>NC_134173.1:44849453-45196953 GCF_964188355.1 Buteo buteo
GCTTGTGTCAAGACAAACTGCAATGAAATTTATTCAGAAGGTGAATATTAGACCAAGAACTCATTCCTCCACTTGTTTAACAGGAGAAATATCAGTTTTACTGTCAGTACTATTTGAAATTGTTTCCTTTTTATCTAATTTAAAAGTTCATTCCTAGCAAGAAAAAAATGGGATTATGGGGAGAGAGCAACCATTTTAGGAGCGAGTTCAGATTGTGATGAGATGTACATTTCAAATTGGCTAATGATAAAATTTCTCAGTTACATTCTAAACAGCAGGCTAACAATCACTGAACTCATTATAACCGAGTATTTCTCCACATATGGAAAAATTTCAAAGTTAGCAGTACTGTAGATGCAAAACTGTGCCTGACCCTTTTTGTATAAGGAGCAGCGGCAGGGTCATTTGCTTTTTGAGCTTCGTTAGATCCCGGATTCAAGCCTTTGTAAAAAAGACCTATTCAGATTCAGTTTCTGTATGATTCTTCAAAGATGTCAGTTGCATCTTTGAAGTTTCTTCCTAAATTAAGCAGTTGAAAACTTAAGAAAGTGAAACAAAAAGACTGAGAAAATGAAGTGGATTCAAGGATCCATGAATATTTCAACTGTCATAAAAAGCTTCATATTGAGCATACAGTAATGTGATTATTAACCTCCTGATTTTTTTTAAGTATGAATATGTTAAGCCATAGTATTTAAACAGTGAATGCAAATGCGTTAAGCAGGAGCTGAAAGAATTTGGGCTTTTAGGGGAAAGAAGGGAGCAGGAAAATAAGAAAGCAAATATTGATGCTTTGATTTTTTCCAAAGTTTTGATGCAGCCATTCATTATTTGTAATTGATTCATTAGTAGCTGTTCTAAATTAGTGCACACTACCCCCAAAAAAGTTGTGTGATACATTTATAAAAATCTGACTTCAGAGTTAATGTAATTATTTCATAGTGAGCCTTCTTTAACAGTAAAATTTACAAGCTCAATTTCTCTATATTTTTTATTTTATATAAATGGCAGTAATGCTTTTTGCTAATGTTAATCTAGAAATGAACTGTTGGCATTGACTCAAAATTGCTTGTATTTATATGCTTAGATTATGTTTTTAATTGTCTTGTTTCTTTTTCTATGAGTATGCTCTCTGGGGCAGAGACTGTCTTTCTCCTCTGTTTCTGTATTCTCTAAAACTCCTAAACCATCTTTGAAAACTGTAGTAACAATAATAAGACTATGTGGTTGTTGTTTGGGTTTTTTTAACATATATTCAACAATATTAATTATGTAAAATAATGAACAGTAGAAAAAATATTTTCCTTTTTTTTTTTTTTTTGATATGGACAGAAAGGCAGGGAACAACTTACCCCTGAGAGTCACCAAGGAAAGAGGAGAAGAGACCTGCTTTTCCAAGTCCTTCAGGTTTTCTTGCTTCTCAGAACAATACAATTTTCGGGAGAGTAGGCATTGCTCTACCTCATTTTGCTTCCTATTGAATGTCAAAGGAGATTTGAATGGACTCCCTGGCTACATTTCTATTTCCCTTTCACTATTAAAGTCTTCTTCAGTATCTCACAACCATGTTGTCACTATGGACACTCCATCCTTTTCCTTCCACTTGTAAATCTGACATAATGTCAAGTCTTGTTTTCTGGATTTGGTGGTCTAGCCACCACACCCATTTGAAGAGAATTTTTTTTTTTTTTCCCCAGGGGACACTAATTTTGAGTTGAAAAGGAATGAGATGTTTGAAAATAAGAAATATTCATTCCTGTTGTGACTTATTATCAGTGTCCAGCACTGACTAAATCTGAAAGGGTCAGCTCTTAGAGGAAAACATGATTAATAATCTCAACATTTCGATAGTGGAACTTTTAGCCCGTAAAGAGAAAGAGGGACTATAAGTCTTTGCAGACTAAGAAACATCTCATCTCTGCTTACAGAAAAAAACCCAAGATGATTCAGAGGTGGGCTGAGACCTGAAGATTAGGCTGAATAGAGCCAACTCTGATTTATTGTTTATATCAGATGATGCCATTTAACCCTGTGCTGGACCCAATACAGAGCTTGATATTTTGGGGTGAGGGGGAAAAGGAAGATTGTGCTGCCCAACTATTCACTGTCTAATGTTTAATAAAGTAACAGCTTTAAATCTATGTGTATCTGTATTTCTTGTGCCTTGTGCATTTTGAACAAAATGTCTTTGTTTCCTAGTTATTCTTACAGTCTGTATTTAATGATGTGGAAATAAGACCACACAAACACATGCATTGACAGATTTCATAACTCTGACTCTTAAATAAGATACTTTCTGAGGAAAATGTTCTGACTTTTCATCTATACACATTGTTTTGATATTTAATATGCTGTAACTTAATTCTGAGACATTTAATACAACAACGCACTGTTCAAACAGGTCTTTACCAAAGCAAAATGATTATTGATGCCAATTATGATACTTTGGTTCAGTGTTTCAATAGTTGTAATATGTACTACAGTCATTTTATAGTCAAAAAAATTATCAGTGATAATTGACTGTGAGTCCTAAACAGGCAGCTTATCCAAGTTCAGTTCAGACAACAAAGGTGCAGAAGAGCCAAAGTGATTTAAGTCCTCAGTTCAATGTGTCATACCCTCCCTGACATCACTTTATTTTTTAACCATCATCCAATGGACCGTATAAGATATATAGGGGTTGATGGCTTTGGCTGCTGAATTTATGAGTAGAATCTCTTGCTGAATTGTCCCATAATTGGGTTCTTAAAATAGATTTTCTAAGATAAGTGCAGTTGTAGTTGTGTATTGTAGCCAAGTTCAGAATTTTTTTCGTAAATGTGAACCAGCCATAGGAATTTATAGGGAAAAGTATAATAGCCAGTGATTAATAATGATCATATAGATTAAATGTCATAATTAGACTGGCAAGAAGACTAATAGGCCAAGAAGGAAATAGAATTTTATGAAATTTCATTAATACTAGATTTAAGTCTTGTATTCCAGCATACAAGCTGTTTGTAGTTAGAAATGTTGCAGGATTAATTAATTAATTTCAATCTTTTAGCAAAGAGATGAAAGACTCTGTAGTTTAATATTGCAGCTGATATTTTTGTTTAATGTATGATTAATGAGTAATTTTATTATTAGAATAACCCAGTTCTAGTTAAAATATGTATGTACCTAATTCATACCTGCATTTTGTAATGACCTAGTAATCCGGGCTTAGAGTTTAAATTTTATTTTCCTACTTATATATTGGATGCAATGTGGGTGGGGTTTTCACTTGTTTTGTTTTGTTTTGGTTTGGTTTGTTTGTTTGTTTGTTTAACTCTACAGATAATTATTTCAGAATTTGTTTTTAGGGAAAAAGATGTTGAAACATTTTACTAACTATGATTAAGTAGAGATATTGCTGAAAGCAATTCAAGTAAAATGTTGAAATAACATGCAAAAGAAAAAAACCACAAAGAACTGAAATGTTGCACATTTTGTCACAGATATTCAAGCAAAGCAGGACAAAAATATCTACTCTTATTGTGGCAGTTACCAAAGTCCTTGAAGGAATCTGATATACTTGAAGTAATGATGAAAAGCATTGCCAGTGTATTTGGTGCAGTTAAAAGTAACTGGTAATGCTAGTGTCTTTCACTGATTTAGTAACAGCTCATCTGCATTCAGGGTCATTTTGACGGGGTGAAACAGGAAAAAATACACCAAAGTATAACAAGAGGAGGAGCTAAGAGAACAGAGCTAGGGGGAAAAAAAAGGCTTTCTGAATGTGAAGTGGACTTGATCTCTCTCAGGGATACTCCTCTCAACCCACCTTGTGTCAAGCAACTAGCATGGGTGAAGTTCTCAAGTTCTGCAGACAAATGCATCACACTCACATCCACAAGCTCTATAGTGGCATTCAATTGGTGCACCTGCATTTGAATTTTTCCCCTCAAACTACCTGAAACAGACTAAGCAGAAGTTGGTTTGTTGGGTTCTTTTTGCTGCCCCTCCCCTCATTTATCTTTTAATGGGAGTAGAGAGAGGGAAGAGGCGGGAGGAAAGGAGGTGACAACAGTAGGAGGGGGTTGCAGAGTCTGTAGGACTGGCAGCACGAATGTTCATTCACATACGTTTATTCCACACAAAAAAAGAGAGTATTCAACCACTTTGAATAGATCATCATAACTGCTTGTCTGGTCAGCTTTTTCCTTAGAGTTTCAAGTTATAGGGGTCGATGTGCAATCTAGGGGTCTTGTCTAGCTGCCTCTATTAAAAAGTGAGACACTCAATACCAGCTGCACTAAGCAGGGTGCCTCTATCTGTAATAGTGCCATCAACAATTCTGAAGATGTACTTTGAGTGCACACGGGATAGACAGTCTGTTGCAGCACTGAAATTTCCAGAGCTGGCCACAGCTGATTTTATGCTAAATACACTAATCTTTTACATCAGCTCTAGTCCTTTAATCAGGAAGATATTCATTCATTGTTATGCTCCTAGTTGAGGCAAATTAAGTTTGCTTTGATAGTCCTTTTTCCCCTTCTGAAATAATTAGGAAACAATCCAGAGTTTAACTCACACAGCAGTACCAAAGGGTATTTGGGGGGTAGGGTGTGTTCTGTCATTAGTTGGTTGGATTTTTTTCATTGTTTCTCTTCTTCTCCCTCTATTTTTCCCAAAAGAAGTATTAGTTGTATTTCATCTAGTGATTAAATACAAGAAATTCATTAACAGCTCTGCTTCTTTATCTTTTTCTTTTTTTTCTTTTTTTCTCAGTGGGATGTGCAGGCAAGGAAGACTGGTGTTAGAAACCGCATTCCCTGTCTTGAAAGAGGGGAATTCTCTCTCTGTTTTGAAACAGGGAGGAACACAAGAAAGTGGGCAGAATCTGAAGCCCTAGGAAACCGAGTCTAGGTGTCTGAGGATCTGGAGGCATTCCTTTTAAAGCAATAGATGTTGCTTTCCTTTGTCAGCATAGTTTCCTCGACACATTTGTTATTGCTGGCCCGTATGCCCTTCTCATCTACTCACCTGAATAAATCTAAAAAGAATGGAGGAAACTAATTGCTGCTTGAAACAAAAAGTCTCACGTAAATTTACTCTTTGTGATATGTAACATAGATACAGAATACGCTGTGCCCTCCTCTTCTCACATACCTTGCATCTAGACACAATGTGCATTATTTACTTAATCATCCAGTGAAAAGCTGCCAAGGACAGTTGTAAAAAAGGGAGAAAGACAATCACAGTTTTTCCTTTCCAGACTCTCAGTCCCATTTCTGTTTGCTTTTGCTCCTCTCTCTTAAGACTGTAAGCATCAGACCCATGTTATAAAAGCTCTCAAACTTGGAAGCTGCGAAGAATGTGGAAACTAATAATGACATGGCCTTCAGTGCTTTGTTTGCAATGAACAGCCACAACAAAAGATTCCTCCAATGATCTAAGTCTGCTGGAAATACAGTGCCATTTCTTCCCTTGAGATGTGAAGCAAGAAGTGTATTGAGAGTATGTTCTTCCTTGTTAGACTAAGGTGTTTGAATCCTGGGACAATTTTAAAACATGAGAGACCGCAGCATCTCATCTAGATCCACACAAATTTGGCTTTGCCGTCCCTCCCCCACCCAGGCATACCCACTGGAGATAAGAACTAGTAGAACGACAGTGCTACAGCTAGTAGCAGCAACAAAATACTACCTGCCTCTACCTTTTTTGTGTTGATCTGCAAGAACTTGGCAAGACCAAGGTTTTGTTTTTTTAAGGAACGACATCAGACTAAACCCATGATGTTTATTTTCTATGATATAAAAGTAAATTTTAAGCTTTAAAGGATCAGGAACAGGAGTCAAGAATATTCTCTCCAGAGGAAAGCTTTCCATCTGATTTCGAGGTGGCATATGTCGGCAAACCGGTCAGCCCCACTGCTAGTCCCCAGTGCGTATTAGGAGGAGAGCCAAGGTTTGGATTAATATTCTTGGCTCTCTGTTTGTTCCTTTCTGCCAGGGTTCGCAGAGAACTAGGGGAAGCAGAATATAGGTTGCAGTAGCTTTGAAACTTGCTCAAATGCCTTCTCATGCCTGTCTGCTATGTTTTCTCTTTGTTTTGCTTAAGTTCCTCTCTCTGTTCTATACAGCTGTGTGCCTTTTGAAGGATAAAGAAGAGAAAGCTTCTTGTCCTCAGCATTAAGAACTTGCATAAATCTCTGTCTTCCTTTTTATCTACCTTTTATTTTTACTGGTTAGCTCTCTAACACTTTTTGCTCTGCTACATTTGTCTGCTTTGATATTCTATTTCCTTGTTTGTCTTCCTCAAACTACTGCCCTGTTTTCTTCTTTATCATTCACAAGATTAGAACATCCTGCCTGAAACTAGCCTGTCTGAAAGTGGCATATGTTTTACTGGCTCCTGCAAATGTTTGCCCTGTCTTTCCATCTCTATTGGGGTTTGCTGTTTTATTACCTGGTCTCTGGCTCTATTCTTCTCCAAATTAGGGTCTGAACTAATAAACAAGTGTCTGTGCAATGCTCAGTGGCCAAATGGGTGAATCTGAATGTAGGACTAGAGCCTGCACTGGAGTCCTCCTTAGCCACAAGGCTTATATGGTAGGTGCTACAAAATAAATAAAGACAGAAAGAAAGAAAAAAAACCCCACGAAACCAAAAAAGAGCAGCAGCTTAAAAAGTGGCCTGCCTTATGTACTGCTTGGAAAGCTACAGGAAATTCTGCCTTTTCATGCTTTTATTTTGCACTGTTGTTGATTGTTTTATCTTCCTCTTTGACACAAGGTATCACATAGTAAAAAAGATATTTTTAAAATATTACTCCCCCCCCCCCCAATAATACCACATAAATAATATGGGAATAACTTTACTGTTTACATCTTAAATAACAGAGTTCTGATTAAATGTATTATGCAGCTCCTTTCAGATCACCTCCCTATGAGAGAGGGATCCAATAGCAGACTGGGCTACTATTACCCGTCAGGTAGTACGGGAACTTTGATGCTGTTCCAGACTTCTTAACCATAACCATAATTTGTATTTGTTAGTCCATTCATAAAATAAAAAATAAAAAAAAAAGTTTTGTGAAGTAACCATTTATTTTTACAGAAAGGAAAAAGTTTTGCCAAGAAATACCTTGTTTGAAGATAGTATTGCACTCAAGGGGACATCCCTGATAAAAACGTGAACGTAAAATTTTAGTCTGACTCTGTGGCCACTCTGAAGCTCATCACAGGTCTTCCTGAGAAATCTATCCACAATATATATTTAAGATAAGATATGAAGTCTGAGTGTTATTAATTATACAAAATTAGTAAAAACTGTGGGGATGATTTTTTTCCTTCTTTCCTACAATCAGCAGGGTCATGGTAGCAGTGCTCTTTCTTTTTGCCTGGAGCAACTTATACAGTATATTCAGCTAATGTTTCTTGAAACCATGTAATAAAGTGAACTTTGTGTTGTTGCAGGTGAGTATAATTTTTTTGTTAAACACAGAAATTTTAAAATCCTCATTCCCTGTGCTGCAGGTTAGGAATGTCAGGTATCCTGTATATACTCTCGATTGAGGCAGACTTTTGAGACAAATATTTATTTTATTTATTTATGCATTTTTCAAGATAAATTAGAGTTTCCTCATTGACTGTCATTGAACACCAAGGCCGCCTGTGCTCCTCCTCCTCTCCAGGGTTAGACTGGGTTGCTTTGTATTGAAGTTTCTTATCTGAGTTCAAGTTTTTCCTGCCCTGAGAAATACAGAAAGTTTGTTACAAGGCTCTATACTTTTACATGTTATTTCACATTATAGCATGATTTTGGCTTTTTATGGAGCTAGAGCATGAGTTTTCCAGAAGCCTAAGTTAATGAAAAAAGTCCTATCATTAAACATTACATTTTGCTGGGAGTACATGGCTGCTGTCCTCACAAGGCTACACTGCCTGCCTATTGATTTTTCTTGTCAAATTTAAGGTATGTTTTGACCTATAAAAACAAAAATGGCATGTGACTTTCACAATAGCTGCAGGCATTTGAGGGACTTGAACTGATATCTTGTAAATCTGAGAGGGAGGACTGGCAGCAGAGTTTCCCTGAAGGTGCCTTCAGCTGTGAACTTATTAAAACCATCTTTGTAGACCTTCAGGGTACTCTGTAAGGCATTTCTATTTCTTTATGCTTTTGGAAGAGAGGGAGGAGCTTGAAAGGACTGATACTGTTTTAGAGAGGCAGCTTTTAATAGAAAATTTGTCCAAATAATTTCAGGCAAGTTCTTTTGTAAATACATATCAAAATCAAAATTAGGCATCCTATAATGGTATCTCAGTACTTAAAAACCCATTTTAGAAATAACTGTGTACTGTTTGTCTTGATGGTATGTTACTGTGTGCAGGGAGAGAAAAAAAAGAAAGAAGGAAAATCTTCCCCATTTCTCAAGACTGATAAAACTTAACTGCTCTGGGTTGTGGGAATTTAAAGTGGGCTTGGCAGGCCATGGATTTGCTGACTTCTCTAGAGTGCTGTGTATTGACCCATGTACTACCAAGTGCAGAACTGACTTTCTGAAGATGCTTCTCTATCAAAAATAGAAGGCAAAGTGTATTTCTTGACATTGCTACTTGTTTAAGCAATGTAAAGAGATATATTGGGGAAGAAAGAAACAGAAGCAGCAGAACAACTTCATCTGTTAGGTTTTTTTTCTTTAAGAGAAAGGCAAATTTCCAAGAAAGAGTATCATAAAGTCACTGTTCATTTTGCAGAGAGATTGTTTAAGGAGAGGAAGGGGGAGGAATGTGCATATGGTTATGTATGGGTAGATGGATGGTAATGTGAACAAGTGGGAGAAGTTTAGATATCAAATATGAAAGAGAAATAGTGGATGAAATACAAGGAAGAAAAGGCAAGAAAACAAGGAGGGAAAGGAGTGTTCAATATATCGAAGGAAGGTTTTTGTGGTAGGACAGATGTGGAAGAAAAATGAGATAAAGCTGAGAAGAAAGTGAAAATAAAACAATTGCTGTTATCCAATGAGATAGATTGTTGATGAATTTAATTTAATGTTGTTAGAGAAGTGCTTCTCTTAAAAACATTGCACAATAGCACAACAGACAGTTACAATTGTTTCCTTCTTATTTTTTGGGGGGGGGGGGGGTGTTTGAGTCTTTTGGGGTCCGGTGGCATTGTCCATAGTAGAAAGTAATATGGCAGTACTGACTTTTTCACAGACATTATTACGTGTAGTCCCTGGTCTAGCTGGTGTGAGGTAAATCAAAACAAAACCTATCAGTCATTTTACACAGGCCAAGACCTTCCTTGGGGATATGCAAATTATTAGGAATTATTTGGCCTTCTCTATTTTCACCAATAGGTGGCAATATTAATTTTTCCATTGGTCTCCGTAATGTTCTGTTATTCTAAATTTTAAATAATCATCTCTGAGTTCATTATAACATTTACTTTTGTTTGTCCTACTGCAAGTGTAGTGAATGATAGAAAGTGGAAATATATTTGTAAGTTTCCAGATCATTTAATCTTGCTTTAAAGAAGTTAAAATAAAAGGGCAAGGGACATGAGAACTTCTACCAGATCACCAGAAGCCTATCCACAATGCTTTTGTAGCCCAGCACCTCCTTTTTCATTTCCAGTCCAATTGATATTTGTTGTCTTTATGGCAGTGTTTACTTTAATATTGTGTCTGGTTTTCCTTTTTGTGTTTTCCAATTAATTTTCCTTTCCAGCTGCTTAATTAGAAATTGGAGATTGTATGTGTAATGTGAAAGATCTAAATTCCTGCTTTACAGTTTTTTAATGCTGCTCTTGTTTATATGTGCTCTGTATTCTTAATCACCTTATTTGTTGTTCAGTATGAGTTTTTCTTAGCATGTTACCATCTTAAGGATTTGAGTTTTCCTGAGGCCATTGTCAATACTTGGTAGTGTTTTTCCTTGAGTTTTAGTCAATTGCCAACACTCGACTTTCTAGAGCAATGTTGATATGGATATAAGACATGACAGAGGTACTGTAGGTGCATCTTCATTTTCAAACTGAATTTATTTCTGTCCTATGTTTTATCAAGGTCTCTCTCCACACCCATTAAATTTCTTTCACTCACTCAGAAGTTAGAAATCAGTATATTTACATGCAGAGGGCCAACAATCTTGTCATTCTTTTTAGCCAAAACTAACACAGAGTTAATTGGAAGTTTTATCTCAGTAAAGACTAAAGGATTTGGCTCATGATAAAGATGGTACACGAAAATGTAATTTCTTAAATAGAAGAGGACGCTATCTGAAACAATACAATAGCATTTTTCAGTATAATGAACTACTTGAAAGTGATATATTGTAGTGGGTTTTGTAGCATTGTCATATCCTTGGACTGATGTATGGTAGCAGTTAAAATGATTGTCAAAACAGGAAATGTACAGTACCAGAAAGTATCTAGACAAAATATGCACAGAGTTTTTATGATTGTTTAGCTTGGCTTTGTTTACGAGCTCTTTTTGATTAGGCAGTTTTCTTTGTGTCTCTTGAAATTCTCTACAGCAGTTCTCATGGATTTGTAGCAGCTCACAATGAAAAGTGTTATGCAAACCTCAGTAATATCAGCACTTTCTTTCACTTCCAGCCTGAAAGTCATGCCAAGTTCATCAAATCTCAGCTCAGTTGAAATCCATGATGAACCTAGTGTATGCAGGGAATGAGCCATGGAAGAGGTAGTGAGTAGCACCCTATTTACATTGAAACTGGTCAGAAAGTTTACCCCATCAAAAATAAAGAAATAAAAAAAAAATGGTACATGAAAACTTCTACCAGCAGAAATGACAGCTTTTATAAGTAGAGATGGCACACAGAGATTCAACTGCTGCTTAGTTCAGATACTTCACTATCTGTGAGATGTTTCTGCTGGAAGAATGGAATTTTGTAGCTCTTTCTCTCCTGTCTCCAAGAATCAGCCTTGAAAGTTATTTCTCCACTGCAGTATCACTTATATCTGGTATGAACAGAGCTGTTGTGAAGCACTCCCAGTATAGTTTCTCTGAGATACAAGGTACTGCTGTGCATTAGCCGTGACTGAATAGTAGCTCTTTAATGGCCACCATTGCAGCTGAATCAACAAGCAATAAGCCAGCAAAATTAAAGCTATTTCATCTCTGATCCTATGAGTAGTTTTGTTTTTGCCACCCATGATGATGCCAGTAAAATACAGACACATGAAACTGAATGTCAAAGCCTCTAGCTGTAACTTTTTAATTAGTACTTCAGTTGCTGTTTAATTAGTATTTGACCACAATGTCTACAGTGTTTCTGAGGTTAGCTGAAGGGCTCTCACTGGTCTTTTAACTTCAGTTTTTAAGCCAGAGCTTCTCTCAGAAGGTGGTGGGGTGCCTTAAATTCAAGCTGACAACTTATTGTATGTTATAGCTCAGTCCAAATCAGTCCTAAAGGCTGGATAGAAAGAGGACTGTAAAGTAACTGCCTCATAGTGAAAAGGAACTGTACCTCATTTGGGGCAGATTAAAGACAAAAGTGTTCCAAACCCACCACATCTCTGTGCAGTGGAGTCACAAATCAAAACAGGATCAAGAATGACCTATGAAGAACATCTTATGGATTTCCTAAATAATTGAAATATAAAGGAATCCTGGCGTCACACTGAAGAAATGACTAGGCCATTCTTCTGTCTCCAACAGAGCTGTAGGTGTTTAGGAATATGAGACACAGAGTGTATGTGAAGTTGCCCTTCCCTTGGAAATTCTTCCCAACTAGCAGTGCTTCCCTGACCAAAAAAACACCCATTAAGTGCATCAGCTCCAACAGGTCGAAACATCCACAGCTGCATGATTACCCTATATATACACAAAATATTGCTTGATGTTCTCAAAAAGAAATTTTTTTACTGTCAACAGCTGGATGCTGAGCTGAGGATTTGGTGTTCAAGATCTTGCTTGTCCTTCACTTCTTACTATGTGAGCATCAATATTAACTTCCCAGAATCAGAATAAGAATGTGACTTTCCTGCAACTGAAATGCAGGCTAAGACTTTGTCAAACCTGAGAGAAGTTGAACACAGAGTCTTGGGCTTTCCATGGTCCCGTTAGGGACCTACACAAAGGGCTGGTTTTCCTCTTCCCGGGATACTCAGAGGAAGAGCTGATACCCACTTGCATGTCATTCCAGGTCTTCCAGTTTAAAAACTTTCTGGGCAGCTATGCAGATGGTCTAACTGAATTGTCTCCAAAATGACAATGTCTGTCTTTAACCCCCTGCCACCCCCACCAGCTTGGGAGTATCCCAGCACAGCCCAGGACACCAGGACAACCCTCCACCCCACTCAGTTCAGAAGTGGGACTGGTGGCCTTCTCCTCCACTCTAATTTTACAGCTGTAACAAGATGAAATCTCCGTGATTCCCCTTGGTGCCATTAAATTGGGGCCCAGCTTTGTCCAAGCTCAAAGACATCTCTTCAACTCCATTAAAAGAAAATCAAATAAAGGGAATAATGAAAACTTTTAAAATAATTTCTACTTTAAGCCATGTGTCAGCTACATTCCTAGACTTTTTGAAAGAAACGTATGTCAGGCTTTTATGAAATCAGTGGTCTCTGAATTTGGCCCTTAGTGTTTTAGACAATAAACTTTTCCTAAAAATGACGAATCACCAGCAGATGTTTTCTATTACCATAGTGTAGCTTTGTTATAATTCACTAGAATTGGTTTGATTTTTGCCATTTTCAACAGCTTTTTTAGTGTGTTTATAAAGCTAATAAAAATATTTATCAGGGAGAAAATGTTACTATGCCACATCTCTATTGAAAAATTAGTCAGAAGAGTAGGGCATATAGCCTTCTTGAAAAATTATGACAAATATAATTTTTATATAAATAAAGCAGTTTCAAACCCACAGCTTCTTGAAATAACAACTTCTAGCATAATTAAATGTTAAAACAGAATGGAAATCTGGCATTGAAAGGAAGAGGGTAATGTTTCATCTGCAAAGAATGCTGCTTTGAAACTTTGGATTCAGCTGCACATTTAAGCTTGATGCAGTTACAGAAGTTGTAAAAGGTAAAATGTAAGAGATTGGACATTGGGTTAACTCCTCAGCTTCACTAATTTTTAAACTTTTCAGCTTCTACACATAGAAATGGTGACACTAAGCCACTTTTTTTTTTCTTTATTTTTTTTCCTGGTGGTGGACTGACTGGAAGTTGAAATGATCTGTGCAACTTAGAGCAACCTTAGCACGAAAGAAGAGAGTCTTAAACTCACCAAAGGACAAGCACTTTCCAGGCTGTTGTTCCAAAGGCATTTGATGCCATCGTTAGGAAGTTTTTCTATATTGTCAATATGTATTTTCCAAATCTTAATAACATCTCATTACTTATATTTAAACTACAGAAGCACTGTCATTATACTAATGGTGCTATACTCCTTCCTTATTGGTGTTTACTCCCTTCAAATATTTGTAGACTGTTGTTTTTCCCTTTTAGTCATTGTGACAGCTGGGCAAATACCTCAGAAAAGTTTTGCAAGTATTTGTGGAGTTCTGAAACTGAGCTCTGTATCCTACTTTTTTAAGCCACAGTGAACTTTGTCTTCTTCATTTAGAAGAAAAGAACTGCTTTTTAAATAACATTTTCTTCCATATATGTTAAAGTTATCTGTATTTTCTCCGGTCCTGTGTGTAACATTAACACATTACTGTGCTTGTTTATTTCCTTAGGGACTTAACTTTCTGTGTAATCTTTACTTCCTCCCTTTTCTGAGGTTAAAAAACCTCAGACTTCTGAGAATCTTTCAGTGTATACAAATGCCCCCACTTGAATCAATTGGCAAGGCTGTTGAGGCCCATTTATAGAAATTTTTAGTCCTTCAAGTAACTAGTCAGTGCATACCTGAAAGCAACGTATACAGTTGCAACATTTCTGCTCAGAGCTGTGCATTTCTGTGTGTAGGCATGTTTCTTTCCTATAAACGAAATCATGAAGTCATGGCACACTGAGTGTGATTACCCGAAACCTGCTAAGCAGTTTTTATTTCTGCAGCTATCAGTGATATGATGTGATATGATTAACTTGACTGTAAAGTAGTACCTGATTATGAATTTTTACAGTTCAGAATGGGATGCTAAATTATATAAACAGGCTCCAGGCTTTTTTCTTTTTTGCCTTTTTTTTTTTTTAATATTTGGTTTGCATGCCTACATGGGGTGAATACGAAGCCCCAGGTGAGATGACTTAATGCAATTCACAAACTAGTGACAAGGCTCTGCATGCCAAGAAATGTTTTGTATTTTATATTAAACAAAATTAAATAAATAAAGTGTGTTTGTATGTGTGTGTGTACCTAAAGTGGGGATAGTGCAGCATGCCTCCAGCTCTATTGTATTATGTTTAGTTTATTTGCTTTGTGAGGACTCAACATTCCCATCATTTTTTGTATTTTCTTGATTGTAGAACACTACCTATTTCCACCCTAAAGCAAAATCTAGCTACAGTCCAATAGTTTCAGCTCTGAAATGTATTGTGTCATGCTCAACAGTGAGGATCACATCAAGTGCCACTCTCCACAGTGAAGAGAGCAGTAAAACACAGAGCTCCTGGGGCTTATCTTTTTCTCCCAAAAAATATTGAATTTCTATCTGTGGCCCACAGCCCTCGCTTTCAAATCCTACTGATGCCTCTGGCAGGAAGATCTGGTAGGAGGAATATAGTCTAAGCAGAGGCTTAGCACAAAACATGTTCCTCTTTGGCAGGCCACCATCATTTCTAGGGGGGGAGGAGAATTAAAGGTTCCTAAACTGTTCTTAAAAGTTGAAGGATTGTCTGGCTCAGTCAAATTGACACCAGAACACTAGGAGATTTTCTGTTCTTTTTTTTCTGTTCTTTTTTTTTTTTTTTCACTGTAAGTAGATCAATGTACTGGAAAATATTTGCAGTCTTTATACTCCTAATGACACTGTATTGCTGTTAGGGCATTGTATCAGCATTGTTTTGCCATAAATGATGGAGCGATAGTAGCAAGATATAGATTTCTAGCTTTCACAACTTGGCACTTGGTATTATGTTAATTGCTTTAGAGGAAGTATTTCTGTGTAATGTTTAGATTACATCTTTGTGGAATATTTTTGAAAGTAAAATGTGTTTGTATTTCTAACTGTTTAGACACACACTCTGATTTTACCATTTTAATCCACTCTCTGTTCCCTCAGGAATACTCTACAACCCAAGTCACTGATGAAACTTTTTACCCAGACACTAGTGGTGTGTGCAATGACTTTAAGATGCTTGCCTAAGCTACCTCAGCTTCTGCTGGCAACCAGGAGGAGTGGTGCACATGCTCAGCTGATTTCTAGTAGCCAGAACAGCTGTTTAAACCTGTTCAGCTTTAGTCATTACTTAGAACAGCTCTATGAGCGCTCTGTACTGCACCAGGAATGAAAATATACCAGTGCCTCCAGCAATTCAGAAACATAAATATGCTTCCAGTCCATTTTATTATATTTTTATCAGGAATGCTGCTGTTAGGCCAGTAAATCTGTGCCTCTTTGCCTTACCTGGTAGCAAAGTCAGATTTCACTCCACTGCATTTATATATACATGGCATCAGTATTTTCAATTTATTTTAAAATAGTTTTTTGGATCATGTATCAATTTTTATTAATGCAGTTATTATTTAAAATAAATAGGGAAGTGCATAATAGAATAATTTTATTACCAGAAGTGAAGTTTCCTTTTTAGAAGAATGATACTTTATGATACTTTAATTTCAAATGTTGTGTGTTACCCAACGCTTCATATTTTTTCATTTGACATTTCATTTGGTTTTAAAGAGCTTCGTAAGACTGATACCGTATTACAATGCATATCTCTGATGAAGCTCTCTGAGTGCAAAAAGCATCTGAATCTGATACTTTCAGGCCAAAAGGCTTTTTTTTTTCTTCTGGCCTAGGGACAATCCCAGTAAGTGACAATCATCTTCAGAGCAAAGGCACTCAGGACAGAAAGTTCCCTGAGAATGTAATGCCTACATGTCTACATCTTATCCAAAAGTCTCCTTCATTAATGTGTCACAAAACAGTGGCATGGTTGATAGTAGTGGGTCTTCTGATATTATGTCTAAATATTTTTGTAATTCTGTTTTGAAAGACTGTGTCTGTGTACATGCACTTTCAGCTTTTTCCAGTCCAAAACGGGTCCTCTATAAAGGCAAACCCCACCCCTCTTGATGGAATGGGTTAATTAACAAGGAGCCGTACCAATTAGGTAATCTCAGCTGTCCAAAAAAGGTTGCCTTCTCCTGAGTTTCTTAGCACAAGTCTGCTTAGTTTTTACCTTAGCTTGCCCCTCGCAATCTGCCATTTTTACCTTCCCCAAACTGGGTGAGGAGGTGTGTATCCATGGCGGTGGGGAGGGGAGAGAAGACAGCCTTCACAAATCACCGACACCTGCTTAGCCCTTCAGCAGATGGGTAGCAACCTGCGGACCCTGCCAAGTACTTCAGGCCAATACCATGCCTTTAAGTGCTGGGGTAAGGGTGGCTGCTCAGAGTGATGGGGAAAGAGCACCCTTTTGGGACTGTCTGTACTTTCTTTCTGGTTTGGGTTTTGATTTTATTCTATTTTTTTTCCATAGAGGAGTGTTTGGTGGGGGAAGGGTTTCAATCATACAAACCATGTGGCTTTGAATACAGACATCTAGAATCCGTCACCTTTTCTCATGTTAAGCAATGTCTCACTTTGAAAATAGCCCCACAGAAATTATTGTAGAATAAGTTTCTAATCAAAGGGGGCAAGGATTTCAGAAATCAACTAGGAACAACAGAAAATTAAATCATCTGCTCAAATTTATGAGTGTATATGATAAGTCATCATGCTCCCTCTCTGGATTTGAGATCTGATCTGAGTATCATAGCACTGGAACCTGTTTCTGTTTTGTTTTATTTTGAACATATTTTATGTACTCTGTCTTCCATCTATGTGAACTGAATTTTTTCTTTAGCTCTTCTTTCAGTCATATTGTATTTTTACAGGAGAAGATTTTTCTCTGCAGTAAGTCAGTTGTTTCCATATAGATTACTATAATTTGGGGTAATTTTTATTCATCTTAATGATCGCATTGTTCCACAGAGTTTGTAGTTCTGTGTTCTTAAGCTCGATGAAGAATGCTAAAAAAAAAACAAAACCTCAGTAGTATTGATGCTATTTCTGGTTTTGTTTAAAAGTTAAAGGGATTTACATGGAAAAGGGAAGGAAGCGTATGTCATAACTTCTGGACTAAGTGAAAGGTTTTGTTTGTATAAATCACATACTGTATTCATCATGCTCAAGACAAATGATAAACATTACATTTCACCATTCCCATAAAAATTAGGAATCTGCATCAATAACACTAATTCTACAGTGGACCGATTCCTTTTATTTTTCCTTCCTCCTTTCCTGGCATCTTTACGTAGCAGGACTCACGGCATTATTAGTTGCCATTGCTGCTTTCCCACCCTAGGACTGCTGTCTAACTTGAGTAGTTTGCTCTGAAAAAGCTTGGCCTTTCATTCCTGAGGTCCATTGCTTTTATTCCTTTTCTGCTTTTTCTGTTTTCATTTCCTGATGATGTTGTCATTGTCGGTGGAGTTATGATGAACAAGTTTGGTACTATTTATAGATCCTGGGCTTGTAGCCAGCTGTTTTCATGCCTTCAGTGCTATTTAAATCTATTGTTCATTTTTGATTGCAGAGCAGCTTCCTCTCATTTTGCACCTAGAGCTGTGAAGTTTCTGAGTCTAGGAACAACAAAATGGTGGGTTTAGTCCCTGTTTAACAAGCCAATAAAATGGAAAGAGTGTAAGTTTTTGTTTCTTTGTCTTTGTTGTGGTCTATATGCTATCACTTATTATTAGTTATTAAAGTGGAGCTTGTGCTTCCATTGAAGATAGGATATGGCATTTTAAAAGTTTGATTCAAAGGGTTCATTTAGAAGATCCTTCCTCTTTTATTTGATAAACTGCTATGAACATTTGTAATAACAATATACTGTTTAAAAACTCTTGACAAATAGGGATAAATATTCAGCATGCTACATGGACGAGTGCTCCTGAGATTGCTGTATTGTTAATACAAAGAGAATACTTATTTTTTTGTGCACTATATTGAAATACATCCCATTAGATTAAGGGTATGGCTCCTGCTCTTGTTCCCATAGGATCTTAGAGTTCTCCTTTTGTGTCTCTTCACTATTTATCTGATTATGGATCTCTAAAATAGAAAAAAATAGAACATTTCACAGTATCTTCTCCTTAAATTAAGTCCTTCAGAATACAATGAGGATATCTTGCAAGGCTACTGCTGATATAATAAAGCTGTTTAGTTACCTTGAACTGGTGCACCAACACTCTAAATCTAATAAGTCAGATACAAAAAAAGTTTAATGTTATGTTTGTGACTTAAACTGATAATAAAAAAGAGATTTGAAATTCAGAGTGATGCACTGCCTTTAAGTTAGTCTGTTGTGAATGCACGATATGTTCTTAGGCACAGAAGCATAAGTAGAGACAAAAGCATATCATATTGCTGGCAAGTTCCTTCCACAGCCTTCTGAAGCTTAGACTTTATTTATGCAGGTGTAATCTGTGTTTCTGGCTTTGCAACTGCAAGTGAAAGATAATCTCGGGCCTTGCATCACAAACTCCCTGATTCGCAAGTACGCTTAGGTAGCTGCAGCGGTAAATACTGTAATGCTTAAGACAAGCTGAAGTTTTGCCAGCCCCCAGTGACACTGCTGTTTGTTTACCAGAACAAAGTGAGATTGCCATTTTAGAATGGGACTTCTTTGTCACAAACTTAGTGCCATTCCAAAGTGCTAACTGGAATTCCTTATTACTCTAGAGAGGATGTTTAGTCAAAAATTACGCAGCTTGTTGATTTTGTAGTTAAGTGTTAATACAATAAATTGCATAAACTACTGAATATACATACACATTTTGAATTATTTGTCTAATTTCTAAAGGATGGGCAAAGTTATTCTGATGTTAATAAAAATAAATGTCTTTCTGCAACTGTTGTCCCTTCATTACATCTGAAATAAAGCACAGTCCACACTGTGAGAAAATCTAAGGATTGCCTTTTATTTAGAAAATGATTGGAATGAAGGCTACTCCAGTGTAAGGTCTTTTGTAAGTTAGGAAACAGCATGAAAATGTTGCCCAGCCATCTCTGAGGAAGCTGACCTGGAATGGAGGGGAGACATTTGCAAATGACATAAAAAGAGCAGAGGATTTTATGAAGAGCAGAAGGAGAAAAGAAAACTGAACAAGAGAATTCTCCAAAGATTCATGTTGGTGGCTGAAGAAGGATTAAGCACTAGATGTTGAGGATGTTAAGACTACCTTGACTTTCGTACATGAGTTCTAGGTTTTACTCTCCTAGAAACTTCCTGTCTGAGAGTTTTGAGTACAAGTCTTAGGAACATAGATTAGTGTTAAGGTGAAATATAGGTGTTGATACAATGAAAGCAAGGAAAAATATGTGGGGTACACTCCAGCAGCAAGGAAATGCATCTAAATTTTGTAGGAACTAGGACCTGTGGTCTCCAGAGAGTCAAGATATTATTTATGTTTCTGATAAATCCACAGTACTCAACTTCTGCAGGCGCTAAAGGACAGGTTGCCTCTCGCAATGGGAACCTGATTCACTGACTGTTGCTCTTGTCTCTCTGAAAGGCAGCAGGCAAATGAGGCACAGACATGTGAGAGACAAGTTTCAGAAACTGTCATAAACCACCTGGAAACTTTTTTTTAGCTAATAAAATTATCCTGGGCATGCAAGAAATGATTATTGCATACCTTCAGAAAACTGCAGCCTTCTCAATACCCAAATCTATTTGCAGATATCTATTACAGATAAAGTGTCTGGGGGCCTATGTCCCCTTATGACTCTAGTTTCTTAGGTGTGGTCTAATATTTTACCCAGACTTCAACACGAAATAAAAGAACCACAGCTGTTGTCATTCAAAAGCTTTTGATGGAGTGCAAAACCTCACCTTCTAAGCAACCAATAATCAGGTTTCAGGTACAAGAAGTGGGTGACATAGGTTCTAGGTCCTCTTCAGCTTGAGAAGACATAAACCATCATCTCTTACCTTCTTCAAGTGACAGCATAATAACAAAATAACCTTGAATAGGACAGTTTTTCCATCATTCATTTGAAAAGGAGTCATTTGTGAATAAGAGAAGAAAATTAATGTGGGACTCCTGGGCCCTGGAAGGGCAAACTCCAGAGCAAATGCTGTTGCTCTTGTAGTTAATAGGACACTGTTTTTTGGGAGACGCCATACTTCCTAGGACTGTTTATGTGTTTTCCATGAAACAGCTGTCAGAAACAATATATTGTTGTCACCTTCACATTTCCCTCCACTTGTGTTTCAAAAGAAAAAGCCAATCATCCATTCATGAAGGCAAAATGTGGACAGTGAAGCCTGGTAGAAGGCTTAGGGTTAGACACCTAGCCAGAAGGGCTAAATCCATGGGTGAATTGGGGTTTCAGATTCAGCTCTCCTCAATGTTTTCTATTATTTAGCATGGGCCTGCTCTGGTTATTTTGAATCCCAATCCTAATTCAGTGCATAATTCTCTCTGGAGACTATAGAGAGATTTTCAGGTGGTTAGAATTGGGGACCAGACATCTAAAAATTTATACATTTATAAAACCAACAGTACTTGCGTACAGGGTATCTGCACAAATCAAAGGGTGAAACCAATGTTGTTTCGGTGAGTACACAGCTTATAGCTTAGTGTTTCAGTGAGGTAATACTCAATACACAGTTATTTTGAGTTCCATAAAACCTACCCAAATATAGTTCTGTATTTTAGCTGACAGTCAAAGATGGAGAATGGCAAAAGGCAGATCTGAAGTCTGGGGCTGAACTGACAAATCTGAACTGATAATGGTGTTTACGAAAGGAAGGACTACTTTTTAATATTGAGAATGGGGATTTGGGGACACTAGTGGATTCTGTTTCAGACTTGACCACAAACTTACTGTGACTTTCCTTAGATCACTTTGTGTTTGTGTGCTGTGGAAAAGAAAATCTCAAAAGAGCCCTAGACCTAGAGAAATTTTATAGAGGGGTCCACTTTTTATCCCGTAACTCTTGTGCTTGGGAGAAAAATGTCTATAAGACTCTGGAGTACTTTTACACTATAGTTCCCACCGGTTCTAGCAGCAGTTCATCAAATCCAGTGAAACTCCCAGCAAAGGGAGTTTCTTTGAAATTTCCTTAAACAGACATAGAATTGTCTGACTTTATTTCTGTATACAAAAATACAAAAATAGGTGTAAACTGTCTGCCTCATTAGTACAGTGCATCTTTTGAACTGTAATTAATTAATCTTGGAAAGGATGTTTGCAATGCTCAGATGGAAAGAGAAATGTGTTATTATTATGAATAATTAATTTTCGATGGTTGTGTGGGATGTCATGCCATGAGAGTCTCATTGATTTTAATGGAAGTCACATGGCTAAACCCACTCACTGTTGTAAGTCTGCGGTGTTTTGGGATTATAAAGAGAGATCAAAGAATCTCCATGTCAGCTGTGGTAAATTACATGTCCTATTCTGAAAAAGTGGGGGCAAAAGTGAAATACCCATTTAAAACAACCAGGTCATACTTGTCTGGCAAGTTGTTGATACAATCTGTGTTACCCTAGTAAAAACCTGGACCAATCAGAAGATTACAATAAAATTTTGATGGAAGGGGCTATTTTAATAGACATACTAACAAAATTATTTTCTGGCAAGTTGTAGTAAAGAAATACCTGAAATTGGATTGGTTTGTAATGTCAATAGCGTATTGAAGTCTTGGCAGGTTCTGAAGTACCATGGCCATATATTTTGTAAATGGCTCCTTATTTTGAAGAAGGCTGATAAGGGAGAGATTGCCTCTCTTCCAAGGGGGGAGTGGAAAATATGATGGACTCAACTGAGTAGGGAGTACAAGTCACAAGTTTTGATGCAACAAAAAGCACTGTCATTGGTAGGAGAGGAAGTCTTGAGGAGCTATCATCCAGCTACCAGGCAAAGGTGTGTTCTGAATGGGCAGAAGTGGAACAGGACATAGGACACGCTCACAGCATGTCCAGCACTGGTGGAGGGCACTGGAAATAACATTTGAGATGCCCTGTAACTTTTCTTACCCACGCTAGCACAGTTGCTGATTTGCCCCTTCGCTCTGGTTGAGACATTTCTACTCACTGTAATGAGGCACAAGCTAGATTACTCTCACTGGTCTCCAGATCCTGATTGCCTATCCAGCACTTGACTCTGTTTTAGCCAGTACCACACAGTACTTTTACTCAGTAACAATCATCTGGTAACGCTGACTTCCTCAGAACTCATCTTACACTGATACACTAGTCACAAAACCCTGTAATACTGCCCCAACTTTCCTCAAGCTGCTCCGACTCCATCAGTGGCTTTATCTATCAATGATTACTTCCCTACCAGTCCTTCTTCTGCAGCATCTCATCCATACATGACCCTTAACTTTCCTTTTGGATTAATGAGCCAGTGCTGTAAATGTTATGGAAATTGTAGAAATTAACCTCTACTGCATTAAAAATCTTGTCTTTAAAGAGAAATTATTTATTTCCTTTTGCACAAACTCTAAGGTAATCTAGGGAACTAAAGTCCAGACCCTCCATCAGCAGAACACAGGTGGAACTGTAGTTAGTGATGTTGTTTTAAACTGTTTCAGGTTGGGTTGCAACAAGGATAATCACGTTTTGCACTTTTGTCCTAGATTCTGAAATCCCAGCTCCTTTCCTGCCATGTCACTGGAAAAAAACATGTCTTTACTCCATGTGCATTATATAGAGTGACAGGGGTGAAAAATAAAAAAATCATCTTTCATCTCCAGTTTCTGTCCATCTTCAAAATGGAGGTGAGCCATTATTTTTGCCCTCACTGCTGTTGCTATTGTTCATCTTCTCAAAGCTGAATGGGACCAGATCTACAAACACAAATATATTGGGAGGGAGGTTCCATTTGAGATACATCTCATATGGCTGAACAGAGTAATCTGTAGGAAATTCATGGTGAGCAGCAGTTGTCATAAGAATCACAGTAAATGTGCAAGTTAAAGATTCTGAACAAGATTTGGCTTAATCCCGCTTAAACTTAAAGGTGGAAGACACAGAACGCAAATGCTGAAACTCCGAGAACTGCCTTTTGCCAACGTGTGATTGCGGAGGACGGAGGGGAGATGCTCAATGTTAGTCCGCCTGTTGCAACCTGAGACAGGTGAACGGCAAGTACTTCTGCCCCCTCAGCCCTGTTGAATGCCAGCTGTGAGGAAAATGAAGATTAATTTGGGGTAAAAATTCCAGCTTTCTATTCATGTTTGCCTAAAACGATGGCACCTGTAATGGCCTGAAGTACAGTAAATGTAAATTGCCTTCATAACAGAGGTTAGCTTAATGAACCTTTTTGAAGTATTGCATATTTTTGTATTATAAAACTGCCACTCTGTATGTGACCAGACATAGAATTGGAGACAGTAAACCAAACCACTTCCATGAATAAATGCTTTGAAATTGGCCGTCTTGCACAGGTGGATTAAATATTTGACATAGCTGGATACACCTGCTGGAAAAATCAGGCTTTCCTGCTGAGTGTTTTAACAACGAGGGGACTAACTAGGTGGACTAGAGCACTTTCTATATTCTTAAATTTCTGTATGGGCTTGTAATGTACATCTAGGCAAAATACCACTTAAAATATTAATCCAATAGATAATTAGTAGATCTAGTCCAGTGTTGAAGGGATAATACAACAAAGAATGTCATTGACAGTGCCAGTGTTTTTCTTTAAATTTTCAAATATATATCTATGACATAATGCATTTCTTGCACAGCACCTGTTTATTAAAATATCCAGAAGGGGATATTTTTAAAATATAAATTAGGAACTTTTTAACCAAAATTAATATTTATATCCCTTCTTTGTGATGTTATTTAAGTGGTTTATAATTTACAGGTATTGGGACTATTTTATACATTGATCTCTTTTGGAAAGTTGGCAGAAAATCTAACTTTGTGTATTCAAATAAAGTAAAGAATAGTAACTAAACCTTTTTAAAAACAAACAATTTCTAATGGGTTTGAAATTTATCTTAGCTTTTCTTCTCTGCTTTGTGATATTATGCTAAAATATCTTTTTTTTTTTTCCTTTTCTATAATAAACTTTAGCTATCTTTTAAATTAGTTGTACTAGTGGCTTTGATCTGAAACTTTGGAACTATTTCCATGTGTTTGACAACCTTTATATCCATCCACTTGAATTTTCTATTTAATTTCCTAAACTTCATGTGGTGCCACTGTCTATATTTCCTTATTCTTGAGTATATTTTAGCTTCACACATTGTTTTATAAGAAAAGCAGACTGCTATAATACCAGGATGCTAGTCTTTTCTTCCCCTTCCAACCTTGATATTATTTTTGATATTGACTATCTTGAAAAAATGTAGCACAAATTACAATCTGAATTCCACCCTTTGGAGTACATAAAGCAAATAAAATGCTTGTTTCACAAGTGTTTTGTATCATATAAATTAAAAAGTTATTCGAATACATGAACTCATAAGTCTTTGAATTTTATGACCTCTGAGTCATCCTAAATACAATTTGATTGCCTTAGGGTACTTTGAGCTGTTGTAAAATACAGGTTGTTTTCATGAAGAGAAAGGAATCATAGAAATGTGTGAGAATTTAGTTTTAATGCAATTTAAAATGTAACCTTGCCAATTGCAATATATATGTTTGTCATTTCTGCTTTTGACTTGTACTAAACAGCACTTTGATTATTACACAGGTAAAATATTCAGTGTTATGTTATGGCTACTGCAAGCATTGATTAAACTCTCCAGTGTTCATGAAGGCTGACAGGGATTCAAAGGAGGAAATGTAAAACTTGAAGGTACAGCAGTATAGTGACATTTCACTCTATAAAGCTGCCAATATTTTAATCCTGCACGTAAATCATTTTCATCAGTTCAATTCCATATCTTAATTTGTGTAGCAAACAAAGTATTGGATTGCATTATGTTTAATAATTAAGAATGTGATATCAATTTCCATATATTTTAAGTTCCTGAACAAGAAATAGAGTTAACATTTTTAGCTTCAATTTGTTTGCTTTACAAAATAGGAATGATTAAGGATTAAGTCTAATTTTCATGCTGTGATCAACCAAAGTTTCATTATTTGCTTTTATAGAACCTTTAGTTTCCTTGCTTAAGTGATGCCTTCATCAATGATCATGTTGTATTCATTTAGAGTGATGATTGATATGGTAATAGATACAGTGTGATTGAAAGCAACCTTTGTCAATAGGAAGGCCAAATACTCAAACAGTGTATTGGTCTGAGTTTGCTCATTATTGGAGATCTTTCATAGTCATATTGACTTGCTGTCCAAATGTTGTTACTTACCTGATGCTTTCATTGTTTAAATGGTATAGACATTGGTATTGAACACGACTTTTCCCAATATTTGTCCTAAAATACACACATGGCTCAATTATCCACTGAAAATGCTTAAGGTCTATTTTCAAGGTATTAAAATGGTATTTGGGGAATATAAAATAAAATTTTGTGGTAGAGAAAACCAGGGTCCTATAGTGGTGATGTTAATGCAATGTGCAACGTGTGACTATGTATTTCTTGATTTTAGAAAATGTCAGGAAGTTTGCTTTTTCTGAAATGCTTTCTTCACAGCTGCAGAAGTCCAGAGAATCACCCCTCTTATGAAAAGAACATTCCAGGGTCACAGAAAATATTACTGTTCCCTTACGTGTGGATTTTGCTATTCAAGAGCTTTTCTATTCTTCTTGGAGAAACTTCTGGACTCATTCTGACCCTAATCATCTATCAGACATGCCTACAAAGTGTTGCCTTGATTTTGATATTAAGGCATTTCAGGAGTATCAGGAAAATGCAGTCCTCTTCAGACTCACTGTACTTTCAAATTTGTCAAAAGACTTGCCATCACTAACCTCTTGAGCAAAAGCGTAGGGGTACAATATAAACCAAGAGAGAATTTGTTATGCAAAGGCAGAATGCCCTCATGGGACTTTGGAGTTGGATTATGTGTTATGACTTTCCATGCACCCCAAATAGCAGCCAAGAGCTAAGACCTCTCTGGGAGGACACAGAACAGAGTTAAATCATGAGTTAGGCACGAGGTGGTTTAGATGTGATGGGTATAATTACAGATAGTGTAATTACTACACTGAAACAATACTATGACTCCATCCTTCCTGTCTTGTCCATATCTTTCACAAGGTATCTTCCATATCTTCCCAAAACGCAAAACTTTCTTTCACTAAATCCTTTGCATGGCTGAAAAGGTCCTCAATAACCCCCTTCCCACCCCCACCCCCCACTCCCCTCTAATTTACTCCCTAAAGTGGCTAGTTCTATTGCAGATCTTTCCAGGTTCCTTCTGGCTTTTGAAAAAACACTCAAAAATGAGATGACAACATAAAAGAATTAACCTTTGGTACATGAAAGATGGGGAAATGGAGAAAAAGCAGAAGAGCTTTTCTATTTTATCCTGTGATTATATTTTTCCCTAAATAAAGACACTTGACTGGAAATTTCATTCATAATTTAAAATTTATGAACTACCACAAGTGATTGTGAGTAGCACTGAATCAAGCTTTGCTTACATACTTTTCAGTGAAATATGTAGTAAACATTTACCATTTTCTGAAGTGTCCTGTGATAGTTCCTTCAGAAAAAACGTAATGAAAGACTAGTGTGCAAGATTTGCAAGCTAAGGATACTGACACAGCAGATGCACTTTTAAAAACTACTCTTAAAAATTAAGAGCTAGACAGATTTCCTTCCAAAGCCTGAGAAGGCACCTAATCTAGTCATGGTAGTGTCTATATTTGTTTATTGTGATTTGATCAGCACTGTTTTCCTTTTAAATCACCTATTACTCAAAGTACCATCAAGCTATGACTTTTTTGACGTTTTCCAGTATCAACTGTGTTCCTTGCTCAATTTATTTGCTTTGTATCTGTCTGTACATAGTTCCTGAACTTGTGGCACTAACCATCATCATACCACAGCTACCTTAGAAGACTGCCAATAATACACGTGCAACTATCCTTTGAGCAATTCTACCTTTCTGTATCAAGGTGTGATAATGGGTGGTGGAGAATATTTTGGAAAAGAGTCTTTCTCTTGTGTAAGTGTCATAATGCTCTTCCTAGATCTGTGGAAATACATGCAGGTCTGGTAAATGCCCAAGGTAAAGTTTCTTTCATTCATTCATTTCTGAACTGAGCAACCTCTTCAAATTGAATGTAGACTCTAGAAGGAAATATATAAGTCCTTGTTAGGCTGGATACAAAGATAAATGGTTTATTTCAGAGTACAGAGATGTGTTGAGCAATGTCACTCCTAATTTTTTTTTTAAAGGTAAATAATGTAAAATGTTATGTTTACTTCTTTGTATTTTTACTTCACTTTTGGTAATGTTCCGTTAATTAAAAATAAATAAGAAAATTCAAACCTGCAGATATTTATTAAAAATCTCAGGAGGGAAGCCTTCCAGCTTCCTACAGCATTTAATTTATAGGAATTGAATGCTGTGCTGTATTCAGCATATTTATTAAAGAAATATATAC
Organism: Buteo buteo; assembly: GCF_964188355.1. Lineage (NCBI taxonomy): Eukaryota > Metazoa > Chordata > Aves > Accipitriformes > Accipitridae > Buteo > Buteo buteo. Next base: position 44,877,106 of record NC_134173.1, read on the forward strand.
TCCCTTCCAGAAAAGAGCAGTGTATATAAGTTTAGGTATTTGAAGAGGTTTTGCCCTCCCTTCCTGATAATACTAATGAGGAAACATTTCTGTTTAAACAGGAAAACGAAGTCAACAAATTATCAGTGTCACTGTATTCCTGTCTACAGGTCTCTTGCCTTGCTGGTTTATATTCCATTGAAGAGGAGCCTTTGTGTTGCCCACATTCTAACGTCAGTTATACAAACTCAAATTTTCCGACATGTAAAATCTGAAACTGTCTGAGATTTAAAATGTCCACTACCAATTATAAAATGACATAATCAGTGTTGTGGCTCCTTGGCTTTATACATACTAACTGAAATTGCCCACCGAGCATCCCAGTAATGCTGGCACAGGTTGTGGTGTTTGCTGCTAACTCTTAATATTTACAAAAAGCTGTCATTGAATAGCACCTGAAAACCAAGGCATGTCCCATTTTAAACAAATGAGAAAAGCACAGCATCACATGCTCTGGTCTGTGAGGGGAAGCTAGAAAGAGGGAAAACTTACAGGTGCTGAAATATAAAGGAGGAGGATAATATGAACAGCAGATGTGAGACAGTTCAGCAATGTGGAAAGGAGCCTGGAGAGTGCAATTAGAAACAAAGGAGATAAAAATGTCCCTGGTAATAGGCAGGCAATAGACTAAAAATGTTCGCTTTTCTTTCTAGAGGGAAAGGTTTTCTCTGTTTTCTCTGCCTTTTGGGAACATCTACACAGTATTGGTGGACAGATATAATTCCAGGCTTCTTCTCTTCTGAGCTGTCAGGCACAAAGCTTTCTAAACTGGAAACTATTCCAATTATTGGGATTTTTCCCAAAAGTTCAAAAAGGAATAAGAAAACAGGAAAATTCAGGTCATAACATCTTCATTCTCCAGTAACATAAGCCAGCAATTGCTATTTTTTTACTTGATAATAGTTACTTTCTATTTTGTAAGTCAGTCTGGAATTCAGAAGGCTTTGAAGTGCCTAGCACTTATGAGTAACCTCTTTTGGTGTTGAGGGAGGAAAAAAAACAGCTCTTGTGGTATTCCTACTGGTGAGAGGCCTTCTGGAAGAAATGGTGTTCCCTTGGCATGGGTCACACTGTGGGGGAAGTTGACAGGAATCTACTAGGCTTAACCAAAACAAATTTGCACATCTGTTTTATAACTATACAGCTTACCATAACAACAACAAGAGCAGAGATATTTAATGAAAGTGAATAAAATACTCCTGCTGGTAAAATGTGGGGAGTCGTGAGTTAAGGGCAAGAAGTCACTCTAGCTGTGCAACATTTTGCAATGGGCACTAAAGGCACTATGACTGAGGTTTGAGAAAGCTGTTTGGATTGCGAAGGAGTTGTTTGGTTTTGCAAGGAAGAGTAAAGATTTTGTCCAAGAAGTTTCCCTTTGGTGGTGAACCCCTGAAGTACTATGTGCTAAGTTCCTTTTCAAAAGAGATGAAGCATTGCAGGGACTGCTGAGAAAAGATGGAGGGAGCTAGCTGAAGCATCTGTTTAAAAAACTGAAAAGACAATAAAATAGTGAAATATTTCTCTATTTAGTTGTGAGCTTCTTCCGGTAGACAGTGCTGGGGAATGATAATGTGGATGTGAGGAAATCCAGTAGACCTGAACTGATCTGCAAAAAGCTGAGTTGTTGCGTTTATGTTCTTCTTCTGAGTGCATGTGCAGCACTGGGCACAATGTAACTTTGATCTATACTAGGGTACTTATTCACAATAATAATATTTGCCATTTATATATATATGTAGATTATTAGAGGAATAAGATGGTTCTTTGTTAGCAAGCATTTCAGGTGAGTGGAGACAGCTAATGAAAGATTGTAAATGATGTGATGAAAAACAGGAGGATACTTTTTGAACAATCTGACCCATGCTGAAGAACAAAAAAAAAGGGGGGACGGTGGTGGGTGGAGGGTTTAATGTATTAGGCAAGTGAGTCTGAAAGGAATTCTTTTCAGAAGAAAGGATTCAAAACTATGTTTTGCATTGTGAACAACAGGTACTGGAGGAAATATTTGATTAAAATTTGGAATGTAAAGAGACTAGAGAGAAAATGTGTACACAGAGTAGAGAATCTAACAATGGGAGAAATTGAGAGCTGGTAAGAAATAGAAAGAAAATTTTGAATTTGGAGATTTGGGATTTAAGAGTAATGATGGAGCTGCAGAAGGAGAAAGGCTAGGGATAGAACAAAAATAAAACCTAAAGAATTGAAAACTTGTAAACCCAAACATAGCTAAGTCAGTAGAAAGTTTGAAGGGAAATTAGAGGTTGTGAAAGATGTAGGAATTAGGAGCGAAACTCTTATACGGTTTCTCTTGAGAAAAGTGGGGAAAAAAAGGATAAAAGGACAGAGAGGGAAGACTGGGACATTCCCTAGGTTGCCTTCAGTAGATGGAGGCAGAAACACAGATGATGAATGCTTGGGTCAGTTAAGGTGCAGAGGAGCAGACAGAATAATATGAAAGAGGGGTAAAGAAGTGAAGGATATAACTGAAATTAGAGACCATAGTGATAACAGGGGGGAGTGAGGTTAGGGAGGGGAGGACGAATCTATGAACATCACAAAATCAGAGAGGATGATAGCTTGGAGATCATAAATACGAATGAGTGACAGCCTGTGGAAGAGTGAGGGGTAGTGAAGGAGAACAAGAGATGATCTGATAGAAAAAGCATGAGAACTTGAAGATAAATAGAATGAGCTGGTTCTGATTTTTTTCTTTATTTTCCCATTTAAACAAATAAATGCTTTACAGTATGATACAGTTTTCTTCATACTTAAACCTCTTAATTGAACTTTAAGTAGTTTTATTTTGCTCTTCCAAATATTTCTCTAAAGCTTGCCTCTGTGTACTGCTAGGAAAAAGGAACTTACTCCAAAGAAACTGTCAGGATTACCAGTAACCAAAGAGACATTTTCCCAGCAGAGAAGGATAACTTGATGTCTGCAGCTTAATTAACCAGAGTTTAGCTTTATGTATTCAATGCAAATGCATAAAAATTAAATATTTTATTAGTGTCTGCCTGTCTCTGATGCATCCAGCTCCACCTGTATGCTAATACTGTTTGCTAATATCTTTTCCTGATGGCATGTGACTATAATTTTCTGAGTGTATCAGATGTGTTTAGCGCTGTCCAAAATATAATGGCATAAAGATACAAATACTAAAGGAGAAAGTCCACAACAGAGAACACCCATCATAACATGAAACTAATTGCTGTATGTACATGAGTGCTAAGCAAAGAATCATAGGTTTTGAGGTTTGATATTTTTCCGGTATACTCATACCCTTGATTTTTTTTCACCTTATAGCTTCTCATATGACATATACAACATATAAAATGAAGCCCAAATTGCTACTTGCTACAAATTAAGCTGCAGAAGATCTGCATCTGACCATCCTAAAGCTGTGAACTGAGCTTTCATGGATGGCTGATTTTATTTCAAGTCACTTCTTTTCATTATAGTTGCCCCAACTATGGACTTCATTTCAGAAGGGCTTAGGATGTGAGTGCAGGCAGTTTTGACATAAGTTATATGAATAAGTGTCATGGTGGGGGAGTTACCTCAGATGTGAGATCAGTATTTGTGCAAATGGTAACTCCACTGCACAAATAAATACCTGTGTGACATGAATATCCTAAAGGGATTACAGAAGAATAGGAGAGCAAATGTACAGAATTCCACAAAAAACAAAAAGAATTCTTGAGAAACACTAAATTCCCACATGAAACACAACTTTTAAAGTCTAATGTTGCACTTTGATGTCTATGTCTTTAATACATATAACTTGGAGATGATACACTGTTATTAGAGACTTATCATGCCTGATGTGCAATGCAGAGGCGTTTGCTTTGATGAATTGGAATTTGCTGTCATGAATCCAATGGCAGCAATGAGACACATCACTACCAATAGCATTCAGGGGCTTATAGCTATAATTACCCTATATTAATACATAGACATATACAGGACAGAAGCAAATCTTTATCTGTGTCCTCCACCACAAAATTCTTATTTCCTTCAATGTTTCATACTGCCTGTGTGTTTTGAACTTAATCCTGCATATCAAAATAACACTTAGACATTATAGCTACACTAAGTGTTCATATCACTAAACACGTATATTATTCTAGACTTATTGCTGTGAGATTTATGCATACTGTATGTAGAAGCAGAGTAAGAGAGAGAGAAGTGAGAATTTCTTCCCTGCTTAAAAAGGATTTTAGCTATTCAAAATATCTGAGAACAGTAGAAAGAAAACAAAAAGGGAAACAGCAAATTGTAGGAGCTGAATTCTTTGTTGCAAGATGCATATTCATTGGAGAAAAAAACCAGGCTAGACATATTTTTAAATTGCACATATACAAGTTACAGCTGCTCTCACTATCCTGTATGTCATTCAGTTTTAAAGGAGACAGCTTGGCTCTGTTTATGCAATTTTAGAACTGTCAGACTCTTCCTTAGAAATAATGTAAATGCAACTTGTGAAAAGGGTCCAGATATGGGAAATTGTAATTTGTTGTACAAATTTCTAAAGTTTTTAAAGTTCTGTTTAAAATTTTAGGGAAAGGAAAAAAACCCTCTTTGTTCATAATTCCAGCAGAATTGAAAAAGTAAATATTACTAAACATGTCTCTTTCTCTTTTTACACAGATGTGCAAATTGCTGGACAAATTATTACTGTATAACTGCCTTACACTTTTTTTGTAGGTTTTCATGAAGTTCAGAAGCAGGACAGGATCTGACCCAGTTTGGCCATTCATGAGGTTGTTATCCATGCTTGGGCAAGCAGTGCATGTACCATACAGATATATGATGCAGTCTAAGGACAGCCCAGAGACCTTCTTCAAGACCGGGCTTGCCTGTGGTATAGTTTGCAAACGTGCAAGTACTGTCTCTGATAGAGCAGTCTGGTTGTTTACCATGTGTCTGGGCATGCCCAGGTAGGCACCACACAAACTATGAGACTTTCATGAACATAAGAGAAAAATAAAAGGTGTGAGCACACCACTGACAAATGCTGTAGAGACCAAACTTTCTGAACAGTTGTAGAAACATTAAGTAATCTGCTGCCTTTTTGTTTTATTTGGTTTGTTTTTTTTTTAATTTGGAAGGAGTCGATAATAAAGTAGCAGGTAGATTTAACTAGATTTGCTACAGCTATTATACTTAAAAGTGCCAAAACCTAGAAACCCTCTTACCTAAGCTGTCTTGCCACTATTTGTTTTGTACAAAACACTTCTGAAAACTATTGCATTTATCAATTCATGAAGTATCTTACCACTTGATTATTTCAGTAGGTCGATTTTTAAAAGTTATCTTCCTGTTTTAATACAAACAGAAAAAAGAAGCCTAACTGTGGCTTTATGTTTTGGTCTGGGTTTTGATTTTTTTTGTTTGTTTGTTTTCTTTTTAATGTTGTTCTACTTAATACTAAATGTATGTTACGCTACCTGTGTATCTTGCTTGTGACATACTATACCTGGTTCACTTTTTAATTTGTCTGAGCTTGTCTTAGCACCACAGATGTAGTCTGTTATTGATTAAATAATTCATTTAGCTGTCCCCAAGATGACAGATCTGCTTATTGTCACAAGAAAGTTGATATACTGTACTTTGTTTACAAAGGTTGTACAACAGTCAGAAAGTAATGTATAACTACAACATTTTTATAGATTTTACATATTATGTGCATTTCATTAACCATTACATCCAGCAAGAAACGTATATTTATTTGATAAAAATTGAAATTGGCACTAAAATAACTCAGATTTATTGGTTGTGCTCAAAGTAAAGAGAAACAGGAAAAACTCACATGGTGAATTAGCTTATGAACCTTTTAAAAATCTCATCAGGTTTGCTAAGCTCTCACATTTAACTCTTTCAACACTGCTTTGGGAATGTGGAGAAATTTCCTCCAGCCTTCTAAAGTTTCATTGTGAGCATATGGTATGTTGCGTGTAGCCATAGAGACATACCAATTTTGCTTCTCTGGATGAATTCTCACATGTATTCAATGGGTTAAGAAGAGTTTATCTTGCTAATCCTGTGCTTTAAAATATAATCCTGTTCCTACTTTGACACTGCATTGAAGTAGACATATTTTAAAGTGACATTTCTAAGAAATATTGTTCTTTCTTCACCCTTCCCTTCTCCACTCAAAATGTTACCCAGAACCTGGATTAACATATTGATTATAAAAGTGATCATCCTCACCATCATCTTTTCTAGCTACATATCTCCACTCAAGCTCCACTTTCAGTCTCCACTTGTGGAACCCACACTCTGTTCAGAGGCTGGTTTAGAACAAGCTCTGTGGGGGATTTGAAGGTTTGGATACAAGGGGCCACAAGAAGGGATCACACCAGACTGGGAGCTGTGCTTAGCTCCCCACTGCCATCCTGCTGAAAATGCCATATACAGCAGAGACATTTGCAAGTAATTATTGTAAAAGAATAGTAGGAATGGTGAACTTTTTGTATTTGAAAATTGTTCTTTCCTGCATATGGGCCTGATGCACTTCTTCATCTTGTCAAGCAAACCAAAGTATAAAAGCCTTGATTTCAATTTAATAGACTAATAGAAACAAAAACGGAGTATTTTGGGGATTCTTCAAAGGCTCCAAAATTTTCCTAATTCTCCAGGCATTTTTTTTATATATAAATATATTTTACAGATCTTGAGTATTTTCTTTTTAGCAAAAAACACTGAAGAAATTAGCAAATACGCTAACAAGCAAAACTATGTGAGTTAATCTCCAAGTGCAACACGTAGGTAGGTACAAGAGTTTACAGCAATACTAAATGATCAGCAAAAAATGTGCTTAGGCTGCAACAGTAAAATATGAATACTGGAAGGTAAGAAGTTTGGAAATACACTATTTCACTTTCTAGGCAAATAATGTTCATTGTATTTTATTTGTGTATTAATTTTGCATTAAATTACTTTGGATGTACCAAAAATTTGCCCTGTGATGTTCAGTGCTTTATTACAATTCCCCAAACCATGTTAATTGCTTTAGTTTCTGAAGGAGTTAAATCAGGATATTTTTATTGGTTGTATCACTCAAATAAAAAATGCATACTGTGGATTTATAAAGATACATGTTTATGGATGTCTATGTCTACTTATATGCTGCATATATAGTGTACCTGATACGTATATTAACTAAACATGCAAATAAGCATTTTCAAGCAATAATAACCACTGAAGTTTTTGCATAATATGTCAGTATTTTCTCACAAGTTTCTAGTATTATTTTCCTCACAAAATTTGAACATTATTGATGCATATCATTCTGTAGAACCCTCCAGTGGATTCAAATTATACGGACAGATTTTCAATTTATATATTTGTCATTTTCATGACTTCATACACATTGTTTCAGTAGAAACAATGATTCATATGTGAAGAAAAAAAAATTAAAAATATGTTTTCACAAAAAGGGCACAAATTATTGATAAACACATCTATGTTTGCAGATTGGTTATTTCTCAGGGGTTATTTGGGGTCATAATTGTAAATCTCATTACCTTGCTTGAAGGAGAAGGTCTCTTTCATTATTACGGTGCTGAGGTCCATATCCCTGAAGCTAATTGCAAGGTATTGCTTCAGAGTTCTAATTGTTTGCCATCAAAATAGCTGTGTAAGCTTGATTAACAGTGTTCAGCAACATTCATAATAGTCCAAGCCTGGTCCTGCATAAAATAGAAACTGGGAAAAAATCAATAAGATTTAATAAGATCAGGAACAATCACTTACAATAGTACATCAATCACACAAAGTAATAGGTGCAGGATTTGATAGGGTCCTGAACTGCCTGAGAGATTCATAACCAGTACTCGTTAATGATTTGTTCATTTGCATTTTATCAATCCGGCTACAGCTGACAAGCAGAAGTGGCAGTAAGAAAATATGTTGACTTAAACTCATCAGAGTTTGCAATTAAAAAAATAACAGATAATAGGAAAATCAGACGTAGCTATAGTTGTGGAGTGTGTATGTATATACATCTGTAGATGCATTCTTTTTTTGCTGTGAGATTATAATAAATTACCACACCATAGTGGCTATTAGTATTCCCATAATCCCTCAGAAAGTCTGCTTATGTCTCAGAAAAAGTACAACAAAATATAAATTTTTAAATTCTCCTCGGTGCTTCACAGTGTTTCTCTCTCATTGCATTTCACATAGTGTAATGCCATCACAATATTTAATATGAAACATGCATATTGTCTTGTTTTTGTACCCTTTTAAATAAATAAAGCCCTGGGCTTTGCCTTGGGCCAAACCCATATCAAACACAAAACCAATAATAATGAGATGGCTTTCTGGTGATTATTATTTAGCATTATATCCTATATCAGCAGATTTTATGTCTTTCTAAAGTAATTAAGTTTTGTTTACTATCTGAATATTTTTTAAAATTGTCATGAATAAACATCAGATCTCATTTATCCAGACTCTTGCCTGTTTGTAATGCATCAATCTTTTGTTTAAAATAAGAAACCCAGAGCCAAGCCAAACTAAAATGCTACAACGAAACATGAGCTGCCTTGTGTGTGGGTGAGTTATTTAGAGAGCGATCTTGTGAGACTATCTGCAGAGCATGTTTGTTTGCCTGTGTTTGTTGGGTCCATTTTGATGAGTGCCTTGTTATAAACCAGATAACATACCTCCCTTTTCTGAGGAGCAGTTTGCTCTGCTAGATGTAGTAATTCTAATTTATATCCTAATTAACGTGTTTCTCTAGTATCTTGCCTTTCCATATCCTTCCACCAGATTTTTTTTTAAGACAAAACCTTAAAATACTATTTTTGAGTCTCTTAAGAGTATCTCTTGACCCAAAACATGCATTGTTTATTTGTAGGATCCCCTTTTTTGCTCGTTTTAGTCAGCTACTACATTTTGAAAGGAGAGCAGCAAATTCTAAATCAATATATGCTCCTGTCACATCATCCTATACTATGACAGCATTTAATACCAGTATAAAGACAAGGCTTCCTTAACACATGGTGGTTTAAAATAGAGATTGCCACATGGCAGTATGATGTGGCAAGAATTGAATTTGGTTTTCTGTGCTACATCAGGCCCTTTGGCCTCAGAGACTGTAATGGAGGAGCTTCCCAGGTTAGGTGACACTATGATTTTTGAGGTAAAAGGATGACTGAGTTTACAGGCTGACTGATGCTGTAATTTTAAAGCTGCTCCACCACCATCTCAGTTGTATGCATTTCATGGAGAGAGAATTAGCAGGTTGGTGGCTTTGTCAGAAAATTGGCTCAATCTCTAACTGGATTTCAGAAATTATATTCTCTAAACTGCTATTCTGGGACATGTAAAAACTATCAGCTAGTGTATTAATCACGGATTAGTCGTAACAACTATTAATTTTATAGTACTTTCAATTTTTTATAACTTTACAAATATATCCTGAACTGGATAATTAAATCCACAAGCTATATTAAAATCAGAGTAGTAATAAAAGAAAGGGAACAATTTGCAACAATAATTCTTGTGAAGAGGATATTCTTTTTCTGTTCCTGAGCTGGCCATGAATAATTTGTGATTTTTATAAATATGTTTGTTTCAGTAAATGGATGTTTCATGGAGAAAAACTACAGCCTCTGAATTTGTTAGATATTCTTGGATAAAAATATTAATTTGGCTATTAGATGTGTGTGATTTAACAGCTGTGCTATTCATTTCTCTGAGTAGGTTTGATAAAATGGTTCCCTTGTCAGCTGCTGCTCCAGCCTCCCCCATAAATTGCTACCCATGAGTCACAGATGCCCTGTAGCATCTTCTAAACTGCTGGAGTCACCAACTAAAAGTTAGCCAGGGCTAATTTCCATTCAGGTTGAGTCTAGGTTGCAGAGTCTGGCAAGAGCTAAAATGTGTCCCCTTCAACCATTGCCGCAATGAGGACTGTAACCTCAGAAAAGGGAAACACAAATAACTGGAACAGTTACCTTTTCAATTTACTGGCAGATATGAGTTAACACCTTCAGTATCAAGCTATGTTTTCTGTTCCTTAAGTAAGCATGCATTGTTTTCAGGAACAAACCTTAATCCTTGGCTGCTGTGCCTGCAACGCAGTCTGCAAACCTCTTTAAAGAAAAACACTTTTAGAAGAAAATTTCTTTCAGCACCCTGTCTCAGATTCCCCAAATCCATGAGAACAAGGCCAGGCATTTTGAATTTCTAATTAGTTGCTTGTTTTCAGATGTACAGGTGCATGGTACCCAACTGTAAGCTTTCTGCAACATGTAAGACCTTTCTGAGGGACAAGTGCGTGACTCATGGAATGGGGATGGACTCCTGTCATCTGGCTGGGGCTGAGGGCTGTGCCTTTTAGTAGGACTTCTGTTTGTGGGGATCCCTGAGCCACGGAGTCTACTGCAGTACAGCCTGACAGCATCTCTCGCTCTCTGTGGCCCAGGCCAGCTAGATCCTGGGATGCTCCAACCAGCAAGGCTGGACACGTAGGATCACAGCAAGGAAGAAGCCTCTGTAATGGCCTGGGATGCGAGGAGGGTGACAAGGAACAGAGGCATATGTCAGGTGTAGGGGTCTGGAGAGATCTGTGTGATGCAGAAACCTCTGCCATGTGCAGCTATGTCCAGTGATTGATAACATCAAAAGGTTAACATTTTGTTGTAATGAGTATATCGCTGCTTAGATTAAGAGGCAGTAACTATCGTTTTGCTCTCTAAGAACCAACTCAGGGGCCAGATCCTCTAGAGAAACTTCTTGACCAATCCACTCTATAGAAAGCTTAAAAACAGAGTAAATAAGAGATACCAGAATTTCAAGAAACTGGGGCGGGGGGGGGGGGGGGGGGAGACGGGACAGATTCTACAGAACTTATTATGGAGAAGAACTATTAGAAAACTATGTAAATTGTATTAAAAATTAGCATAAAAACAAGTAACTAATTACCTGAGGTGTCTAATAAAGTGGTAGCTTGTGTTTACTCTGAATTTTTTTTTCATTCTGCAAGAGCGACATTATTTACCCCATGCTTGTGATGACTCATGGAATCTAAAAATACTATGTTGCAAAGCTTATGGTTTTGCTCAAAAAACCCCACCAGAGCACAGGCTTTGGAAGCAGTTTTCCTTGTCTCTTTCTAAAGTGTTATATTAAAAAGTGCTTTAATATTGCTGCTTCTGAACTTTTAGATGTGACATGATCACATTATCCTAGACTTCGTGAGTGTTTAAGTGTCTAATGGCACTATACTTCTGTTTCTTTGTAGAAATAAGTGACTATGGTAAACTCTCTCAATATTCTGGATGAATAAGAGGCAAAATACACCAAACTGGGCATTCTTCCACAGGAGGAAAAAACATGAAAGCAAGATCCAGTTCTAGGCAACAGCTGCTGGTCTGTAAAGACACATCACACTAGAATGATTTTCACCCCCAAAGGAGAGACTGAAAAGAAAGGATTTCAGCAGTATGGCACTGATTTGTGTGAAATAAAGAAACTCAGAAAAGTATTATGACCTGTGGCTGACAACTGGTCTGTACACTGGTTGTGATACCCAAAGACTTGGCAAATAAGGACCAGAGTTTACAATGGCTACAGTGCAGGTTTACAGATGAAGCTGAAAAAAATAAACTCCTGCTTATGAAATTCTAAATGTTATAGGTGTATTGGTATGCATCTTCAAGGCCTACTTTTAAAATGAACAGATTAAATGTAATGCAAATTCTGAAGAGGTCATGTTACATAACACTGATACCAACCAGAGCCTGAAATCTCTGTCTTTCAGTGAATTCCCTTTTGGAAGACTTTATGTTTGACTTCTATTATTTCGAGCTCTTGCCCTGGAATATTTAAAATATAAGTTTAATTTTCTTCATCTTCTTCATCTTCTTCTTCTCCTTCTTCTTCTTCTCCTCCTTCTTCTTCTTTTCTTCTCTTTTTTAGACTTGTCACCATGTTGTCATTTTTTGTCATGTATATTATTCCAGAAGGATTTGATGTCTGGAATGATTGCATAAATCAACTCAACTATGTCACTACTTATAAGTTTGCATTGTGTTAACTCTGTTCATAATTTACATAATGTTTAAATAATATACCTTCTTTTTCCCTTATCCCTACATTAATGTGATTAGAATCAGTGGAAGCGCTGTAATTTTCTTGTAAGGTGTGCTTTCCACCTACGCTTGCTTATTACAAGAAGTATCATTTCTAAAACTAGCAGCCTCTGATCAGTTTAGCTGTCAAAAATTATTTTTTTCCAAGAACAAAAATACTTTATAAAATATATCATTGTTCCTACTTAGTATTCCTGTCAAGGTAAACAAACAACAGAAAATTGTTGCTTTGCCTTATTTATTTCTGTGCCTGCATCTAACTGTAAGTAGTAGTGGAATACATCTTCTGATATATTATGCAATTAAATTGATGGATGGTTAATTGAGTCAGTATGGCATACCATATGTGTACTCCTGACCTGAATGTCACTGGTCAGATTAAGGCTTCACACATTTGGCCAGAGAACATATGCTGTTATTGAGAATGTGGCTCTGGATGGGATAAGGATTTTAGTCCATGGAAAAAATCATCATAACTGGCTTTGCTCTTTGGTTATTGGAGCCCTGGCTCCTTAGGAGTCCAGCTGTAAAGGACTTTAAAAATAATGAAAGTTATTAATTAAAAGCTTACTGACACCATGGCCATTAACTTTGGCAGGCTCTTTCATTAATTTATTTGATCTCTCTTATTACATGACATATCCTCGTCATAGTATTTGTGCCTTTGCACATCAAGCTTTAGACCTTATCGGATTTTAATTTGTGTTTAGGCTTTTTTTTTTTTATTCCAAACACCTTCTTTTTTAAAGAAATAAAATATTTTCCTTATTGGTGGGCATGATACATACGCAAGTAATAAAGTAGCAGAGGGAGGGGATCTCATACACCTTCAATGACAGTGACACATAGACATCAAAACACATACAGACTCTCACACAGAAACATGCATGTATATACAGTTACATCACAATTGCAAATAATGGGTATTTTTAGAAATGCCTTGCTAAAACACTGTTTTCACAATGATTAGTCCTAGTTTTTGGCAGATTTAATATTTGTGTTTTATCTTATTTATTTAAATAATATTTAATGACATTCTATTTTTTGTTAGCTATTTTGCATATTTTTCTTCTAAACCAGCTATTATGGGAGTTATTTTAGCTTCACAAATGTTTTAAAGTAAATTATGTTATTTTACAAAATTATTGCAGTAGAACATACATCTGAGCAATAATGTTTTATCTTTGACATAGCTTTGATGACTCATCCATTTTGACAGGTAACTGTCTGCTTTAAAGCTATTTAGTTTGCATCAACACTGAGATAAAATGAGACTTGAACAATATGTACTATAGAAGCAAAAAAAAAAAATACTGTCATTACATGGTTAGAAAAACAAAGATTTGTAATGGCAAAAACCAGCTAATAGAGAAATATCTTTGATTTAGTCATTGTTTATTGTAACAAACTTGTGTATCCTTTGTCCACTGACTTAACCTAGAAAAAGAGTAGTACTGTCTCTGCTGCATAATTTGTTACTGCCACATTGAGGAAGATTATGACAATGTACATATAACAAAATTGACAACAAAGGAGGAGTCCTGTAATTGTGAACTAAATTCAAGGAGGCTGCTCTGAGCATGAGAACTAACAGTGTCTTCATTATGATTAGCTTACCTTTTCAAGTGTTCTGCTAGGAACCTCTATCACGTAAATTGAGGCAGGAACTTTATTATCATCACTATAGCAACTGCAGGGAAATTTATTTCAAAACAGTTGGCTACCTGAAAATTTTCTCATGATGGAAAGAACAGCAGATGATATATACATTTTAATTAATTTTCATTTATTCCTGTTTTGAAGTGTTCCATAAATGAGTGCAAGGCTTCTTTTTTTTTTTTTTTTTTTTTTTTTAGACAAGATGGCCAGTTCCATCTTAAATTATTTTTCTAATCCAGCTTTTTCTACTAGGAGAAAAAATGCTGGTGGATTTTGGATGTATCGTTATATGTACAATTTTAATTATGCTAAGATGTGGAATATTTTAAATTGGCCCATTTAATGCACAATTTCCTCATTATTTAATTTTTGAGCTTAGCTGTTACGTGGCTTTTCTTTCGACTTTGATCTTAAATCACATAACCTCTCAGCAAGAATAGTGAAGTGTGCATTTTTTTTAATTATTTTTCCATGATGTTATTATATTCTGTGCCTAAAGAAAAGGAATAACTGCACAGATGAGTTTGTAGAGGATGTCAGTGAACTGTAGATGCACATAGAAATTGAATGCAAATACAAGAAAGTGTCTCTTCTTTGTCCATAAAAGGACAGATCACATGTTCACAGCTGGAATTTTTATGCAGAACCCTTTTCTCCTAAAATTGCACAACCCCCCTGTTGTTGCATTTCTGTAATTACAAAACTACCATCATACTGCAGACAATAGTAATGCTTCAGAAATTGGCATGAGTCTTTTATTGCAACTATACAAATGAATTTCCCTTTTATTCCTTTATGCTCAGTGATATTTTGATTTTTTTTTAAATGAAGAGCGCAAAAAGACAGTATTTTGAAATCTGTGTTTGTTTAAATAAGTAGGAAGAAATGGAGAAATATTTCAGCTTCCTTGAAAGCCTTTTCCTCCAGAAAACATAGAAAGAAGTGTAAAAATTCTTATTATTTATGCATTGGGGCTGGTGTTGCATTATGAAAGTGCTGTGTATCTCAAAGGTACCCCGTATGAAACATTTCAGTCATTGCTTTAACCAGTGCCCATTTTTTATTGAAAAACACACTATAAAGTTTCCTGCAATCTGCGTTAATGAGGAGATCACATGATGGGGACTTCTTTAGCTCTCTTTGACATTTGCATCTTCCTTGTAGCCAATTTTCTCTAAACAATTCCTAATAAAGAAGAATATTTTGTGCATTGGATTTCAGTGTATTCTTCCCTCTACAGTGAAGTGGAAATATATTCGTTGGCTTTCACAGACAGGACGGCATTTAAAAAGTCACTGAAGATGAGAATGCAAGATTGAATGCAAAACAGGCAATGCAGTTGAATTTCGGATATTTTGCATGAGGCTCAGTTTCATCTGATACATTTTTAGGAATTTCACCTACCTTAAGAATCAAGTTCTCCCAGGGTCTTTACACAATTCATGGGGAAAAGTTTCCCCTCCAGAACATAATCGGAATTGCTGTCTGGAAGTGCCTTTCTTCTTCCATTGACCATCAAGGAGCCTAGGTTGACTGCAGTCTTCTCTTACTAGACTGACTTCCGTAAAGATCCATTCAGGTCAAAATCTTTTCACTCACAAACCTCTCACAGTGGAAAGACATATATTTCAACTGCAATATGGTCGGGGTTTTTTTTGTTGAGTGGGGCTTGGGGGTTTGGTTTGGTTGGTTTGTTGGTTTGGTTTTTTGTTTGTTTGGTTGTTTTTTTGTTTTGGAGCAGGGGTTTTTTTTGCATCTACAACAGCTTGAAGAATAAGCAAAATCCAAGGTGGGCAGATATTGAATGCATTGTTGTCAATGAGAGTTTTGCCAGTGACTCCCCCATGGTCAGTATTTTACCCTTGTACACAAATTAAGAGTCAATTAACAAATGTCTGTGTCTTGGAAATGTGAGTGGGACAAGTCTGGGTAACTGTGAATTATCAGAGATGAAATTCTTTTTTTGGTGCTACTTAAATAATTGATAAAAGAACGCTAGGTATTATAATCCATAAAAATACAAGTGACTGCTTTGTGGAAGAAAGTGTTAGTGCTTTGATAATCTATCTTCAGATATTGAATTAGCCATTATAAAAATGTTGTTCATCCATTTTGCAGCTTAAAATTTTTTTGAAGATGAGATCTCAATTTATTAAGGCAAAGGATCTGTACACTAATCCATTTGGACCAATTCCAGTATTTTACTGAAGTCCCATCAGTGTCACCCTCAGTCTACGTGGATTCCTCATTCTGCTAGCACTTACCCACTTGCAGCACTAACAATTCTGCAATGTACAGAGAGCTATGTACCTGTCAGGGCCCTGTGTGCACCCACAAGCTGTGCCACCTCTTCACCCTTTCCAAGGGCTTTGGCTGCCTTTTCTCATTGTCATCTCTGATCCATTGCAGCTGCAGGACCTTGGTGAGAGCTGCAGAAGGAAGAGTCTCACTGGGGACTCCCATGTCCCTTCACTAACTGCCAAGGGCCAGCCAGCTGGAGATAGAAAAGCAATGCTCCAACAGGAGTTGTTCAAGAACTTGTTTGGTTCATTTCATTCTTGGTGCCTGCTTTGATAAACCTCCACCTGGAAAGATTTTCCTATCTAGAATGTCAGGTTTTGGTCAAGACATAAGAGACAGTATGCGTATCCCAGCTTAGCCAATAACACGTTGATTGTTCTTGTGGTTTAACCCCAGCCAACAACTAAGCCCCATGCAGTCCCTCGCTCACTCCCCCCGGTGGGATGGGGGAGAGAATCGGAAGAGTAAAATTGAGAAAACTCATGGGCTGCGACAAAGATAGTTTAATGGGTAAAGCAAAAGCCATGCACACAAGCGAAACAAAACCAGGAATTCATTCACCACTTCCCATCGGCAGGCAGGTGCCCAGCCATCTCCAGGAAAGCAGGGCTCCGTCACGTGTAACAGTTACTTGGGAAGACAAATGCCATCACTCCAAACATCCCCCCTTCCCTCTTCTTCCCCCAGCTTTATATGCCGAGCATAATGTCATATGGTCTGGCATATCCCTGTGGTCAGTTGGGGTCAGCTGTCCCAGCTGTGTCCCCCCCCTGAACTTCTTGTGCCCCCCCAGCCTCCTCGCTGGTGGGGTGGGGTGAGGAGCAGAAAAGGCCTTGGCTCTGTGTAAGCACTGCTCAGCAGTAACAAAAACATCCCTGTGTTAGCAACACTGTTTCCAGCACAAATCCAAAACATACCCCCATACCAGCTACTATGAAGAAAATTAACTCTACCCCAGCCAAAACAAGCACAATTGTCAAGAACATAGAAGACCAGATTGAAATCCTTTTTTTGTTGGATACAGAGCACTTACTTGAACCTGAGCTGCTATACAGCCCCTTTACATCCTCAGTTCTCATATACTCCTTTATGAGAAAATGTTCCACTTGGCAAAGCAGGCATTGTGCCAGAAAATGGATGATTAACTCCACAACCAAAGGATTAAGGTGCTTGTTTGTGATTTTGATTTAGGAATTCCAGCTTTGAATTCTGCTGTAGTGAATGTTTGTGCAAAACATAACACCTCAAAAGAAGGACTGAGGGCAAATGCAGTCAAACTCAAGGACTGCGGCATTGACCTGGGATGCTGGGACCTGGAAAGTGACTGCTTGAACCTCCTTTCTGAATTGCAGATAAATGAAAGAAACAGCACACAAATGGCTATCTGAGGAAAGCTGAATGGTTTGTTCTCAATGGTTTGTCCTCAAACTATCTTTATGATGAAGTGAGGTGTGTTGTGGTGAAGAACAGAAAATCTAAAATTTTTTGGTTGGAAATTCCAACTCTTTCCTGTCTGTCTAAAAGGATATCTTCTTCCTATTCTGATGCACTGATAGTACCACCTCAAACTTAAAAAAAAAGCCCAAAACAAACCAACAAAAATCAAAACAACAGTCTGAGTTTCATGTCTGAACTCTCTTCTTGAGTGCCAAATGTAAATTTTGTCAGAAAATGTTGCTTTTCAACATTTCTGGTTCTTTGTCATTTTCAAACTCTTGAAATGTTGGAAATGATAACTCATGCATAATACATTAGGTGAAAATTCTATAAATATTTTTGCTTTTAATTCATTTAGGAATCAAATTAATCTCATTTTTCTCATTGAGTATATTTTTATTCCTTGTAAAACAATCATTAAAACATTTGAAATAATAGAAGTGGAATAAGAAAGCATATCAAATATGTAGTTTTAATAATAGATTGCATTGTTAAGTCAGAAAGAATTAAGTAATTGTAGACAGTAAATATTTTAATGCATGTTCTCCTCGTGGCTTGTTAATTCAGTTACTTACATTAGAATAGTTGCATAAGAAAAAATTTTTTGCTAAATCACTTATTATAGAAAGTAGGGTTTTTTCAAGTTTATGCATTTAGGATACATATGAATGAACAATAATGTGTTTATATCTAATTTAAGAAACATGTTTCTAAGGAATTAAGAATGTGTCCAGGACAGAAGGGAAGGGGAGGTATCTCACTTTGTTAGAAAAAAAAGGGGCAAGGTTCCTCTAAAGTCATCTATTCAGGGTATGAGGTTTGGACAGAGGAACATCCCTGAATCAGGAGCTTGACCAGGAGTGGCCCATGGGGTTGAGTGAAAACTCATCAATCTGTTCAGCTGAGAACAGGGAGGAAGAAGGGATTAGGAATTTGTAGACAGGTCTTTTTAGTCAAGAACTTTTCTGATGGTAAAATACAGATAAAAACATTTTCCCTTTGAAGTATTAAACATATACATATTCTTACAAATATAGGGTACCTTTTTCGAAACCTTTGTAACTCCCTATGAGCCTAAGTCACATTAACTCTGGAAGTGATTTAGATGCTTTTGAAAACCTAAGTTACATACCTAACAAGTATTTTTAAAATAGTTACTGCTACTCTGTTCTCAGCATCTAAATAACTTGTGACGGGAAAAAAACTATGGCTAGGCACGAATGCTGTCTGGAGCAAAAGGCATCACTTTTAATTGAACCCACAAGTCAGAGTAGAATTAAGTTGTCTTTTAAATATATATATATAACACTTCATGCTTTGAATGACTCACCGAGTTTTCTTCATGGAAGTCCCTGCAGAGCGATGCCGTTATACCTCTTGAGGTACAATAGAAGAAATTTTGCAAAGAAATAAAGGCCTCAGTATGTTGCTTGAATCCAGTGCCACTTCATCATTCAACCAGAGCTCTCAGTGTTAGCTCTTCTGACCTTGGGGATAACACCAGTGTAGCACCAGCACCGCCACCGGGAAAAACCCATCCTACCTCCTAGCGACTTCACAAATGTAGGAGGAAGTAGACAGAGTTGAGAGAGCATCAGTGACACAGTGCCTCTCCAGAGCACCCCTCTCCCTCCCCTCCACAAAAGGCAATTGCCAGGTCCTGGGGTGGAGAGTCATCTCCTTTCCCAAAGAGCTGCAAAGAGCCAGTATGCTCTGTACCCTCGTTGCACCCACTAAATATTATATGTACGTGGTGTTTTGGCCAGCTGGAAGGGGATAGAGGACAGCTATGTGTTGCCTTCAAGACCTCTTTCTCCTTCATTTGCAATGAAATGGGGAAATACACACTTAGAAGACACCAATTTTTCCCTCATTTCTAGTAAGAGAGTATAGATCAATGGCAACTAATAGAGACCAGCACTTTTAAAGGATTCAAACTTAGGAACAGTTTTGTGCTCTTTACTGTACTTTGGTGTGGCTGATTTTTATGCATTAGTACAGAGGAGACTTTTCAATATTCAAATGGATGCCAAGCACAGTAGTACAGTGCATTAACCTTTCCCTTTGAGATATTTTAGTTCAATTGGTGGCAGAGAAAACCACAAACTGTGGCACAACTGTCAGTCTCATAAATGATTTGTGACTGTGTAAATGCAGACGCCACAGCTGTCATGTAATCTGCACACAGGCTATACGGGGAACATAACTCAGACCCTTCTGCTCCAAGAACATGCGCCTTTTCCATTTGTACTGTTCCATTAGCTGTTGAAATGGCTTAAAACTAGAACAATTTATCCTTTCCCTTTTGAACTTTAGCAAAATAGGACAGAGCTCTGAACCAGCTTTCACTTACAAACCAAAATTCTCCCAATGTGATTTTCTAAAGCAAACATTTAAATCCAGTGATATCTAAATAGCTGTCAACGGTATTATAGAGAGCTGTACAAAACTTTAAAAGTAAAGCTCAGAAACAGATACATTTTCCTGGTTTCAAGTGTCACTGCAAACCACAGATTCATGAACCTGGATTGAGTATAACATCTAATTTATGCGTTTGGGTGGAAACCGCCTAAAAGCTGCAAATGCCTTGGAGCTTTTATTGTAAAAGACCCACAATTGCAATTCTGGCTAAGATTTGCTTTTTGAGGGAGTTCATTTGAACCAGAAAATCACAAAGCAATACTAGGGAGAAACGAAACTGTGTAAACCGAAGTCAGCAAGGCATGCACCAACACTTTGAAATCAAAACAAGGCATAGATCTCTCATGCACTTCCTTTGCAGGCCCAAGATAGAGGACAGTCACAAAGTCCACTGGGTACATACCTCTGTCCAATAGAAGACAAGTTGGCTACTTACTCTCCTTCCATTTAAAGATATCCAAGGATCAAAAGGAATTTTACAGGCCACAGGAGTCAGAAACATAAAGAAGTATGAAAGAAATTTGCAAATCCCTCATTATTTCCTGATAAAATGTAGCAATGCTGACTCCACTTACTTCTGAGTAACAGATTATTTATTCCTATGTAGAAGAAAAGCAACACTTTTCTGAAACTTAATATAGAGCTATTCTAAAGGAATTACAGGAAACAATATTTTCTCAGCTACTGCATTTAAACATAACAGCTGTGCTGAATATAGGTTTTTGTACTTTCTTTATTTGTTTATATTCAGGGACAGTTTGCACTTCTTTCCATTACCCCACCCCAATTCATTGAACCTATAGGTTTTCAGGCAATTGTATAGCAAAGACTAGAACAGAGATGTAGTGTTTAGTTGTTGCTTCCAAAATCTAGGCTGCCAGTAACTTAATGAACCCTCTGGAGATACGCTTCCATGTGGAGCAGGTTGTGTCTGTGCTTGAGAAGGTTTAAATTAGTTATTTCTTAGAATACCCTGTGATGAAGGCACTGCTACCAACTGCTTTTCTTGTCACTAGCTCGTCAGGGCAATAAACCAATTAGTTGTTGCTATAGTAAGGGTCATTTCTTACTATTTTAAATTCTTGGTAGGGATACACAGCACTTCACATATTAGCGGAGTCAGCATTTTCAGTTCATTATGATTGCAAATGAATGTGTTTCTTCACAAAAGCAGGTTTGTGTCAAAAAGGACTTGTTACATTGCTGTTTTATGGAGTGCTGGCATAATATGGGGGTGTGGGGTGGGAGGGAAAAGAGAAGGAGGTAGTCTGCTTCTTGAGATATTTCAACCATACATTTTTTATGAATGCTTTTGAAAAATGTTTGGTCCTCAATTAGAAGTAGCCACATGCTGCTCCTAAATCACTGCTGGCAAGAAATGCCAGAACTACAGCTTGCATCCTTCTGGAGGTTTAAGATTTCTTCTTTGAGACTTCTATCTATAGAGAAATCACTTTACCCCTGAAAATTAAATGTGCTTGAGAACTTAGATTGTGTCTTTTGTTTGTATGAATGTCCATGTATTTATGGCTTTGGGAGGAGGCATTAGAACCTTGTTTTGCCAAATTTGATCTTACAATGTGCCATGTCCCTTGGAAAGAGCTGAACACTCTTACCTTCTATTATGTTCTCAACATAAATTTGGAAGGCATGGCTCTGGAATGATCTCATAGAGAGTTAGTAATTAAGTCACATGTTAAGTGCCATGGAACCAAGTCACAGCACCTACCACTGGGGTAATGACATTGACAGATACAGTTGCCTAAAACACATGACCGGTAGTGTAGTGTCGTGCTTTAACCCTGTTGAGCAGCTCAGCCCCGCAGCTTGCTCACTCCCCTCCAGTGGGATGGGGGAGATAATCAGAAGGGTAAAAGTGAGAAAACTCATTAGTTGAGATAAAGACAGTTCAATAGATAAAAGAAAAACTACATGTGCAAGCAAATCAAAATAAGGAATTAACTCACTACTTCCCAGATGTTTAGCCATTTCCAGGAAAGCAGGGCTCCATCACATGTAGTGGTTACTTAGAAAACCAGACGCCATCACTCCAAATGTCCCTCCCTTCCTCCTTGTTCCCCACAGCTTTTATTGCTGAGAATGATGTCATATGGTATGGGATAGCTGTTTGGTCAGTTAGGGTCAGCTATCCTGGCTGTGTCCCAGTCCAACTTCCACACCTCCAGCCTACTCACAAAGAAGCAGAAAAGGCCTTGAAGCTGTATAAGCACTGTTCAGCAACAGGTAAAACATTCCTATGCTATCTACACTGTTTTCAGCAAAAATCCAAAACATAGCCCCATACAAGCTACCATGAAGAAAATTAACTTTATCGTAGCCAAACCCAGTAAATATATTCAGGCTCCCAGAAATGCCATTACCAGCAAAATAGTTAGACATTGCATTTATCAGTTGGGCATTGGGCGTTTGTCATGTGATTCAGGTAAGACATAATAATTAAAATTAGCATTGAGACCATACAGTAAAATTAAGCCCAGGTCAGTTCTTAGATGATTTGAGTAGCTGACAAGTATGGCAGTTGCAAAGAGCTTTCTTTACTGTAGAGAACTTGTCCTGGGTGACATTTGGGACCTCGGAAAAGAATTTTCATGAGGACAAGCATAATAGTAAGTTCCTGCTCTGGTGAGGGTTGCCCTTCACAATCATAATTTCCTTAGGCATGCTTTGGAGTCCTGAAGAGATAATAAACAGAGTTGACAAGATGGGCATGAAAATGAGTGTTTTTATTCCTTTTGTGCTTCTCACACAAAGTAACTCACAAACAATACCAACACTAAAAGCATACTTCAATTCCACTACCTAGGGAGAATACCCTGAATATTGGAACCTAAAAAGTTTTCATGAAATACTTTTTCTTGAAACACAGCCTCTTAAAGTGCTGCAGCAGGATCCAAATGGAAGAGTAGCTTGCCTCTTGCTTGTAAATGAATTGAAAAGACAAGAGAAAATCCTGATTTTTCCTATCCCTCTGTTGTAGTTTGCCTTTCAGTCATTTTATATGTTTGAATGTTTAGTTCCACTGAAGCTCCCAGTTCTTTAGTTCTGTAAGAAATTTGATGTTAGGTCCTGTTGCAACTTCTGAATTTCCAAAAATTTTAGAGCCCAGTATTTATGTTTTTAAATGTATAACAAAGATACTATTACTGAAGGAACCAGAAAAGCCACCAAATTAAAAGTCAGCTGCCAACCACAAAATGACAAAAGGGAATAAAGGGAAGAAAACTATATCTTTTTGTAAGATTTCTAATCACCTTAGTGAGAAAAGTTCCCTAATAGGGAATTCCTCTGCAGGAAACATAGAAGACAAATTAGGGAGAGACTGCTGTAGTGGTTCTTCCACTGCTGCCAGAATTGAAGGCTTAGGTTGCTGCTTTTTGTATGAGTCAAAACTATTTTGGTGCATTACTGGGCTCTCCTTCCTAGAACAGACTTCTGAGGCTCTAAAGAGTTACTTTTAAGGACATTTCCACTTCCCTCATGAGGCTACGGAAGCTCAGGAGATCAGGCTTACAGTGCACAAAGTGCTCTTTCCCACTAGTATCAGAGGTGGGCACTGAAGTCTTCAGGATGGGGAAGTGTCATGGTGCAGAAGTAAAGGATATAGGAAACTGGGAGGTTTGAACAACAGACTCAATAACTAGTTCAATCTCAGCTCCTTGCATCTTAGGAGCCATGGCAGAAAGGATCACTCCAAACTTTGGTAAGATTGTTTAATTTATTTCCAAGAGTAAGAAACAACATTTGCTTTTGCATGTGCAATTGAAGAAGGGAGACTGAAAAGCTCTCTGCAACTATAAGGCTGAGGCCTGAGGCAACTGGTGGTCTGAGGAAAGGCTGTTATGTTTATGCTGATGACTCTTTTGCACTGACTCTGGGGAGGAACGTCAAGTCAGCTGCACAGAGTCCCACCAGGGTATAAAAGGGGATAGAGAGAAAGCAGGAAGGGAATGTGTTGCTATGCAAATAGTACCACCTCTTTTGAAGTAGAGAATTAATCCTGAATATATTCAGGGGACGAGACCTGAAAGGCAGGCTTAGTGGGAGGTAATATGCTCAATGCCCTTTCCTTTTGCATGGCTGGAAATAGCTACAGGATTTGCCTCAGTTTATCTGTCCTTTCTTCATTTTTTTTTCGTATATACTTTTTAATAATACCTTGCATTTTATAGTGCCTTTCATCCTAATGATTCCTAAAATGCTGTACAAATTTAACAAACTGATATGTAAACTATATACTGGGATTATTCATCCACCACTGCAACACAATCAGCACAGAAGTTCTTTAAGAATGAAAATATTGCTGTACATTGGTCATGACTGGCAGCTGTTCTTGCCTTTATGTAAGAGGTGACATCTTCACAGCTGCTCCTGACAATGTTCGTTTGTAAGGTACAATACACTGAGTTGTATGTCCCTGGGAAATTGTGAATTTGAGGCAAACACTGTGTGAAAAACATATGTCCACATGTAATTAAAGAGAAGGGCTAAGGAACAGTTCGCTGCAGCTATGAAGTGTTTTGGTTCTGCAGAAGTACATAGACTGATAATCTTGACCCTAATCTTGACCATGTTCAAATTTACAGAGCTTTCATAGAATCCCAAAGGAGTTCTCATGGAAAAAAAGCAGCAGTACATTGAATGAGTGACTTCATTCTACTTTTTTGTGGTGTTGCAGATGATAGGAGTATCTCCTACCAGTCCTCTTGAGAGGCAGGCTCATAAATACTGAGGAAACTGAATGGCTTGCCTGCCATTGAATGGAAATACATAGACATATCAGCCACAGCAATCAAGTGGTCGTCAGGGGAAAAAAAGAAAAAGAAAAAAGACTGTCTTCCAGGGACAACTAGGAGTGGGGAAACATGTTAAAAAGCACCTTCTCATTCTCTCATATTTCTGTGAAGCTCTAAGCCTCTGCAACCCTGCTCTCAGTGTTTCCTTTTAAGGTCACTTCATGGGTGTTTTTGTACAGCAAGGTACAAAAATCTCTCTGATCTCTGCATGAAGGAGGGGAGGCTTCAGAAGTGACAGAGGGCAAGAAGCTCAGTGCATGAACCTTGTATGCTCCTTTGAAAGGACAATGCTGAAGCTGGAAAAGTTCTACCCTATCTCAGGATCACAGGGTCAGCATAATTTTCCTGCTGCAATTTAACATGCCTGCTTTTGAAAATTTTGGCCCACAGAAGGCATTTAGCTGAATTAATCTACCTTTGGTCACATCATCTCCTGTTTGGGTAACCGATTACAAATGTGGAAGATGTGGAAGTGGTAACACCATTTGGAGGGTGGAAGAATTTTGGCATATCAGCAGCCTATCATTGAGGCTACTGGCAGCCTGTCTACATAACTATAATTCAAAATTTTGAAGCTCCTATGGTATGGATGTGAAAGGAGATTGCAGCCCTATGAATTTTATGCTTTGCTGTTGTCATATGGGTGGATGATGACACCAAATATTTGGTCTGGAACTGAGTATGCCGCATATTTATGCATTCAGAAACCTGAGCCAGACTAGAATGCTCAAATCATTTATGAATTTTTAGTAGTCTTCCTACTGTAAATGTTTAAAGCTGTAGCTTAGTAATAAGATATTTGATAGTAGCACTCAAAAAGACACCACTTGAGAGTTATTAAAAAACATCGACAGAGCTTAAATGTTTTTAAGGAAAATAAAGTGATGTGGCCATCTTTCTTCCCCCTCTGAATAAATGCCACAGAAGCAGCTAAATAGAGATGTAAACCAAACAGTTGAAAAGTCAGTTTGCAACTTGCATAAAACCAAATGAGATAAAATGGGTTCCAACTGTGTTTCAGTACCAAATAAAGTACATTTTGCATTAGGAGATTTTATGTGTGTGTGTGTATATATATATGTACATACGTGTGTGTGCATGCATATTTACATACGTGTGTGTACACACATACACACAAATATACATATATATAAAAACACACACACATCATTAAAAAAGCAACAAAAAAGGCTTGTTAGAGGCTTATATTATGCCAACTGTTTTACCCATGGTCATAATCTGCATCATCCTACCAGATTGTTGTTTTAATAAAAAAAAAGTGTGATAAAGCCACTAAAAGAACTTATTTATTATTTGTATAAAGTATTTATAATAATTGATCATGTGCCACAGATTTGTGTAAACTTGTAATATGAAGGAAACCATCAAGAACACAATATTTATTTTCCTTGTCTAATGTGCCATAGTGTTTCCAAGATTGCAATGCTGCAAATAAGAGTAATGTCTGATGGGGCACATTGAACAGTTCCCCAGAGACCGTGGAAGGACAGCATATGATAACTTTCAGGGCTCCATTTAAAACAGCAAAATTTCCTTTAATGTTTGCATGTTTCTAATATGAACTATGTAAAAAAGATAAGAAACTGTATGGAGAGAAGTATTTTTTTATATTGCGTTAATTTTAATTGGCTTTTGTTTTTCTTCAGGGCTACAGTACTTGCTTTCCTCCAGAAAGATGCATAAGTGCTTAACCTAGCATAATTATGCATATACATTCTTATTCCATTAGTAATTCGTGCTTTAATTATATTTATCATTTGGTACACTGTATATTTGTGTGACTCAGAGTAATTTAAAAGTGTTTCATTTTCACAGGTTTCCACTATTTTTCTATAGATAAATTAGGGAAGCTTGGGAAATTGCATACTGAAAATTGAAATGAGGACTATACAATCCATTTTGAGACTTGCCTTTTGGTGTTTACTTCAAAGCATGCTTCTGTGTGTGTGCTTGATTTACATTTAGCAATATCTAAGTGCAAATAGTAATCATACACCAAAGTAAACCAGACTATATGCAATTGCTTCCTCTGTTTCTTCAATTGCAGTTGCAATCCCATAGATTCCAATCTTGACAGGTAGCATAATTAGAAAATTCTCTTTGTCTTATTAAATGTGACTCTTCTCAATAGAATTCACTTCATTGCAGGCAAAGAACAGAAAATATACTTCAAATCTAAAATGGGAAATCAAGGGGGACTGTTTTATTTTTATCTGTCTTTGTGCAAGCGACATTATTATCAAAGGATATTGTAATGCTGAAAATGTACTTTGGGGATTTAAATCACGTATTAGCCTGGAAAGCAAAAAGTGCTGTAGGGCCCATGCAATATATTTTCTCATTAATCTGATTGAAAGATTATCCTTCCTATAGCTATGAAAAGTCTAATACCCATATATCCATCTTTCCTGCTAGTAAAATTCAGCTTTGTGCGTAGTCATTGTCTCTTGTGTCTGAGGTCCTACACTCCTCTTCATTTCTCTGTATAAGCCTATCTGTATTAAAATAAATTCAGAACAGTCCGCCATTTCATGCACACATTTTGATTATTTCATAAGCTGCTGAGGAAAATGGAAGTATCAGCAAGTCATGCAGTTTTCTGGTAATGTAATGCTGTCATTACCTCAGTGGTCATGTGAAAAAGTTTAGCTATAATATCTTTGACAAATGTTCAGTGAGTCAAAACAGTGCATTTAAATGAAATGCAGATATGAATGAGCCATTATTACAATCACAACTCCAGCTTAGAAATTATTAAATATGAATATATACACTTTCACAGTAACCTGACATTTGTAATACATAACTAGCTGTGCATTTCTCACCCTCCTCCTCCCGTTTTCCTCCCCATCATCCCCCAGATTGAGAATAGAAGAAGTCATTTTGATCAGAGGCTGCACACAGTAATTGAAGACACTCCTGATGATTTCATGCAATCAGAGTGGCACATTATTTGTGATGAAAATTAAGTAAAGAAGGAAAGCAGATTTATAGGTTGTCTTGCTTATGGTCAACTGCCTTTACAAAAGATTAGCAATTCTATTCTAACCACCCCAACTGCATATATACTTTTCCACATCGTAGATTTACTGAAATTTTCATATAACCTTAGTCATAACTTGCAGTACCTCATGATTTTAAGCTTTTAATGAAACTACAGAAGATGTCTTAAACTGAATGATTTCTATTCTGAGCTCTTTGAGTGCTGATAGCATGAACAGTATAGATGGCTCTAGCCATAACTGTCACACAGATAATATTCTTTTATGCCTCAAGACACTAAGATGGTGCTGTAGATAACCAAAAGGAATAAGCTGCCACCATCACTAATCTGCAGCTTTGAAACACTATAGCTTTTGCATGGTTAAGAGAAGGTAAAATCACCTAGAAGTGTAATATAGGAGACATTTTTAAGTGAACACAAAGTGAAAAGAGAACTAAAGGTTTTCATATTTTGTAATCTATATCCACTCTGGATCAAATCAACTATATCCCCCTTTTTGTGTGTTTATGGATAACAATTGAAAATGCAAAAGAAGCTGAAGCCTTTGAATCCTCCTAGGATACTTTACACTAATATAGTGAAATTGAAATATGGGGAACAGTTAGCCTTATTGTTCCCTTCAGAGTTTAACTTTCAAGACGTTTCATATAGACTTTTGGTTGGGTTTATAATACATGTAACAGATTTTGTCTACAATAATATCTGCTTTGTGCCAGAGGAGTATAATTTCTGTTGATTATTTTTCAATATGTAAAAGCAAATGCTACTGAAACTTTAATAAGAGACTGAACTTTATTTACATTTGTCATAGTTAAGCTCACCAAATTACAAATAAAACTATATAGGAGTATGAAGTAATGCAAAAAGTAAAACTTTTACAAAGTCTGTTCCACTTTAAGGTGGAGTTAGCTACAAATAGCCTTGTTTATTCCTATTCTTTAAAAATATTTCTGAACAAATTGTTTTTTAGCATTCATGTTGCATATAATTATTATTTGTCCTCTATAATACCTCGTGTGTGCTACCATTAAAAATTTATTTATAATAAATAAATAAAAACAAGGAACCTGTATCATTTTTGCCACCTAGATTTTTCTCCACACACACAGTTTAGAAATCCCTAATCAAAAATCCTATTGTTGTGAGAATACAGTCTGACATGAAAGTGTCAGGGAAGCAGCGAAGGAAAAATGATGAACTAAACATCAGCAGAGTTGGACCCACTATAAAACACATTTTCTGGGTGTGTTTTTTAGATACTGCAGTGTGCTTTCCAGAGAAAAAGAAAAATTCCACTTGAAAGTCTCAAGCAATATGCGTATTTTTTTTATTGAACACATGAACTATCATAATAATCTGCTAATTTGTGCTCCAAAATACATTCATTATTGGGACAAAAATACAAAGCACGCAGGAAGCTATTAAATGCACAGCAGTATTTGAAATAGAACCACGGTGACTTGTTGTTATGGCATGCTGACATTATTGGTTCTTGTATATAGTTACATAATGATCTCTGAAGCCAGATTTTAAAAATGGTTTCTCAAGGAGTTAAGTGACATCAAAATCCGACTTCCCCATCAACTTTCTCAGCTCCATGCTAGGCGGTACTTACGATTCTTGTGTGTAAACAACTGTATGCAGTTGAAACTAAAACAAAATACACTTCTTCCCACTGCAAGAGGTATGCTGTGTAATAAATGTAAATTTCAAACTCTATTTCTAATTAAAACCGGGATTTTAATCTCTCATTTTGCCATGGATTCAATTAATGCAGATGTCCCCCACCCTCAATTCCACTTGACTTTGGGTAGCTCTACTACTTGTCATTGCTGCTTTTATAGCAAAACTGAAGGTCTTCAGTCAGTAGGTGATCTGGAAACCATGTATATTTTGACTGAGAAAAATCCCAAGTCCTGACAAGAAATACTGAGTCAGAAACAGGAATTCACCCTCATTCTGTGACTTCACCCATTACCCTGTTACAAATTGTGTTAATATTAATTCCAGAATGATTTTAAAGGAGCTGCCCAGCAACAAGGCATATTACTCATGTGCATAGCACTGCCATTTACATATAAGAAATGTCATTTTTGGCCCCAATAGTGGGTGAAGGAAAAGGATTTTTACTTACTATTGCACTGCTGCTGTTCACACAGCCCTTTTGAGTCTCACTGCCAGAAGAGCTCATAAATGGTCAAAAAGAAAGAACTGTCTATAGGTTTATCCCTATGTAGCTATATCTATTTACAAATTGTAGAACAGATTTTATTTAAAATAGTTTGTCTAGAAAGTTAATATAGGGTCATCTCACAAATTAATTATCTTTTATTTTCATTTGTATTCATCACAAAACACCTGCTTTTGATTACTGTACATATTCAATCCTTAAATTAAGGTAGTCTAATGTTAATGAGAGAACATATGAGTATCAAGAACATGTTTATTATAGACCAGCACAGAAATGCACCAAAACACAGAAAGTGATCCTTGCATTTGTCATTAATGTGGCTCTACCCGCAGCTTTACACTGTACCTTCTCTCCCCTTTCCAGGCAAAAGGTAATTTATTCCTTCTTTGAGTATGAATACTATACAATAGATGAAAAATCTATGCTTGCAAGCTTTCCATGCTTATGTTGCTGAATAAGAAGCATATAGTTCTCTAAGCTCTGGTTTTGTTCTGAAAAATGTAAAAGATGAGTCTTCTCCATTTTCCAAAGGGTTTCAATGAAGCCAGCCACTTTTTTTTTTTTTTCTGGGTACTGCTCAATTGGCCTTGTGTCTGTGCTGTAACCAGACATATTCTGTATCTGGATATGCAACACTTTGTGTTTAGGGAGCAAGGCAAAATTGCATATTGAAACACAAGTGCCACAGCAAACTCTATTAGTACACTTTCTCTGAAAGCACCTACTGATGCAGTTGTCCTAAGTAAATATAACGCATCCACTTTACACGTTGTCATTTGGGTTATTGCAAATAAAGGCAATAGAAGTGATTAACAGAGAATTTGGATTCATGTGAACTAAAACAGAATCAAGAAGTGTTACTACAAGAAATACAATGACATACTGGTCTGAGTGCAGTGGTGGCCTACCAAAGTGGTCAGCAGCTGGACAGGCTGGGAGAACTGGGTTGGTTCAGCCTTACAAAGAGAACACAACTTACTGCTGTCTATGATTTCTGAATTGGAGGGTTTAGAGAAGACATTCTGACTCTTCTCTAAACTAGGTGATCTCTAGCTCTCCCCATCCGTCTTAAAAGATTCTGTGATGCTATTATTTTGAAGTTTAGGTCAGTTAAGTTGGCTATTCAAATTTAGACAGGTGTCCCCAAAACTGACATTTTCTGCATAGTTCAGAGGAAAAAAAGAAGGTGATACACCTAAGCAGCATTCATCCTACAGAACAGTGGCCAGGGATTCCTTAGAGTGCATAAAATAAAAATTAAAAAAAATCCTAGTACTCATGCACAAAATTCAAACTTGAAATGTGTGGTTAAGTACCATAGCTAACTGCTTAAGATATTATATTCATAATTTCACTTTCATGAAGATTCTCGAAGTCTCAGATGATACTTCCCAACCTATTATTACTAGGCTAAAAGGAATGGCATGTAAGGTTGAAAATATCTTTGAAACATTATGAGCGTTATTTGAAATTTCCAAATTACTTTCATGATATAATTTTAGCAGCATACTGGAATTAGTAGGGTACTAGTAATATACATATTGGAGAAGCAGGTACTGCATAGGTGAGTTTATATCAGTACTTGTATTTTATCAAGCATTATAGTCTGTTATCCTATGCAGTAGTAAAGCAATAATAAATAAGTCATGTGGTAAATATAATATTATGAAAAATATGACTGCACAGCTCATCAGTTACATGCCATTTTGCTTTCTTAAAACTTACAGTACTTACACAGTATAGAATATAGACATTACAGCTGAATTTTTAAAAGGGCAGATTAATTTATGACCAATAACAACAACTCTATTTATATTGCAAAAATAAGCTTTATCAGATCTTGTGCTTCTGGACATAAACTGATCATTGAAAAGGTCAGGATATAATTTTTATGCATACACACATTTTTTTCTTTAGATAAAGTTTTTGTTGTTACTGCTCTTTGCTTTGTGTTTTGTGGAAGCTAGAAAAATTCATCAGTAAGAGTAGCAGACTACTGCATCTGGTAACACTTTAATGAGTCTAGAACTTTCTTTATGATTCTAGAACAGAGTTTCTTTAATCAAAAGAAATACATGACTGTATCATGTTACCACTCACTGCAACTGTCTAGCAATTTTTTTTCTTTATGCAGAGGCTAGTAATGCTTCTAAATGAAAAATAATGCTATTTTCCCCTCATGCTTTGGGGAAATGAAATATTAGTAAGGGTACTATAAATCAAGTGTTCCAATATTTCAGAAATATCATATTGAAATAGGTTACCAGTTAGAAACCAAGGACTTCTGTTGTTACTATTGTTTTGATTTCCATTCCAGACAGATCTTGATCAGGCATATCTAGAGAGACCTTATGATGCAATCGTGTATAAAACATAGGAATAAATCTTGCCTTTTATAGATGTAAAACTGTGCCTTATTTACTGCAAGAATTGAGAACAAGAATGGTCAAACTAGGAAAAGAAAAAGTGATCTCAGTGTTAAGGCGTCTCTGTAGAATTTGATTCACTACAAAGTAATTAAGTTGTTCTGAGTAGTTCCTTAAAGCAAAACCTTTTACAGTTGGTTATTAATTGAGTTTATCCAATCTGAGAAACTTGTGCTCTTATCTTCAGAAGAACTGAGCTTTTAGCTGCAACTAATTTTAGTAGGAACTGTATTCTGAGCACACGATATTTTAGAAAAATGCTATTACTGCTAAAAACTCCATCTGTCAGGTACAGCAACCAAACTTAGTGGATTATTTTGATGCTCCTTTCTCTATGCATTTGATATCTGTTGCAAAATGAGGACAGCAGAGTTTCCAGTACATTTCATATATGCTTTGTAGATAAGCCCACATATGTACAGCATTTCAGTTCTGTGGTGATGAACACCATAGAAAAGGCCATTATAAAATTAATAATTTTATATTCAGTGTTGGGTTTGGCTTGTGTCAGGTGAGCAGCCAATGGTAGGGGTAAAAAGAGACATTAAACAGGCTCTGATTCCTTGAGCCTGTCTGTCTTATGCAATGAATCAGGCTGGGGTCTTGTGGGAAAAATAAAATTTGATCATAATATTTTTATGGCCATTTGAACTTGCTCTGGCTCTTAGTTCCATGTGAAATATCTGAGAACAGAACCATGGTAGGGTCTACTCAATTCTCTGTGGGGAGACTTTGAAAGTCAGAGTAGTTCTACTGCAACAAACTAGTCAAACTAATCAGCACTGCGGGAGAAGCCTAAGCTGGATTTCATCTACAGAAAACATCTCTGGAGAATCTAGCAAAATTTCAATTAAAGAAGTGGACAGTGTAACTTTTTCCAGTGCTTGTTCTGATTAAGGTGTGCAATGAAATCATATCAAGGTTCAGAACCTGAGAAACTAACATTAGGGAAGAATTATGCCTGTCCTTTTGGTTTCATTTATATTTTTTAAATGTGTTCAGTGATTAATTGGTTGCACAACAGGAAAATTCATGTCCAGTGTATATTCAAATACATTTAGAAGGCTCAGTCTTCGGACATACTGAATATCCTCAACTCCTTTTACCTCCCATAGCAACAGAAGGTTCTCAGCACTCTGCGGTATTGGGAAATTAATGAGCAATTTAGTTAATTTTATACTTTGAGACAATCTGTGGAATTTGAGAAGGACAATATTTGTAGATATTATGGAGTTGTAAGTGTGTGCCATAGGAAAAAAAAAAAGATATTTTACAAACTCTAATTGAATGAACAGCAATTTGAATTATAATCGCGAGGACCAGTTCAATCACAGTTTGTGATTATAATGGAAAATTAGTTCCAGTGCAGCTGGATGTGCATAGACACCATTAGAGACTTAAATAGTACAACATGGCTTGCGATGTTGTCAGATGTATGATCCATCACAAAAGGAGAAACTTGATTTCTCTTCAAACCAATAGCAGTGGTTTTAATCTCTCTTAATGAGGCAATTTTTGGTAGTAAAGTGGTTAATATTTTTAGTCAGATGATGTAAAAAATCAAAATGTTTAAAAGTCTCCTTAAAATGTCTCCTTCTTGCCTACAAAATGTACTCCAATTTGGTGAATAAATAATATTTTTACAATGTTGATATTGGTATTGCAGTCTCCTAGCTACAGAATGGTCTGTATGTCCTTTCCTTTATTTTCTTTCTTTCTTTCCTTCTTTCTTTCTTTCCTTCCTTCTTTCTTTCCTCCTTTCTTTCTTTCTTTCTTTCTTCTGCAACTGTCCTTTCCCTTATTGATTGGTATCTTGTAATTTACTTCATAAGTCAATTACTTTTCAGGCAAGGTGCAAGAATTAGTGGTATAGTTATCTATAAAATACTATAGTATGAAAATAACATAAACCATGTGTGTATTTGAGACGGATGTTCTTACAAATATGACAATTTGGGGGGGGGTTGTTTTTTTTTCTTACTGAAAAAGCTCCCTACCTGTGACTTAAGGTATTCTTACATGCAACACTTTCAAAGCCAGCCAAAACTTCCTTTGGACAGACAGCTCAATTTGTTAATATAAGAAGATATAATTTGCTTTCACAAAGTCCCCTCAAAATGGCCAGTCTTGACAGTCCCTTCTTTTCAGTAAAACGTGGTTATTGTCCATTTATGGAATTTGTCAGGACAGCAGTCATCAGAGGGGGAAGGCACCCACAGAGACCTGCCAGCACCCATGCTGCGGGGGGCTCACCCCCATGAGTGAAAGGTCCATTCAGTTCTCACTGCTTTTCAGCGTTTGAATGCTCTACTGCTACTCCCAACACAGGTGCTACCTGGGACCTGGACCAAAACTCTGGGACACCAGTAGCGATATCTAGGCTAGACTGGAAGTAGTAAATCAAAAGAAAAGGCGGCAACATGCATACTACCTGTTTCCAGAGCACAGCACTTCAGTTGTAAGGAATACTTACAGGGAAATCAAACACTGTTCATGCACTTTCTACCTAAATGGACAGAGGTGGACATATAAGAGCATTAGGTCTTCTGTTCCTTCAAGTTCTTCTCTCCAGTGAGAAAAAACACTTTCATGAAGATTTAATTTAACTGTAAAAAAAATCTCTGTGGATAAAATCACTAATATGAATCTCAAAAGGGATATTTCTGAGAGATGAAAACTTTCAGAGGAAGCAGGGTTGATTTGATTATAAGTGTACAAAGCTCAAAATTCCCAGTGGTGTGATAATCCTTAAAATGAAAATGCTTCCTAAACAGAACACTCTGTATGGGAGCATCTTTCAACACACACTTATCTGAAGTTCTTTACAAACAAAATCCCTATCAACAACAAATTCTTATGGGATAAAGGAGATCTATCAGAATTAAAGTCATGAGTAAGAGACAAGCTCAACAAGCCTATGGAGTTTTTGAGGACGTGATCAATTTTATTATAGAAATAAAATTAAATGTTTACTACTAGAAAATATGTGCCTGCCGCTAGCAAAATATCATTCTTATCTAAACGATCAGTCCAGTATGGAGGAATACCCTATTGAAACATTTTATTAGCAAATACAGAAATTTAAATCCATGAGTAGTAGAACATAAATCATGTTGGTCCATTGCTCAAAACTAGTAAAGAATTATAGCAGAAATTTTGCAGAAATAGTACACAAACAAAAACAGCAAAGGCAGCTTACTTGAAAGGCCTATTTTCCTAGCTTTATCAACTTGCTATTCAAAAACTGTTTTCCCTTCCCTTCCTTTGCCTTCCCTTTCCTCTTTTTTCCAAAGACAATGATACATTTTTGCTTATTTTTTAGGGCTTTTCAACTTAATATTTACTGTTTTCCAGTCCTTTGGGAATGTTGTTAGCTCATGTACAAATAGTGGACTTCTCTGTTTTACATAAAGATCATAATTGTGTCCTCCCCCCACACCACCCCCCCCCCGCCCCCCGCCTCGTACTTTTTATTCTCTCTGTCTTTTTAAAATATCTAGAACAGCAAGTAAATGGATCATGTAGGATGTCTCATCTTTAGGAAGATATTGTGAGCTACCAATCTTTCTAGCACATAAATGTTGGAAGCAAAAGAGTTTCAAATCATCCTCTAGTGATATCAAATATATACGGATTTGTCAGGGTGAAAGAAGTCACCAAGAACGAACTTTCTCTTTATTAGACTAGGGTAAATGTCACATCAATTAATAATTCAGTAATATTTCTTCAGCTACTATTTTCACAATAAACTTCTATGTTTGCCCAGTGTATTCAGATACTGGAAGTGATGCTTGTCTTAAAATCTCTGCCTTTATGTATAGAACATTGTATTTTGATTGTTGATTCTACAGTATAATCAGTAACTACACTCGATAGTATAGTAAAT
Source organism: Buteo buteo (assembly GCF_964188355.1). Taxonomy (NCBI): domain Eukaryota; kingdom Metazoa; phylum Chordata; class Aves; order Accipitriformes; family Accipitridae; genus Buteo; species Buteo buteo. Next base: position 44,913,409 of record NC_134173.1, read on the forward strand.
TTTTCAACTTGTTTAATCTCACTCTCTTGATTTCATGGTGAGATTGTGATGAGCAACTCCCATTTACTCTTGAGTTCAGCATTAAGCTAATTGCATAATAAACCACAATCAATGAGGGCCCTTAAAGATTGCCACTTTATTTTCAGTTGTTATTGTTTTTAAACACAAATCTTGACAACCAATTTTGGCTAACACACATGAAGTGATATTCAGAGTGGAAAGATTTGTATATAGACATGAAAACTGATACCTGTTTTACCCCAGCTATCAAAAAACTTATAAAAAGAATACTTATGTTTTCTAGTCCAACAAGAGGTTAATATGCAGTCAGATCTGTAAGTAATTTAGTAAAAAAGTAAACAATTGTTCATTAGTTTGCATTTCACATTTTAATCTGTTTGTTTTATTGGTTGCTCTATTTTCTCATAGGTTTTTTTTTGAGGCTTATCTGAAAGAAAATATGCTATACATTTGAGCCAAACCACAGTAAAATGATTCTGCCTAACTCTGAGAGACCCAATCATTTCTTTTCATATTTTATAATAACATATGACATGTCAATTTAAACAAAATACACAATATTTGCTGACTGCAGTAGAAGGTTGATATTAAAATAATGTTTTGCTGTTAAGAGCAGATAATTGAGCATACCGAAGTTTAGGTACTACCCACAATGGCAAATGTAATACAAAAACCTAATGTTTCCTTAACAAAGGGTGCTTATACAGATAATATTTGGTATCTAGAATTTTACCCTTTCTCAGTGTGATTGTTTAGCAGAAATCTCTAATTTTTGTACATTTATTCTACAATAAATTTTAAAATATGGGTATCAGTCCTAAATAGTTTAGTGGCAGCAAATATTGTAAAATATTAGTAAGATCTTTTTTCTGGGCAATGGTGTGTATGTCTGTGTCTGTGTATGCATGTGCATGTATTTTAAAAAGAAATCTTACTCTCTTGAGTTTGATTCTTTCTGCATTTACCCTGGGTGAGCCACCATGTGTTCTTCTACATGCTATGTTTAATAAAAAAATAATCCATAAAACATCCAAATCCTAGATCACCAGTGTCCTAGTGCAAAAAAAAAAAGCCTCCTGCTGTTAGAGCAAATCTTTTACACAATTCTTAAATTTTTAAACAAGCTAACTTGCGCTCCTTCTTTTTTCCTGTAAAATTCTGCTCTCTCTTTCACTTGTTGGACATGTATCTTATTGTGCTTAGTATAACCCAAGTATCTCTGTACGTCAGGCTTCTTGCCTCCTTGCTTTTTCCCCAAGTACTGGATGGGATACAATTATCTGTATTTGCTACTTCATGCCATTTTTCTTACCTCCTTCCTCCCAATTGTGCCTACCTTGTTCAGCTTATCACTTGACCGTGAAATTCTAGATCCCAGAAGGAGCTTTTCTAAGGTCTTACTAGAGCTCTGCTAAAACTTCTTGTACCCAGATACTTTCCAGGTTTCCCCCTTGATTATCAGTCCCGCTCCTGACACATAACTCTAAATCATTCTCTACAGCAATTAGGTTCTTCCCAGTGTAGTTCCATACTCTTTGCCGCCCCTAATAGCAAAGGAGGGTTGTTCAAGGGGGAGCAAATGTGGTGGCAACAGCACAGCCACTTTGCTTGTTGCCTCACTCGGTGCCACTCAGGCCATCTTTGCACAGAGCCAGAGGACAGGGTGGCTGTGCAAAGGGTCCTATCATTCTGCCATCTGACCACTGACACGCAGCGGAAAACATCCCAGTCTCTACTGGGCGTCTTCTCATCTCCCTTCTCCCCATTCCCACCCACTCAAAATTGTATTTGCCTCTGCAAGTTGTTAACAGTTTATGAAGAATGGATCTTCTAAGGCTGTTGTAGCAGCATACCATCATCAAGAAGCAGGTTTTGGATGCTCAGCCAAAAAAACTCCGGGCATTCAGGTGCTCTCTTTAGCTCAGATTGTAAGTTCATTCTTCTAACAGTGTTGTGTCATATTTTGGTTGTGTCATATTTTTATGTATAATTCAAAGTTGACAGTGATATACTACATCCTTTTCAATGCATTTTTACTGCAGTGAATCTGCAACTTATTGTTGTCTTATGTGTAGAGATGCAAGAAGCAGACTGTTTTGCTATGCATTCCTACATGTAGTTTTTGTTATATTAATGATGCGAGCTGTATGATTCTTAAAGCAGGAGTGGGGAAAGAAGTTTTTGTTGATAAGAGAAAGAGTGCTATTTCAGTTTGGGGTACCCGCAAATAAGAATAGACTCAGAAATATAAATAATTTCCTATTCATGTTGATCAAACTTCTGGAGGAAAACAAAGCAAAACAAAACAAAAATTAACAAAACCCAAAATCTTGAAGCAGGATGGGTTTGCCCTTTTGAAAATGAAATATGAAAATCCATTCCAAATGATTTCATATTTTATGTGTTTGAACAAAATGTGTATTTGGCTTCTCTTTTCGAAGTAAAGATAAACTTCCTGAGAGTTTGGGTTGTTTTGCCTTTTGTCTAGAGGTCCTCTAAATTTCAACATTTTGTGCTATACCTATGGTCTGTCACTGAAATTTACCTTATTTTTTGAGGTCTCTACAGTAATTTTCTGTTGAAAAGATCTGCTCATCTCTTGCCACGTTAGCATGTTAACTGTTCATTAAAGCTATGGAAACTTGTACGTCCAGTGAGCTGTGGCATAGGTCATTGTCAGCAAGCTTGCCACTGAAAATGGCAGGAGGAAATCTTGTTGCAGATCTGCCTGCAATATCTACTTAACTTTACTACTTTTCTTTTTCTTGTGGCTGCCTCTCTGCCACCCTGAAATAGGATCCCAAAAATTTTTGAAGGGATTTTGAAGTCCTATAAACTTTAGAATAAAGTCATGCATGTGCCTGCACACTTTTTGCAGTCCGTGTATAAATTCTGCAGTCATAACTCAAAATAAATTTACACACAACCAAATTTAAACTGCATCAGTTTAATTTTTTCCCTCCTTTCCAAATAAGGTGCAAAACTCCATGCAAGTAAAATTCAATTTCCAGGCAAAAATTTTGCCACTTTTTGTGGGAACTGGAAACCTCAATAGGGCCTGTAAATGAGATAAAAGTTTAGTGTAGGGTTTTCCAGAAGGGGAAAACAAATCTGAGAATTTTAAGATCATTTTAAATACAATAAATTGTATTTTATTTAAAATTTATGCTGCCTTTTCTAGACAGGGGAAATTACTTGTGTTGTAGTTCAGTTTTACTTTGGGATAGTGTGTTCAGAGGTACCTTTTCAAGGTAGATGGTTATCATCTCAAGACTTATTTGAGGGATTAATTTTTAACATTGTCCATAATCTCTTTAAATAGTTTTTGCTGTCTTACCTAAGTACTGTGGCCAAAATCTTGATTCCTGTAAGTATGAACAGAGAATAATTTTGCCACAAAATGGAATTGAAGGCTATGTAAGCGAGGATAAATGGAAACTAGAGAGTTCTTCATACTAAAAGTGTGTATCTTGAAAACCCTGTCCTGCTTCTTTCCCCCCCCTTCCCCTCCATCATCAAAGATATGAAAGGCTGAAGCCCACTTATCTCAAGCACTGGCTTTCACAATTTCCCAGTGTGATTGCTACACTCATTTGGGATACTTGGCTGATAGATCCCTGGCTTTCATCTTGTGACAATGGAAAGGAGGGCATTCTCAGCGACAGGCCAAAAATATGAAACAAACTTCCTACAAAGCTGATCCCAAACAAGTGGAGCCTCCTTCACACGACTTTCAAGCTCAGTACAAGGCATATCTGTATTAACTGACATTCCCCAATAGCTATGTAGTAATGACACTGAACACAGGAGGAATCAACCTCCAGAATATTATGGTAAAGAAACAGCTTCAAAGCAGAGAAAGAAAAGTGGTACCTTCTAGAAGTAATTTTGATGTATCTTTAATCATTTCTATGTGCTCAAATACTCCAATGATTAGTGCCATAGATATACCTATAAATAAATCACAGAATGTTGGAAAACATCTCTGAAATATAAACTGAAGTAGTCATCATATGTAATGCACATGAGAAATATTTAATTAGCTGTGCAAGTGAGCTGACATGCAAGTACAGTATGTTAATTTGCTGAACTTGCTTTGAGGAACACAAGCTGTTCCTTAACTGTACAAAAATAAAAGTAGCTTATACAAAATTAAGTTCTGAAACCAATGGCAAAACTTCTTTAGCATCTTTAAGTAGGACTTGGTAAAGACACTGCAGTTAAGAGTTGATCAGTATTTCGATTACAAATTCAAATGTTGAAGTGTGATGTTATTACTATTATAATATTATTCCAGCCATCGTGGGACTGGTGGAAATGAAAAAAGAAAAAAAAAAAAGAGGTTTAACACATCAAATATGTGACAAAAGTGAATAAAATTTAAAAAAGCAAAAAAACCTAAAACAGATAAATAACAACTAGAGGAAAAAAGTGTTACCATTAAAATAAAGTTGTCAAGAATTGGAAATATTATCTCATGATTTGTAATAGTGTAATAAAATATTAAGTTCTGTATTGCCAAATGTCATACTGTCATCTAAAATAATGAGGAGGGGAAGGAACTATGATCACTAGGTAAGATTTCAAGAGATCTTCAACTCTTGTAAGTGGAATAGAACAGTTTCGTTCTATGCTGGAGATGAAAATCTACCCTACTTGGAAACAATCAAAGAGATTATTATTAACAAGGTGTTTGGAAAGTAAAGAACAGAGTATCTTTTCAAGAACTTTACCAAGAAATAGAAGGTTAGAAATAGCATGATAGTTAGCAATGGAATTTGAACCACATAAAAGCTTCTTAAGGGAGGGTGCTGAGAAAGTAGCCACTTTAAAAGCTCCAGGAAATGTGCCACTGAAAAAGCGATCATTAATAATAGCTGTTATGTGGCGGGAGAATCAGAAGAAGGAAAATCATCAAACATAAGGTAGAGTGAAAGTGCTCGTGTTTTTATATAAGGTGATATTAATTGAATCGTGTAGGCAGAGCAGGGAGCAACTAGACTTGGTAATAGGAGAAGGATAATTAACAGTTACTGAAAAGGAAGGAAAAAACACTTGAGTTAAGTAGTACATCAGATGTGCATTGTAATCTTTTTTGTAATGGGAAAAGTTCTGTTTATTATTCATTAAACAACATTCAAATTGCTTTAAAAACAGTGACTATGTGAAGGAAGAAAACGTTTGCAAGGTACTTTCTAGGTGATAGATTTATAGGTCAGAGTATCAACATTAAAAAGGATTTCTCAATTTCAGAATGGAAAATAAGTTACATAGCACTATAGTTTTTTATGTCACTATGATCAAAATCTTACACTGATATTTAGGAGGTTAGCAGGGAAAATATCTGTATTTTGATGAAGAGGGATGAAAATCATCGTAAGTATAAAACCCAAATCATCTAAATTTTAGGATTATTATACAATGGCATGGCAGTGCATATTTGCAATTACACTTATAGTTTCTTCTGATTTTGAGTCCCCTATGTTGAGGTAAATTGGGGTTGATTAAAAGCTTTTCTAAAAATAGGTTGTCAATCAGATAGGTTGTTCTTTGAACTGTGACAACTTAAAAAGAATTTCATAACCTTCTATATTTCACTCCCATCTCTGATTTTTTTTAACTGGTACTTGTCCACTGATAGATATCTGTAAATTCAATTTCATCTTAAAGAAGAAATATTAATGAAACACTTAGGAGATTAATAATAATAGAAATGTATAATTTTACTTCACATATTGAGAACAAACACAGTCAACATTTACCAGAAAGTTATAAGCAAAAATTAAACTGTGTTTAGCTAAAAATCAAGATACAATAACTACTAAATAGGCAAGGAAAATGTCAGGTTATGGCATTTAAGGAGAGGAAAGATAGTTAGGAATAGTGAAACAAAGAATATAGTTTTAAAGTGTAAGAAAATTATTGATATAAATTTTAAAAACTCTAGGAAAAAAATGATGTTAGTGAAAGAAATGATATAAGAAGCAAGATGTTTAAAAGAAACCATTTTTGGAGAGCGGTTTAGGTTAGCTAGAAAAGAAAGGGCCAAAATGTTAAGAGTTTCCTCAAGAGTACAAATTGACTTTGAGAATGTGCAGGTAATGGGATGGGGAAGATAAAAATGGCTTAGAAATAAAGGGCTAAGCAGGAAGCGTGGCAACTATGACAAGGAAGACTGCTTCATATTGGGGAATCTACATGAAAAGAAGTAAGGCAGGATGAAGTATAATTTATATAGCAATAACATTGCCAAGAACAATGCTGTATTGTAAGGTGACTTACTGAACATACATGAGTTTTGCACAAATTTTAAAGAAATTAATTGTTTCAAGCAGTGTCTAAGAAAACATAAATGTGCATGATAAAAAGAGTAAATGATATACGAAGAAAAAAAGGAAAAGAAGAAAAAGGTTAGAAAGCCCAAGAAAAACAGGAGAGCAGGAAGCTTTAGAGAAAAGAAAAAAAAATCCAACAACATTGTAATAGATGCATTATAACTAGAGAGTAATAAGGATGATTAATGGAAGGTGAAATTAAAAGAAGTGATGTAAGAGCAAAGAGTACTACAAGGTCATCTATAGCAATGAGCTATATGAACCCTGACATTTTTACAATGGGTTTTCAACAGTGAACTGATCCTAAAGTATAGCAGCTTGAGTGGGACAGAGGAGAAAGAAAGAAAAGGTTATGTTGCAACATGATGGAAAAAAAGGTTGTCTTAAAAAATTAAGTCTTTTCAACAGCTTAAGCCTGAGAGAGTTCTTTTGTGACCTGATTTGTCAAATGGATTTTTGTCCGTCGCTTGGTATTTTCAGTTCACTGCATTCTCTTACTGCAGGTTTCAGTAAATAATATCTAAAAAAAAATTAAAATGATGTAATGTTTAATTTAATACCTTGGATGAATCGGGTTTCCCCATCTACTTACTGTGAACTTAGGATTACTTTAGGAGTATGTGCTTTCTGACCATTGATGGCAATTCAAGGGTCCCAAAATGCAGGAAAAATATCCAGTTCAAAGTATCACTCCCTACAGCTATGGATTTCAGCTTGAGATTGTATCTCAAAATCACTTTTTGTAGTAACCTACTGCTCTACTAAACACTAGTAACACAAATCAATCTGGCAGTCCCAGAAGCCCAGGGAGAATTCTCACACAGCTTTCACTGTAAGTGCATTCAGGTTGCAATGGTTGATCTAGAATCAGGGTACCTCAGAAAAGCATACTGCTAAAAGAAATAGACTCCTTAAAAAAAAAAAAAAAAAAAAAATTTAAAAAGGAGATTCACCTACAAAATTGCAAAGTCATCTGGCCAGAAATGTGCACACTTGTCCATCTCTACCAGGCAGGGGATCAATGATAACGCATCGCTTGGAATGCCAATCACATTATAGTGTCTGAAAAAAACCTGAAAAGTATCATTATTACTAATATAGGAATTACAGCTGTGTGCTCTACACAAAAATCACACTGGCTTTGGTTTTTTTAGCTTGCAAATTTTGTCCCTTTTCACATAGTATATGAAAAATCCCTCCTTTTTTCATCTTTCAATATCACTATTCCTTTTTGCATGTGAAAGCAGATTGCTGTTTTGTTTTGACTGAAGTGAAAGTGGAATATGTGAAATACATGCATCATGATCCGCATAATGGTCTTGTTTTGTTTTGTGGGTTTTTTTCACAAATGAATGGGGGAAAGGGTACATTCTTATTACTTCATCACATTTTTATACAAGCTGAATCTTGGGAAGGGGTGAAGTAGTTCAAACAAAATAACAACAGGTACAAACTTTAGCTCACCTCTGTAAGAATGCTGCAATATTTCAGGTGCAGCATTACAGAAGGAAAAAAAAAAAAAAAAAGGCGGCTTCAAGGGGGGCTTTGGCTGTTACCCTAAGGAGAAATCAGGTGATTCTGCTTGTGTTTGTGCAAAGCTTCTGCTACCTGCCAGTGATGGTCCTAGCATGGGAAAGGGAGAGGAGTATATGAATAGCTCATCAGCACCAGAAACAAAGAAGAGAAGGGGAAGGGAGCTGCTGAAAGCTGTTTCCTGCCCTTGTCAAACTGCAGTTTAAAGCTGTTGCTTATTTAAACTTAGTGTGAGAGGGAGGGACATTCAGGATTCGAATTCAACTAAAGATGTATCTTTAAAATAAATTATTGCAACTACATTCAAACTCTCTTTGGTTATTCATATTCAGAATTAAAGCAATTAAAATATATTAAACCTTAGTGGAGTAAGGAAACTTCAGTTATGAAAGAGAATGTCTACACACAGATTTTATGCGGTTTACTTAATCCACTTTACAAAAAACAGTATTGAGTTTCTCAATTGTTCTGAATTGACAGGTCCTTATAATCTTGCGGCAGCTGTCAGGGTCTACTTTGCCCGCTCTGTTCTCCAGGCTTGTATGCCACATGAGACTCAGGTCCCAATGAGAGTTTGTGTTGTACTATATTTAATTAGGTCATTAGTCATTTTGTTGTTGATACCTGGAATTTAATGAAATGGCTTCTAAGAGTGCCAATGGTAACAATAAATTATATCTACCCTGCAGTAATAATTAAAATCTGCCTTTTAAAATGTGGTTCAGAGGTGTGGTCTCAGTTACTGACTGGGACCTATGTGCTTAACCATAGATGTTAACCATCTTAAACTCTGAGAAAGTACATATTGGGACATATGTATATTTCAATTTAACTCTAAGATTTGGGGAATATTGTTATTACCAGTGAAAAGGGCAATACTTTGTTATTAGGCTACTTGGCAGGCCAGATGTCTTGCATTTTGCTTTTGTAAAATCGATTGGTTTCTGCTGAAGGTAAGGCACTCAAACACTTGGCAAACAGCACTAATCTAAGGGCCTTCTTTACGTGGTATAAGTCCATTGAGTAGAAACGTGGAGACACATACCCTATATTTCTAGATAATTCTCAGTACTGGCAGCTAACCCACTGGTATATTTTGTTTTATGACTAAACACACATTGATGGGTAAAAGAGGCCTTTGTACTTTTTCTATTAAATTTTGCTATTAGGCAGCTGGTAGCTTTCTTACTACACAATTAGTCTTCTTGCTGCTCATAGGAGAGCCCATTTCTTTACTTCTCCTAGGATTTTCAGAAGTTGATCTCAAAACCTCTTGTAATTTATCTATTTAGGGAAGAAGGTTATCTTGCAGTTTGAATACAGAAGGCAGAGCCCAGGGAAGTCCACCTTCCAGCACAGTTCCACTGAATGCTCAGAGGCTTTGCAGACCACAATTCTCAGCCCAAATTCTTGTACTGACCTAGCTGGGCCCTTCACTTTTGGGAGCACAGCTGAAGATGTTCAGTTCAGGTAAGTTACTCAGGAGACGTCCTTCAAATGTTGAATTCTGTTCCTACTTATGTCCCCCATCAGTAAAATGGGGACAAAAATTTCTGTCAAGTTTTCAGTAAAAATAAAATCAAATCAAGTGACTAAATATTAGCTGTGATAGTATAACTTGCACCCTTTAAGCAAACACAAAGGATTTTAACGCATTTTAATTACAAATTTAAAATGCAAATTTTAATTGCATTTTTTAAACTGATTGTCTGTAGGCAGCTTTTGAATAGGAAGACTAAGGAATATAGGGGAAGTTTAAGGGAAGAGATACTGTTCTTTTTCCTAAAAAAAAAAAAAAAAAAAAGGCAAGTTTTCATGATAGCTCAGACTTCCCTCAAGTTTTAAAAAGAGCATCATTCAGCCTGTCTCCTGAGGTTTTTCTAAACGAAGTTGTTGTTGATGTTCCCTCCACAGACCTGGCCAGAGAAACCGATAAAACATTTATAATTCCCAGATTGTTAATATAGATACATCATTAAAATATGGAAAGTTGTGACTAAAACTGCTGGTGAAGAGGCAGAGGAAACAGCAATATTATCAAGGTAGAAATTTCTTTCACTGACAAGGGGAGGGGGTGGGGTGAGACTTCCTGTGATAACTTTGGAGCAAGCCCTGGGTTATAAATGGAGGGATGAGAAAAGAAAAACAAAGATCAGGTGTGTGTTCCCCCACCAGCACCTCCATAAGCAACATTTCCCTGCCTCTGCTGTCCCTCTCCCCAGAAATATTATTCTGTTAAACGAAGAAAGAAAACAAAATCCAGCAGGGAGATCTATGCCTTCAGCAGGCTTTAGAAAGATTCTGGCAAGGCTTAGCCCTCTCTCATCAGAGAAAATAAGCCTGATTTTATCAACAGAATGAAAGCATTAAATAACAGTTTCTACCCATATCCACATTTTTAGTTCCTCTTCCAGACTTGGGGGTCAGAGGAATAGGCCTTTTCCTGATCCCTGTTACAACACTGTCAGCTGTAAAAAGTCATCTGCTCCATCAGAGAACCTAAATGCCACTAAACAGAACCCACAGGGACGAGTGGAGAATTCAGACATGCATACAAAGGAATCACAAGAACATTAATCTTCTCAAGAACGAACAGACAGTACATTTCAGAAAGCACATATAACTCAATTAATGTTTGTGCTCACAAAACGTTTTAATTTATGAACTATAGCTCTTGGGGTTTGCTAAACAATTAAAATCAAATCTAACTTCTCCCCTAAATTTTGCAAAGCATATTTTATAAGTTTAATTCCTGCAACTTCAGCAGGAACAGTTCTTCTATGTGACCCTGATAATAAGAAAGGAAATCTTGCTGCTCAGTGATCTGCTGTCATCAATGGACAAAAATTAAATGCTTTTGCTAATCCTTTCACTAGCCATTGACCATGAAGCTTTGTTGACCTTGCTTGAAACCCTGGCAAGAATTATTGAGAGGCACTTGAGTGAGCTATTCTTTTCTCTCAGGAAAGAACCAGAGGGTAGGAGCTGATGATTGCTCTTTTGCCTCAATGTGGTCTTACGCAAGATACTCAGTTCATCCTATTTGATATACATGCTACATTGTTAGAGCAATTCAGCAATATGTTGTAAACACTGCTTTTGGATCTGATCTGAACTGTACAGTCACAGGCATGGTGAAACTGGAACTATAGTTCAAATGAGATAAAACAGAGCTATAGCCGCCAAATTACTTGAAAAGCCTTAGGAGGAGATGAATAAGCTATTTCTCTGTTAAGGTCGATATTTTTAACTTGCTTTTCACAGTAGGACCAACTGTTTAAATGTCTTTAAATGCCTGGGTACTTTTAAATGGTCAGCAGCAGTTGTTCTTTTCTTAAGTGGTTTTCAAATATTGCTTTGAGTTGGGGACTTCACTGCAGTAATCTCTGGTGTGCCTATTCAATGCTGGAATTTCAATGTTGCACCTCTTAGCTGTGGCTACATACAAAGCTCTTTCATTTTCTTACCTGTTTGCCTGTAGCTATTTGGGACCATTCAGCTTCAAAAATTACTTCTGTTTTAAATGGACTTTGACTAGACAAGCTGAGATGGCCCAGCCTAATGGCTTGCTGCCACTGGAGGAGGTAGTTGTGCTCTCTCCATCCCTTGGGTACCTTCTAGGGCCTCCCTGGTGCGTACTGTAGCACATCTCTGGCTCTTTGCTGAGCTGATTCAGTTCTCTAAATTCACTCACCCAGGAGTGAATAGCATCTTATTCTCTAAGAATGAGATACTTTGTTGATGCATTTTTATCTTGTCCAGTTACATCCAAAAAGGGGATGAAGCACTACAAATTAGGGCCTGGCACGCTGTTGTCAGGACTTCTTAAAAAGTCATTCTTCAGTGTTGGGGAGTTTGATGGCCTCCAGGGGATGCTGCAAGAAACATGGACACTACCTTTTGCCACATGCAGAATGAGACATAGGCCAGAGGGTAGATTGTGCTCCTTTAGTTGCTATTGGCTTAAGATATTAATTGTTCATTTTCTATAAAATTGTGATGTGGTTCACATTATCTTTGAATAAAAAACATGATAGGTGAGTTTTAGAAACTACATGCAAGTTTTATTCAAGAAATGAAGTCATTCCACAGTTCCTTGAAACTTTTGTAATTCCTATTTACAAGAGCACCAAAGTCCCATTAAAAAGGAGGAAAAAAAAAAGTAGGGACCTTATTTTTCAGTGGTGAAATAGGTTAATTTCATAGCTGACTTGAAATCTTGTGACAAGTTATGGTATTCTATTATGCCATTATTAGTAGAAGACATAATCCCTTGCAGCTGTGGTAACTCATGATAACGCACAATATATACCCATCAAGATATCTCCTGACAGCAATGAAATTAACTCGTGTCACCCCTGTGTCTAACAGACTGTGCTTGCAGCTTCTTCTTAGTATGCTATTTCAGATACCAATGAATTGATATATGGGGAAAATGCGTCTATTAGAAACAATTGCTTATACCAAAATTTTCACTGCCTGCATTGTAAGTTTGATGATGGATGTTTCAAGCAAGGTAAGCAGACATTATAAGTGATCGAAAGTAAAAATATTTAAAGTTATTACTTACTTCTCGAATGTGTGTTTTCTTGAACTTCAACAGGATCTGTATAACTGCCCTGCACAGTTACTGTTACTCCCAATACATCCTTGGTGAGGCTGCAATCCATTTCTGTGTCCTCTGGCTCAGAACTGGTGTGTGAGCTGAAGCCTAAAGCCATTGCAATGTCTGCTGTTGCAAGGAGCAATTTTGAAATTACAGGATGATGAAAAAACTCTCTGTTACTCACACCTTCTTTTTACCTCCTAGACTAATACTTCTAGTACAGAATTATCTATGTGTCTATGAAGCTTTGAGAACATGTTCTTTACGGCTAGCTCCAAATTGCTGGGATGAAAATATATTTTGTATTTCTAAGCAGAGGAAGAAGGAAAATCAGATGAGAGCAAATGCATTTCAACACTTTAAGAGTGTACTTTTAATGACTTCTTAAAATAAGTGTTTGGAAATAACAATTGAATAAGCAAAGAGATAAACCCCATTATTTACTGCCACACATACTCTCACTTTCTGACATTTCCTTAATCAAACACTTCCCACATCACAAATGTTATCTAAACACTTTGTAGTCCCAGCACAGTATGGGTTATGCCCAACTTAACTTCATGTACTTCTTCCCTGATGACTAGGCCACTTCTGACTTTCATTTTTTATTTAAAAACAACAACAACAACTGAACTCCAAATTAGGCTGATGAAATACCCTCAATTTAGCTCTTTTAATAAAATGGAAAAGTTGAAAGCAGCCTGGTCACAAGGGGAAGTGTTACTTAAAGCTCGAGTTTGGCCATCAGCATTACAGAAATAAAAGACAGCTTTAAAAATAGAGGCTACTGGCTTTACTGCTGTTCTGTGTTGCTTCCCTTGTGGCTAAGCAGCTTTTAGCTTTAAATTTTTATTAAATAAAAAAAAAAAAAAAACAAATAGAATGCCTTTTTTTCCCCCCTCTGATTTGGGCAGATCTTATTTTGGGAAACAAAAGCAAATAACTGTATAAAAATAAACAAAATACTTACTGTGCAGAAGGTGTAATTCTCAACATTTGCAAGTTAGAAAAATATGAATTCTTCCTATAAATAAAGCATAGATTCATTCTGAGACTCACAGGCATTTGACAGCATGAATAGACACAAGCTGGATTTATAAACAGCAGCATTTTACAGCCTGTATTTCATACAGTGTGACATTATAGGTTATAAATTTACAATACGTAATTAATGAAGATGTAAGAAATACTGGAGCTGTGTCCCAAAGAGCAGTGCAATTATATCTTACCAGAAAAAAAATTGGTTATTGACACTAAAACTCTACCACTTAGGTTTTCAAAGTGGCATGCAAGATTTTAATGGCAGTCTACTGAGAGGCTAATATCCTTTGCTGGACTTTGAAAGTGTAAGGATAAACGTTTTAAAGCCAGAGGTTATTAGGGGAAAGGTGTGTCAGTGAAAGAGTATGGTGCTGCAAGAGTTTTGATTGCACAGCTTTGGGATTGCTATGCGGATCTTGCCTTCCGAACCTTCAGGCACCTCTACCCCCGTAAGACATTGAACCTCTTAACCGATACATTGATTTAAAGCTGTTTTAGAGAGGCCAGCTGCGATCCAGCTGAAAAAGGTTAGATGCCTGGACCTATGAAAACAAACATGAGAGAGTATCTTTGCTACACTAAAGTGGCTGCCTCCCACTTTTATTTTCAGTCTGTTTGCAAGTCTCTATGCCTGGCCCTCCTCCCAGAAACCACCTGCTACTGTTCCTGCAGATGTTGTACTTCTGCTCTGGAGAAAAGATTGCAGAAATCTGTAAATGGGATGTACACAGGCAGCATTTTCATAATTTGAGATAATTTTCAAAACTTGTGTGTATTGTTCTATGGCTAGCTCTTATCCTTCAGCTTTCAGCTCCCTTAAATATCACCTTGGAGCATTATTTAGTTTCTTCTCCTCAGCTTCTCTCTTTGTACTGCCTGGGTTGGAAGTACCTTTCAAGGTAGGTGTGAGCCTTATGCTGCATTTATCAAGGAACAATGTACATTTGGGGAATCATGAAACTGACTGAAAAGGTAGCACATGGAATTGCAAGCATCATCAAAGGAATTGCTAACAAATCAGAGAAGGTACTCTATTAATTAAAAAAAAGACTTTTATGTAGTACTTTTATCTCAGAAGGCCGTGAAGAGTACAACAGAGGCCCCAAACCACAGCAAATCTGTAAAACTAATTCCTGAGGATGAATATTTGTTCAGGAAAGAATTCAGACTGGAACAGGTACAGAGGAAGGTTACTGGGATGATCAGGGGAAGGAGAAGGGATGCTGAAAGACCTTGGATTGTTCAGCCTAGGAAAATGAAGGCTGAATGTGGGATACTTTGACATAAAAATATCAGAAGTTTTAAACACCAGGCAGACAGAGGAGCTGAAAGAACTGGGTGTCAACATTCTTAACTGGCCCTGAACAAGTTTTGCCTGCAAAGAGTGAGATAGTTTCTAACATTCACAGATTCTGAAACACACCTCTGGTGAGAGTAGTACCTAAGCAGTTAAGACACCAGTAGATGAAGGCGATGATACATCATGCCTGTTTGTGATAGCAGGGACTTGATCTGATGAGTCAGATCGTCCCTTCCTGTCTAGAATTGTGATGTAAATTATTATAGCTTTAAAATCTTAGTAAAATATACACGTTGATTGGGGCAGCAAGCTCAAGGCACAGAGCAGATGACTCAGATCTGTTAAAATAGCAAATTTGGCGCATCCAACAAAAAGGCTGAATTAACCTTTTTCAATAATGTTAAAACCTAAGTAACACTACTGAAGTCTTCATTTCTCTGAAAAGTTGTAACTGATCTGACTACACTGTAGTCTTTGGCAAATTATTTTGCTGATTGAAAGTTTCCCTTATTTTTGTATGCCTCAGTTTTCTTTGGCTTGTGCTTTATAAAGAGACAAAAGGATAATTGAGAAGGCACAGAATGCAGCATTGTTTTTGTCTTTCCACCAGTGCAATGGTGCAATACGGCTCTTTTGGAAACATAAGGAAGAGAGTAAATAGTATGGAAACTCCAATCTGATATTCAGGGATTTTATAGGGTTTTTTGAAGTAATTTTCTTTTCCCATATGATAACATCTTCTCATTTTCAGGGTACATTTAAATATTTTATTTTTTTTTTTAATAGAGTTAAATGTGAAGCTGGAGAAGTTTTGTAGCAGTAGAAGCAGTAGAAGCTTCAAAGATGGAGAAGCAGCAGCAAAACTGCTGGAGAAGTTAGAGCTCTGGTATTTGAAAAGGCAATCTATCCTTACAAAATATGTTTTAAAGTATATTGCTTAATAAGCATGTTCTGTGTCAGCTGCTTACTCCAGTGTTTTATTCTGAAAAAGTAAGGTACGTATGTGAGCAGTTTGGGAAAATATTTTCCAGGGAATGAACAAGGCTGAGAGCTAACTGAATTAATTGTAAGTTCATGATGCAAATTAGGGGAATATATTTTTTCCCTGATTACTAAATATGTTTAGTGAAAATCAAATTCATTAGTAAAGAATAAACACACATGCTATAATTAAACTGTATTTACCTTTGACGTATGCCTGTTAGCTGAAAACATCCACAACTGGTGGTTATAAACTTTCAGATGAAATGGTCTCCTGCCAAAACCCTGGTGTTCTGTTGAAGATTAAAGCAAATAACTTGTGGTTTCTTTATTATAGCTGGCTCTGACAGCATATATAAACTGACGGGAAATTTCCATTGAATACATGGTGTTTCAGGATTCTGCTAGATGTGCATATGCACATACACCAAGGTTCAGTGGAATTTCAGCTTTAACAGGAAATGGTGGGATATGAATTGCTGAGGAGACAGGGCTTTGGGGATGTCCTGATTCCCTCCAAATTCTGTAGAGGGAGATGGTACTACCTGACTACCTAATTCAGGCTTGGCACAAAGGAGTATTTTCTTTTTTCCCTCCCTCCCACAGAAAACAAAGTGTAAACGTATATCTGTCGGAGCAATTCCTAAACAGGCACTAAATGAGCTAACTCTGGAACTGGAAGCAATAAAGCTGCTTCAGACTGAGGTTACGCCTGAGCTAATCGCCCAGGTGCAGTGCCATGGTTCAGAGGCTACGCTGCTCCAAGTAATTGTAAACTTACCTGCTCAGGGATGTCTAACACATTGCTTCATTGTAATATTTAGACATAACCCAAATGAATCATCAAAAAGCCAAAAAATATCAAAACTGAAGCTCTTTGGGTTATTTTATATAATCACCTGTGGTATGTGCATTGCAGTAGCATTCTTAATTATGCAGTAACAGTATATTATTTCTGTGGGATCACTGCCTCATTCACTGAATGCACTTGGTGTCAAATAAGTCTAAGCTGCACAATGAATTGCTATGATATAGAGTATTGTGTGTTATACTCTGTAATGTCTGAATGACGTCTTGTGAAACAGAATGATGTCTACTGCTTCTTGCACTGAAATAGGCATATAGTGTGCAGAGAATGGAATAAGGATCAGCTGCAAGGTAAAGATGAGTTTCATGGTTTCATGGACACCTGGCTTTCATCCCTTTCTTTGCCAAGAACTTTGTGTATGACTTGCTGGAAGTTCCTAAGCATGCCTCCATTCAGTTACTTGTGAGTAAAATGGAGCGTCATAATACTTCTTGGTTAAACAGGGTTTTTCTTACAGGTAGTGTATAAAGCTTTATGAAACAAACTAAAAGCTAACAGAGCATCAAATGAAAATCTAAGAAAGACAGTAAAATCTTTATTCAGTGCAGGGCTTGGCCAGGATGAAGAACAGGAACCACAGATTTGAAGAATAGGCATGAAAATTAGTGTTGAATACTATGTGTTCATATAAGAGTGGAATACAATATCATGCAAATTACTCTGTGCCATATCATGACTTTTGAGGGCTTCGCTTTCAGACCTCTCATACGCTAATGTAGCTTTCCATACTTTGCCTCTTCCATCTGTTAATGTATTTGAAGGTACAACAGTCTCTTTTCAATGACCTATCCTTAAATCAGCTGACTTGAAAAAGAACTGAAAGGCCAAATAGTCAAGCAACTGGGTTTCTTTACTGGGGATGTAGAAGGCAAGTTTTCTTTGCAGGTCTATCACTGTCTTTTAAAAGGCTTGGGAAAGGCTGCTTCTTTCTGTCCCTGTGACTCATCTCACCTGTTATCTCTTGTGTATATTTAGATTATCAATGTGTATGTAGAGCTGGGTTGTCTATTAGTATACATTTGAATAGCGCATAGCACACTGAAGGCTCAGTTTCATCTGGATTATGTAGGCATTAGCAAGTACAAGCAAACATGTTAATAAAGAAATTGGCTAATTAAATGTGTATGAGAGAATATACACTGGAAGCAGGTAACATTTAAATGGATAAATATATTAATCTAAACAAACTTGTTTTGCATATACTGAAGTCAGCAAAGCATCAGAACACAGATTTACACTTTTGATGCCGGAAAAGCTTGTCTCATCTGACTAGAAGAAATCATTACAACTTTCTCCCCAAGTTTTTCAGAACCTGAAACTTCTCTCCTAGAAGAGTTTGCTACTTTTCTGATACTTTTCCAGACATATCTTAGGGTCAGACACACCAAAACCTGTAAACATTAATCCAAGAATCACTTTGGAAAATGTGTTGCTTAGCCATTCTGTACTTCAGCATTTCCAATGGTAGAATAGGAAATGTTTTCCCATTCCACATCAGTAGAGGTGCCTTGTGCCTAGTTCCTGGTTGTAAAATTGCTTTTAGATACCTTAGTACATGGTACAGTAGACATTAGACATTGAAGGTGGTATTATTAAGTTTGTGTGTATTATGTTCTGTTTGCTGTATAAACATAATGTCCATTAGAACAAAATAATTCTTTAGACCCAGCCCACTCAAGTAGATGCAAAAGAATGTATCTGTTCATACATAGCAATAGGCTATTACAACTTTGTATTTTGCAATTTTCATGGAAAATTATAGGTTAAATTATTGAGTCAAAAATCAAATCATGTGAGTTTTTTTCATCTTTTCTGCCATCTTATCCTGTGAAGTTGAAAAGGGAAATCTCTTTTCAATAGCATGTCAAAGAAAACACAATGTAACTTATGTATGGTTCCATGCATTCTTTCTAGTGTATATAGCTAAACTAGGTCTCCAGTATTTGTGAAGACCTTCAGGCTGGCTAAGTTATTTTCTTAATTTGTGGAAACCATATGATAGTGTATCTGGCCAGGAGGACTAGGGAAGTGATTGTCCCCCTCTTCTCAACACTCGTGAGGCCGCACTTTGAATACAGTGTCCAGTTTTGGGCCCCTCACTACAAGAAACACATTGAGCTGCTGGAGTGTGTCCAAAGAAGCTGTTGTAAGGTCTAGAAAACAAATCTTATGAGGAGCGGCTGATGCAACTGGGGTTGTTTAGTCTGGGGAAAGGAGAATGAGGGAAGATCTTATCAGTCTGTACAACTACCTGAAAGGAGGTTGTAGCGAGGTGGGTGTCAGTTGCTTCTCCCAAGTAACAAGTGATAGGATGAGAGGAGACAGCCTCAAGTTGCGTCAGGGGAGGTTTAGATTGGATATTAGGAAAAATTTCTTCACCAAAAGGGTTGTCAATCATTGGAACAGGCTGCCCAGGGAAGTGGTGGAGACACCATCCCTGGAGGTATTCAAAAGACGTGTAGATGTGGCACTTAGGGACATGGTTTAGTGGTGGACTTGGCAGTGTTAGGTTTACGGTTGGACTTGATGATCTTAAGGGTCTTTTCCAACCTAAATGATTCTAGGATTCTATGTTTCTATGATCTGTTTTCCTAATATGGAAAGACTGCTCTTGGAACCCAGGTTAGCTTTGTCTTGTCTACATTGCATTGTATCATATGGTGTGTATTACCTCAAGTCTCATGATCAAGATGAAGGGCATGGTCTCCAGTTCACAGGTTAAAAAATTGAGTTCAGAATATTTTTTTGTGGCTTTTAATTAAAATAATACTTGTTCCCTTCTACTAATTCTATCCCCTAGCAATCAGGGTTTGATTTCATTTGAGTCTTATGATCAGTGATATTTTAATGAATTTTGAATTTTTGGGAAAGCTATTCTTATAATTTCATGCAGTTCAGAGTTTCAGTCAGTACCTACAACCAGAGATGAAATTTTAGGTATAGCACCTACTGAGCTCTTGTGCCTCATGGAGGTTAGATCCAGTGGCAGCTGTGGCAACAACTGCTGCTGCTGCATTGCACTGCTGGGAAAAGGGCCCACTTCAGACATCCTTATAGAATTGCTTTTCTCTTTGCTTTGGTATGGAAGAGAAGTTATGGAACACTTCTCTATTTGGGAAAAGGTGGAGGGACATTATTTAGAAGTGTAGGATGTGCTTTAAACAAGAAGATGAAAAACTGTCCCTAAGTGTAACATATAGACTGTAGTATACCTGGTACATGTGGTAGTCCTAAGGAGAAGAGGTGCTGGTGGTAGAAAGTGTAATATTTGGAAAGGAAATATACAGTAGATAGGGCCTTCATATTTCATAGAATCATAGAATCATGGAATAGTTTGGGTTGAAAGGGACCTTTAAAGGTCATCCAGTCCAACTCCCCTGCAATGGGCCAGGACATCTTCAACTAGATCAGGTTGCTCAGAGCCCCGTCCAACCTGCTCTTGAATGTTTCCAGGGATGGGGTATTCACCACCTCTCTGGGCAACCTGTTCCTGTGTTTCACCACCCTCATTGTAAAAAATTTCTTCCTTATATCTAGTCTAAATCTACCCTTTTTCAGTTTAAAAGCACAGTCCCTTGTCCTGTCACAACAGGCCCTACTAAAAAGTTTGTCCCCATCTTTCTTATAAGCCCCCTATAAGTACTGGAAGGCCCCAGTAAGGTCTCCCTGGAGCCTTCTCTTCTCCAGGGTGAACAACCCCAACTCTCTCAGCCTGTCTTCACAGGGGAGGAGTTCCATCCCTCTGATCATTTTTGTGGCCCTATTTCTCAGAAATGAGATAAATACTTCCTTGGCTTGTGTATTTTATTTGTATGTTTTAAGCTATCAGTCCTGTTCAGCGTATGTCCAGTTCAAAATAAGGGCTCAAAATAAGAAGGCCATACAGTCCATTAAGACATTCTCATAATATTTTGGCCCAGGGTATGTGTTCAGGCTCAGAAGATAGCAACATTTGCTATGTCACATAAAAGTGGATTTAAACTGCTAATAAATGGAGTTCTTTCCCCTTAGATCTTTCGCACCTTCTTAGCACATGGTAAATATTATATAAAATGGTGGAGGGTCAGACTACTTCTCGTCTGAGTGCATAAGAGGATGAATGGATTTAATTCAGTTTGGATATCTGACCCTGGTAGATTCTCCTGCCCATGGTTAGCCATTTACCCCTCTAGTCTGTCCTCTGTAGCTCTGACCCCGATCTTCAATTTCAAAGGATATTCAGAAGCAGGGGAGCAAAAAGCTGCGCATTTCGTTACTGCACAGTGCTTTAGAATCAGGCAATCAGCTTACAGCAATTGCAACTCCCCGTTTTATGAATTCCCACCAAATCCTGAACTTTCTCAGTAAAGTTATATGCCGCCTTCTCCTCCTTTTCTCTGATGGCCGTGCTTCCAATCCATATGTTGTAGCGCTTACACCCAGACCTGGTGTGCAATTCTTGTTCCTAAACTGACCTTGCTGTGACCCCAGGCACTCAACTCTGTGCCTGCACTGATCTGGTTAACACCACACAGATAATGAAGTCTTCAAATTTTGTTTCCAGGGATTGTTTCCTGCTGCATTATTTTGATTATAAAATACTATTGTATCTGTACATATGTATCAGGGTGTCACAACTTACATACCAATATGCATTAGCATTTCTTCAATCAAGCAAAAACTTGCACATTTTTTCTTCTTTAGCTCCTGCTTCATTACTTGTGATTCATCATTTCCAGTGTTTTGTTCTGATAAATCTTCAACACGGTTTCATTTTTCTGCTATTATACAGTGTCAACTAGCTCAGAAAACCAGAAGAATAGTTATTAAAATGTTCACGCTTCACAAATAATATTTTGACTGTTGGATAGATATAAAAGTCCAGTAGGAAAAATATTCTGACATGATTTGTAACATGCTATCTTTCAAATCGCAAAAAATATCAAAATATAATTGAAACAGCCTGCTCATGATGCAATCCCCTTCCCATTTTCAAATGAAAGAAGGAAGCACACAGTATACATTTTTCTGTGAATCTCAGGGCTTAGATCTACACAATATATCTACTGAGGCAGACAGTTAAGCAACTTTTCACAAAAGAAAAATAGACAACAAATATTGTGATTGGTTTAATAATGTGTGACATAGAATTCATTATTGAAAGTACTTCTGTATATGTTTAATTTTAATACATAATTATGAGATTAATTTGTCTATGAGTATTTGCAGGATTCGGGCCATCATGTTTAATGGAATGAAAGGGTGAAGGTGGAACTGTGAAAACACAAGTCTTCTCGTTCAAATGAAATCATTAGCTTAATATAGGATGCAGAAAATATACTGAAGAGATGAGAAATCCCTCTTGTTAAATGTTTACCATTGTGTGCCTTCTTTGAAAAGCAGAATGTTTAGCTCTCCTTCTCCCTCTGTAATGTGTTGACCAGATTTTTCTCTGCAGATTCCTTTGGGCAGGGAAGCTACTTTGAGTAATGTAAGATTAACAAAATATCATTTGAATGAAACATTGATACACTTGTGCATGAAATACAGTAAACTGTGCCTTTTCTATATATTCACTGTAATATAAAAAGTGAGACATGATAGACCTGTATGTCTAGAATATATACTTATGCATGGACACATATGTCTGAAAATAAAATATACACATGAATATGTTATGTAGGTGTCTTTCTTCTCCCTGCAAGGTTAAGCTATCTAATTAAATCAAACTCTATTCTTTCTGTTTCATCCATCACTACCAGCAGATAGCAGAAACAGCATGCACCTTCTGAATTTTTTGTTGTTGTTTTTACGATGTGTGAGGCAGAAAGAAAGAAGGTTTAATTTAATCTGTTGGATTGACTTTGCAGAGATGATAGTAACAGAAGCAGTATCTTCAGCTAAGTAACCTGAACAAACATGACATGGAAATCAAAAAGGAGTTTATAAATACAATACTTAAGCCCCACTTCTACCTGCCCCTTTTATAAGGATACTTGAACAAGCCACCTCCTATTACAAGAAAATTTGCCATAAACAGGCTGGTGGATTTTCTGTTGTTGGGGTTTTTTTGTTGCTGCTTTTTTGCTTTTTTTCCTTCTATTTCTCTTTTCCTTGTTTCTTATTAACTTTCTGGAAGATCCCTTTGATGTACTTGCTGATATTATTTAGTGAATTTTTCATTTGGTTAGAAGTAAAAATAGAGGACCCAGAACAACTACAATGTGTTTTGGTCTATACTGAATCTAGTCCTTCAAGGCAGTTATTGTTTTGCATTTGTTTTTTACAGTGATACATATTTATTTAATGATACTGTCTTAGCAATAATGCAGGTTCTGAGGAACAATTTTCTAGTTTAAAAGCTTTTTAAATTGGAAGTGAAATGAGAAGGCTTTGATTTTTTAAATGACTTTTCCATGTAGACTAGTTTGGTTTGGATGCCAATAAAATTTAGAGTAAAAGGAAATTTAGGGTATATTATAGCGATAGAAACAGCATGTGGGTTTTTGGGACCTCTATCTTACCTCTTCCCCATCCAAATAAACTCAGCCCAAATCTGAGTTGCAAATAAAGAAATGCCTAATCCTACCCTTTCCCAGTTTAGCACTCACTTACAGTGCTTGCAGACTGCCATATCTTCTGAAACAAAAGATAAAAAAACTTTTGAGATTCTAACTATGCAAATAAATGCTCATTTTCAGTAGCAGAGTAGCTGTTTAAAGCATTAAGATTTCACTTCTGATTTTAATTGTTTCATGCTGAAATGTGACTTTCAATGTACTAGCAATCTCAACTGTTTCTTTATGAAGAGAGTCAATCCCTAGCACTTGTCATTCTTATCTACATCCATCCTGGAAAAGACTCTACCAACTAGAGGTAGTGACAAAGGTTGAAATGCATTCTATAGATACTGCAAATGTAACTTTGGACATGTCATAGTTTTCAGCTTGGTGTAAGGGAAGAGTTAAGGTGGATTTCAGCCACCTCAGTATTATTTCCAATTTCAAAACTGAGTGCAGGGTGGCATGTGTTGTTGAGCCATCATGTAATTTTAGCAGCTTCCTCCACTACAACAAATGTGGGGGGGTTTGTTGTCTGTGAGGGATAATTTAGTTTGCTACTTCTGAAGAATTATGTACCCTGGATTTCTGCAAGGCAATGCTGAGACTTTGAGAAATGTTTGTTCAGGCTTATACGAGTTCCTCTACAGAAACCATATGACAGCAAAAATTCTCCTTCACCAAGTCCAAGCTCCGGTTGTGATTTTATGCTACCACAGTAGTGTAAAACTTCTATAGTCCATGTGAGATCCTTCCTCACATATTCATTAATTGTTGAAATTACCCTAGGGGTATAAAAGTAGAGACTGACAGTGTTGAGAATTCACTGATATAAAATGTCAGCTTTATAAACATGTTACTTAATGTACTCTTCAAATTGTCAACTATCAGCTTTTTGCTTCCTTGCCAAGCTATTCTACCTTAGCACTGTCAAAAAGTTTTAGTAAGGAACAGTGTCAGTTTTTTACACTTTAAGAGAAGCTAATTCTGCCTATGAAGTTCTCTTGGGTAGCAATGAAATACATTCTTAAATGGACATAGTACAGAGAGAAGCAATGGTGTTATGCTAAAGCTCCCATGTTAACCTTATTAACGGAAGTTAAATACAGGATAATTTAGCAATGACTGCAATATATAAGAACAGATGGCTGGTAGATGACTTCCTTCTGTGTACTGAAAAATTCCAATTAAGGCAAAATTAAATGAATTAATAATATCATAAAACTGCTATTCCACTTTTTACTATGGATTATGCCCTCCTTAGTAGGGAAAATTGCATTAATTGCTTCAAGAAAGGAACCATTCAGTGGCTGCAGAGGACTTGGTAGTGAACTGTTCTACTTCCTGCCATTGCACAGTTATGCATAATGTGACCACATGGAATTCACAAATTGTAAGTAGGAAAAGAGTGCAGCAAGTTTTTTGCTCGAAAACCAAAGCACTCTGTTATTTAAGTACTTGGAGAATCTCCAAGAACTTATCATAGTACAAAAAGTTTTTATCTGTGCTGGGTAACCACTAGAAAGAGATATGCGTAAGAATACCTGACATTACACTCATTAGAGGACATTATTATGCTTGATGCATTGCATAGCCTGTAAAAATATTCAGATACTATTTTCTATAACCAGCACTAAATGTGATTGTACAAATAAACTTTCTCTGCATATAGCAGGTCATGATTTTGGCTGTAGAGAGGGTTAAAAGTGAGTGAGGAACTACCTTATATTGCTTTCGAATCTTTATTGCAGTTGATAGCATTTTGCTGTATCCTTGAATAGGATATTTTGACCTTCATTTGTATGAGGTATTAATTCTTTCTAGTGAGTGAGACACTGAATCAATGCTTGCTGTTCTCTAGGTTTCTGTGGCCCAGTCTTTTCCAGGTCTCTGGGGCCTAGTTGTGCTAAGGGTACAATAAGTGTGCAATCCACCTGTGTGCTGGAAACAATATAATTATTGTGTCATCAAAAGGCGGTTTTACACTTTTTATTTATTATTTTTATAAGTGGTTCATATGACCTGTTCAGATATGAGTCCCCACCAGGTAAGGTCTTGAGGTAAATTCTGAACTTGGAGTTGTTTTAACTTTTATAGTCTTTTTGTTGGATCGGGCATGGAGATGTTTGGTATCTGGCACTCAGCCTAAATGATACGTACTGCCCACCTGCCCAGCAGTAGTGCATTGGGCTTGCATGCATTGGGTATAGTTACAGTTGTGAGGGTCCTTCCTTCAGCCCTGATGTCTCAAATAGCAAGGGCTGATGTGGTACGTGACAGCCTGACCTCAGACTGCCCTCTCTGGGTAACGGGGTGGTCATACCTCACTTGGGCTGGAGTCATCCTGCAGCTGCTGGAACATCATGACTGTAGACTGACAGAGCTTCAGTGTCTGCATCTGAGACAATCTCCCCAGCTTTCCTGTATTGTCAATGGAGAGAAAGACGGACTTTTAGGGAATGATTAGGTGAATCACACTGCAGAAGTGCATGCCCTCTCTAGAGACTACACAAGCAAACCAGATAAATGAGCTCTGCATATCTACAGGTTAGCTATAGGTGGTCTAGTGAATCCCACTCAGGCACACTAAAGACTGAATATATAAATGCTCCATGGAATACTTTCCTCTTTTAGTGTTTCATAGAAGCATGAATTGTCTGGGAGCGTATATTAACCATGTGGAAAGCATAGAAGAAAGCACATTAGCCTGTGATTGGACCCTGACTTGTGTTAGTTATGATATGTCTGCAAAGTAAGTTTGAAACAATGGCAGTGGCATCCCTATAAATATGTGCAAATAAAATCAGAGAAACAAAAATGAATCAAGGCAAATCTCTCAAACTGAGCTTTGTGAGAAAACATGTTATCAGTTACAGAAGAAGACAAATAGTTATAAGGCACCTGACATTTTGTACTACAAGGATTTCTATTAAGCCACAAAGGTAACATAGTATCCTTAAAGAAATAAATATTTGACTGTAATATACAGTGGACTGTGCAGCTCATTAAATTGTGACAATTGTCCATACTAGATGCTTATAAGAGCATTAAGCCTCTATACCCATCACTGTACCAGGACTCCTGTAGACCCCGAAAGAGATGAGTGATATGCCTCCTTAGTATTGAAATGTACTGCTCAGTTGTTGCAGCAGCAGGAGATTGTAAGATCAAGAGGCTTAATAGCTTTGATACAAGAGGCAGTGCTACATTAAATGCAGTAAAATGCAAGAACTTACTGCATGTTCATGGCACTGCAAAACCCCTAGCTATACATAAAGGGGCTGACAAACTGCACATCTGTAGAGTCTGTAAGTTAAGCAAGATTACAAGAGTCTTATTATATGTCGTTTCAGCCAGTGGTTTTATTTGAAAATTATTCCTTGTGTTTCTGAAAATTTTGCCTACCAAAATATTCTCACATGATTGCAAGCCCATCAAAGATGGGGCTGTTTTATAGCATGAGGTGCAAAACTAAAATGGTAAAACTAAAACTATTTTTGAAGCATATTTTTCAACATAAGTATTAAATGATTTGCTTTTACTTATTTCCTGTTTCGAACAAGTTGTGACATTTATTACCTTATTGTTTGTGGTGCATCTTCATACCTTTACTTTGTTTTTCTCATCCTTATTTGAGTGCTAAATGTAAGGATTAATACAAAGGATAAAAGATTTTTATTTTCATAAATTATTTTTTTAGAATATTTTGCTGGGTTTGCTTTTTTATGTTCCTATGTAAATAGCCCCATTTTAATTTTTCCTGACAAAAATATTAGTAGAGAACAGTAACGCAAAGAGTTTCATAACATATTTTGCAAACGTGAAACTTAATATTGAAGATAAAAGTAAGAAAAGCTCCATCTCAGATATTACACAAGACCTTAATAACCTACTCACCCTTTTACTTACCCATGTACATGACCATATGCACTCTGTCACAAACTGGCATGTTAACTCAGGTTCTTTGCTATAATAGCACCCTCCATCACAAGGCAGACCTGTTTTGCTGAAATAGGTCTCCATGGAGAGGGGATTGGGAAATAAAGGACTTGAGCTATTGCCTCTACTTTGTGCCCACTCACAGCCTTTTGGCTGCCTGTGGCTGCTCTGCTTGTACAAAATGCCCCTAGCCCTTTGCTGCGTCAGCAGCTCTCCCTGCCACCCAGTCTGCCTCCTGCCTCTTCTTTGCTGTCTCCAGCTTGTGTTTTTCCATCTTGGAATACAGCTGCTTCTGCTGCAGAGTGAGCTCGGTTAACAGTACTTGTGCAACTAATTTGCCTGTGTCTATGTCAGGTTGAGGCTGATTGCCTGAGGGTAACTTTGCCTTAACAGCTTCTTTCAGGCCTGGTTCTATGAGCAGCATTTTGAGCTCTTTTAAAGACTTACCTGCATATTCCAATTTTCTTTCTGAGAGTAATCGTTCACATTCTAGTTTACCGAGTTCAGAATATGTTTTTGACTGGCTCATTTTACTTTGCATGAGACATTTTTTCAAATGAAATTCCTTTACACAGTTTTTCTGGGGAAATTCTGCCTTTTCTCCAGTGAAGGATTTCTCACACATTGTTGTGCTTTGGTTTCTTTTTCCTTGCAGACTGGCACCTTGTGGTTGGCAGAAAGCTTTGGTTTGGGTTTTTCTGCCTTATGTGGTTTTCCCAAAATGAAAAAAAAACCCACAAGTAAACAAACCAAACAATCACACACACCCCAAAAAAATAAACAACCAAAAAACAAAACCAAAAACAGAAAATGGGAAAACAAAAGATTGTGTGCATCATGTGGAGGTGGCAGAGCTTACAAGTAAACCTACCTCTCAGTTGTTATCAACCATTTGAATGAGAGGGAATAAATGTTCATGAGCTTCCCTGTCTGTTGCATAAAAGAAAATAGTGTTGTTAGTATTTACCCATGTGAGCAAATCACACAAAATTATGTGGAGTTGCAAATGCTTACTACTGGTGTCATCTGGTGCCAGAAAAGCAGACTTCCATACCCCCTCCACTCCTTTTGTTCCAAGACCTCTTGGCCTCTTACAGCAAATGGAAACGTACAGCAGAGCGCCTGCTTCCAGCTTCCATCCTGGAAACTCTGTACATCCTCACAGCAGGGAAGAGCAAGCACTCTGGAAAGTGTTAATTATCTTCACACCATGGTATTCCTGGAATAACCAGATAATAACCACTTTGCATCTTTAGAAGTGCAGCCAAAATAGTGGATTTTGGCATAAGGCTGTTCAAGGCTCATTCTTAGAATAGGACGACTTGAACATGGGTGTGGACCTACTTCCTGCCTTATTGGCTTCTGAGTTTGCATAATCCTTCTCTAATAGCCATTACCTTAAGAAGATCTTGACAGCCATAGCTTCTTCCGAAGCTCTCTTCATCTGGACCATTGTTCAGGTACGTTAGGAAACTCCAGGTCTTGAAAGAAATATTAATTTATATCTGGTCACTCAGATCCATCATAACTTGTGACAGCTCTAGTTATGGAGAGGGATAACAAGAAATAAACAGAAAGTCCTCTCCTATTAGAGATTACAGGCACAATGGTTCTTTCAGCAAGAAATTATATCCCTTTTCCAATATCACGTATCTTGTTCATTTGTCAAGATATATTTGACCAATTCTTCTCATCTTCTAATTTTTTTTCTCAAGAATTTTGCAATTATTTTGAGGTATTAATAGCTGAAGGAATGTTTCAGAATATAGAATTGTGTTCTAAACCTCATTTAATATTGTAGACATGGCTGCTAGTAGTTTATTCATGGTTGTGGTGTTATAGAGGTAATCAAAGTTGCAATGCTTTAGTGTCCCTAAGGAGGTCCAATCCACAACTGACAATGTCCTGTCTGGAGAAAAAAAGATCTATTCAGTGATGAAGTGCTGCAGTCATTAAACTGCAACATTGCAATCAATGTAAACCTTCCATTGGACCAACAAAATAAGGCAGAAGTATGATCAGTGCCCTGTGAGGCCTAATTTCCTTCAGCCTTCTTTCCTTTTCATACTAATTAAAGGCAAAAAAGCTTGTGTAATGAAGAAAACTTCTGGTTCAGGGTCATTGACTCCCTGTTTGTGAGCACTGAGACAGATCTTTGTGGAAGGTCCATTGAAAAGGCACAAAGTGATTTTTCCCTTTCATTCTATATCAGCATCTTTTCCTGCTCTATATCTTTTAATGAACAAGTTGTCATGCTTCCACATGGAATAGCACTCTGACAAGTGGTGAATAGATGCTATTAGCATAGAGTTACACTAACCAAAATTTTATCTAGAACCACCAAACCCTACTGGTGTTTCTTTGGCTGTGCTTCCTATAAAGCCATGCTGTAACAGGATTTGGATATGCATTTCTGTTAATCTCAGGGGAGAACATACTGCAATGGCTGTTTCATGATATTTAAAAAAAAACCAAAACCAAACCAAAACCAAAACCAGAAAACAAAACCCCACAAAGGTTGGTGATCCATATTGACATAAGAAGTTTTGAAGGCTTAATCAGTGATCTGGATAATGAATGATGATATCTGCAGTGGTGATTCTGTCACTTCAGAAGGAGACTGATTTATATCTTTCAGCCTGCAAGATGTTTTACATAGGCCTTCATTGTTAAAAAACCAAATTCACCCTAAGTCAACATCGCTTCTAGTCCAAGATCATACCATTCAGTATGGCGCCAGAAATCTTGACCTCAGCTCCTGCTTTCTTTATCCCTATTAGTGGACATTCTTCTCCAGAAAGATCTTAAATACTTTGAAAGTTAATGAATGATTGCTCTGCTCTCAAGTGTATCATCTTGTCCCACCAGTTTTGTGTCATCTGCAAACTTAGTTGGGGTGCACTCAGTTCTTTCTGTCATATCATTGACAAAGATAGTAGAAGGAAATGCAAGGATAGACCCTTATGGTTTTGGAGGTTCCCTGCCTCCAGTCAGAGTATGAACCGTTAATTGCTACCTGCTGAACCCGATCATCTCACTAGTTTTTTTACTGATCCAGACTATAACATACATACAACAATCTTGTGAGAGATGGTGTTGAAAGTCTTGCTAAAGCTAACGTAAAAGACAACCACTGCCCTTCCTCATCCACAAATCCATGAGTCAACATTTTATGTTTGCATCAGAGTCATCATACGCAGATAATAGCAGATGATACCATCAACATATTCTGCATTGAAACTGAAGATGGAATGAAAATTCATCCACATTGCAAGGACATAGTCTATTGACAGGCTGTGTTGAAACACTTTCTCACAGTTTATCTGCACATAGCCAAAAACATACTAACAGTAAGTTTGGACATTTTGAGAAAAGTGTATGGAATGATGTCTTAAAAGATACATTTAAGGAGTGGGAGTATGCCAAGAACTTCCATTTTCCATAGAAGTTGAAAAAAACCATGGGTCTTGCTGCTTGTTTTGTCCTAGTCAGAGCCACTGATATATTCCAGCTTCCAGTTCCTCCTATGTCTGAAAGTCATCCAGTCAGGGAGAGTCTGGCATGTGGCAGCTCTGAATCTCCTGACTCCAGAATGGATGAGATAGTTTTGGTTAAAATCTTGAGGGTCTTTCTGTGTGGGGGACAGCAACAGCATCACTATTTCTAGACTTTCTTGGGTCGGATACACCATCTCATTCAATTTTCTTCACTTTTCCCTGTGGATGATGAGGGGATCTTAAGTCTGGGCTATATGTTTTCTGGCATTCAAACATCACAAAAGTTTCAGTCAAATGGATTGTATTTTCCAGCAAGAAAGAAACCCAGTTGTTTTCTCTATTTAAGTTCCTACACTTCTTACAGCCAAAGTTCTATCAGTTCTATTTAAATTTACTTGCTATTCTGCCTCAGAGTAAGCATTGCTGATTTTCTTTCATTCAGCTGCTGAAATTATTTTGGTCATTTTCTACATCAGAAACGTTAACCATAAATGGACTAAAGACCTGGTGAACAGGCCTTTTGAAACAGAAACCCATTGATTTCTCTGTCATTCAGATTCATTAAAACAGTGGTATTGACAGCTAGAAGAATATAAGGAAGAATTTAGTTCGTATAGCTGATTCTGTTTACAGTCCAACTTTGGGAAAGATATAGTTTGCCTAAAGTAGTGTCAGAGTTTAGCTTGAATGCAGAGACTAATGTGCCTTGAATAACAGGCCTTGAAATACCTCAGTCTCACGTCTTCAAATCTGAAACCATATTCTACACCTGAAATTTTGAGAATACATCATTTTTGTATATGGAGTAGAAGGGGCTATTGGCAGTTCATCACCTTGTATCTGCAGTTACGTTATATGACTAGTGATCTAAACTCAGAGTACTTCTCATTGAATAGCAAGCTCCATAAGGATGCCTTGGAAAAAATACTGAAAGTAAATATCTTGCTTTGATTAGGGGACACTTTACTTAAGAAACTTCAGGGATGTAGCAAACAAATATCTTCATGTATGGTCCTTTCAAGCTGTCACATGGAACTCAATTCATACTTACTGTTGCTGAAGAATCATGGTTTGAAATGCCAGGGGGATAGGGCTGGCAAATGGGATGCTGATTCAAGTGGGGAAGGGAAGATTTTTGTCCCTCAGGCTTGATTCATCAGTCAGTATTCCTCCTCTAAGTAGTTGGTGTTTTGTAAGGAGTATTGCTTGGGGTCATGTAGAGTTGGAAAGAATAAATAGGCAAGTGCTTTAAGTGAAGAAACATTTACTTGTATCTTGTTTGTCTAAACCTCGACTCATAAGCCATTCTTCTGAAGGTTCCTAGGGATTTAGGAGCTGACAGGAAAAAAGGGTTTGCATTGTAAGACTGTATGTTCAGAAGAGGGTTGGCTGATGCTGTAGTTAGGGCTATGAACAGGTAAATGTAACTGACAGAAATTGCATGTAGGGCTATCAAAAAGTGTTCTCATATATACATTCACACCACACTAATAAAAAAGCTGTCTAGATGGATGTACATGCAAGTCCTTCTAACAGGCCTCACCATAACATCAGCTACCTCTCTCTCCCCTGAGTACCTTCTGTACAGGTACAGTGTGAATATAGCTGTAGACAATGCATTTCAAAGACTAGTTATAGCTAAGTAACCCTTGTTTTCATGCTGAGATATATCCTTCAATTAAATATTTTTTTTTTAATTAAAAAATTTATATTGAGAAAGAAAGTTCTTCCTTGCCATTATCTTTGTTTATAAACTTTTTGCATACTATTAATGCAGAAACAAAGTCTTTATTTTTATTAGCATTTCTCAATCTTTAATCATCCACGTACCTCACAAACTAATGGCCTAAATACAGTTATAAAATTCTTGGGATAAAAGCTTTGCCTTGATCTGATGACTCCTTTTAATTACCTGCCAATAAACACATACTTATCAAGACTATATAGTTCTTCATCAGTAGTCCTTTTTATATTATATTTATAGTCCACCTTTTATTTCAAAGGACTTTACAAGCTACAAAGCATGTACAATAGTCATTTTCTTTATATGGTGCTTGGGGGCATTACACAACAAAGTACAAATAGCTTATCCTTCACCCCCACTGAAATGTACTCACCTCTGAAGTGAAAGGTGGCAGCTTTTTAATAGCAGAAGGAAAACACTATATCTAATTAAAGCTGCAAGCTACATGTAGTTAGAAAGAATGTGGTTGTTCAAACTCGAATCTTACATATGACTTATTATTCATTTTTCTGCTCTCCCTCCCCCTCTTCACTTTACATGCCGGGAAAGGAAAATGCCTTAATGTACAACCTGCTCTTTACTTAGACCTTTTAGTTATCCTCTGCTGTTTTGCAGGACTTTCAGAACTGTTTGAGCTTGATCCCTCTATGTTAGCCGTGAAAGAATCCAACAGCTGCCGCTTCATCTGAAGGATTTCTGTGGGGAAAAGGGGTTCTTTTAAACTAATTCCTCAGGCTGCTCACAACCTGGACTTTCCCCTTTAGATGTCCTCTGTGGCTCCCTAACACTTTTGGGACTCTTTGAGCTGCCTGAGCTGTCTTCCTTTCCTGATGGTGGCATTTTCTCTTCAAAGAACGATTTTTTCTGCCCCTCTATTCTGTGCAGGGAGAAAATGCCTTTGAAATCAATGTGGTTCTGCAGCCAGGTAATAAGCGTTTAAAAATATATATCTACTTCTCATTTGTTTAAAATTTGCTAAATCCTATAGCAGTTAAACAGGTATGAAGTTATTTTCCTTTAATGTTGCTTCCTTCTGATAGACTGTGCAATGAAGCTGCATCAGTTTCAAAGGTTTCCCACTCCCTGCCTAGAATAGAGCTGTTATAGCAATAGCCCTTTGAAAAGGAAATGGCAAATGGCACCAGCAGGACAGGCAGACAGCTTAAGTCAGGTTCATGTAGCCCCAGAAGTGCTTGGAAGCAGAAGACGACATGCGAAAGAGGACGGAGGGAAGAGAGTCCAAGCTTAGAAAACATCTGTTGAAAGAATTAATCGAAAAAGTCACCCCACCCCAAACAAAACAACAGCAGCTGAAAGCAGGGGATAACAGCTGCAAAGACAGTAGCTGTAGCTGTAGAGGGATCCTACACTTGTGCAAATACTGTGAGATCTATTATTTAAAACAAATTAAAAAAAAACACAAACAAACATCTTCAGACAGGAACCCTCTCCTTTCAAAGAGACTATAAGGTACACATTTAGTTTGGTTTTTTTATAAGCATTTCTTATGTTTAATACGACCACTCTATCATTAGATACTGGATGACCATGTTTATTAGCATGGCGCTCTCTAAGCAAGGGGCTTTCAGGATTTTTAAGGCCTTACAGCAGTACCTCTATTGTCTGCTGCACACTGGTTCTGACAATGCCACCTATACTTATAAATAAAATATATCAAGACATAATCACCACACAAATGGCCAAACTTTCTTCCTCTCCACAAGCCTGCTGGACTTATCAGTACTGCCTATTGGGAACAATTACTGACATATCACAACCGGCCAAACCATGGCTGGGCAATACCTGAGACAGGGCTTCTTGGAGCAGAACAAAATCATTCTAGGGAGCATCCCAGCATTAAGCAGTATGGACACTCATTTACCACTCCTTGCATCCATGGCCTAACCCTGTTCAGTTTATTAGCATAGACATGTTCG
Source organism: Buteo buteo (assembly GCF_964188355.1). NCBI lineage: Eukaryota > Metazoa > Chordata > Aves > Accipitriformes > Accipitridae > Buteo > Buteo buteo. The sequence continues at coordinate 44,947,750 of NC_134173.1, forward strand.
GACAGCCTCCGAATGATGCTCATCACCCTACCCACCTCCACTAAGTAGCAAGGACAGTGGTGAGTAACCTCTGCAACTGTTAAGTTCTGACTACCTGTGCATGCAGGAATGCCCAGGCATGGGAAACAAATAGGAAAGACACAAGAAGAAGAAAAGCTTTTTATGCTTTTGGCAGCATGCAGCTGCCTAAAGACCATTCTTTCAGACAGGATGGATATATACATTGATTTAAAACTAGACCTATGTGTAAGCGTTTTGTTGAATGGACACCCGAGCATTTTGTTAAATTCTGTGTAGCTCGGTTCTTGAGCTTATGGAAGGTTCAATAGGTCAGGATATTGGATTGCTTTGTTTTATACTTTTCAAAAACTACCATGGGAGGATTAGTATCCATCTAGAAAATTTTCCAAGAAAGATGAGCATAGAGAGTAGTGGCTTCTGCAGTTAATTTAAAAAATGTGGTGAAGAGTTAAATAATCATAAAAGGTTCTATTACTTCGATATTACTCAGAAAAATTGTGAAGAAAGAGTTGTACAATTGACAAATAATTTTATCTTCAATAGAATCCTTATTTTTGCACTTTTTTAAAACATGAAATGTGGAAAAACATAGTCCTTATTCCAGAAAACAATGCCAGTTTGTATAAAGACTGGGCAATGTTGCTTGATATAATTTTTATGCTTCGTGATAGGGAAAAAAGAACATTTAGGATGTTGTTTTGTGTTTGGTTTATTTTTATTTGTTCACCTGTTTCAAGAAATGGCTGAGTTTAAAACCACAGTAAACAGGCAAGCACTTAAGGATGCATGTGGGAATTAGGCACAGATTTTTCTCTATTGTTAATAGGAATTGTGTATCTAACACTTGCTCACTGTAGTGGAAATAGACTTGAGCCTTAATCTAAAGTACCTTGCGAGAAATTACTTTATTTTTCCTTTGGAGACTACTGTGAATGATGCAGCTGTAGTGGACAAAGCAAATCTAAAGGCAAGTGAAGTAAAGTGAAGGACCCCCCCACAGTTGGATCAGGGGCCATTGGACCAGGTACCATAGGCAGAAACAGATGCTCCTTAACCTATCATCATATGTATAATTTAACACCACTGATCTCTCATAAGGACTGAAATGTATTAGTTTTTCCCTTGAGACTGCGTCTATCTTTTTTTTTCCTCCCTACCTTAAATTCTGTTTTATATACACTTTCACAAAACTAAAGAACTTACTCAGAATCAGTAGAACTACTGTGTATAAATGGACATGACTGTTTATTTAGGTCTTGTAAGCTTGTATACCGATTGTACAGGAGCCCAATCTCTTCAGTGTTTTGGACTGTTCCTTTATTCTTTCTTATTTTATTGCTTAACTAGTAATGTTACTAAAGTGATTGAAACATTAATGTGAGAGATGATGCACTATGGAGGTGTTTTCTGTCTGTCTGATTACTAATTTTACAATATTGCGAGCAAGTTTGCTCTTTCCTTCTCAGTGCCAATTTTCAAATGTGAATAGCTACCATGAGACACTTGCTTATGACCAAATTTTGGGGTGTTGATTCCCAACACATAGCTCAGCAACTTCAAAATTTCTGTTATTTACTGAATAAGGGTAGCTTACAAAATTGCTAATAGTAGATTCAGGAAATGCCTTTAAACACCCAAATGTCAATGTGTTGGCCTCTTCTAATTTCGTAATCTCTCTGATATCTCTTCCTGGAAACTGAAGAGGAGCAGAGTGTGACATACTTTAACATCACCACCTTAGCAGGTCATGTTCCACCTCTGTGGTCTGCTGGTCACTAAGAAGGAGCCAGTGATTCCTGATTCCATGTTCCTACAGGTTCTCAACCTCTCTCTTAAGCCTTCATTTTGTATATAGCTTAAAATATATTTTAAATATATATATAAATATATAAAAATATTACAAAATCTTTTAAGTATTAGTTGTACTCTAGAATTCTCATGGAAAATCCATGTCTACAATAAATTGGGTAATAATTAATAAATACTACTTTATGAGCGTAATAATGAAGGAGCTAGAGTTGGTGAACTGCCTCTCATTTAACTGCCTGTTATGAGTTAGTGCCGGTAGACAGCTAACTCTACAGCCACTTGCTCATTCTCACCCAGTGGGATGAGTGAGAGAACTGGAAGGGTACAAGCAAGAAAACTCATGGCTTGAGATAAAGGTGGTTTAATAGGTGAAGCAAATATGTGCACGCAAAGCAAAGCAAAACAAGGAATTCATTCACTACTTCCCATTGGCAGGCAGGTGTTCAGCCATCTCCAGGAAAGCAGGGATTCATCACGTGCAATGGTTACTTGGGGAGACAAATGCCATAATTCTTGAATATCCCCCTTCCTCCTTTTTCCCCCAGATTTTATTGCTGAGAATGGTGGTATCCCATATGGCCTGGAATATCCCTGTGGCCAGTTGGGGTCAGCTGTCCTGGCTGTGTCCCCTCCCAACTCCTTGTGCCCCCCCAGCCTCCTCGCTGGTGGGGTGGGGTGAGGAGCAGAAAAGGCCTTGGCTTTGTGTAAGCACTGCTCAGCAGTAACAAAAACATCCCTGTGTTATCAACACTGGTTTGGTCACCAATCTAAAACAGCACCGTACAGGTTGCCACAAAGAAAATTGCCTCCCTCCTAGCCAAAACTGTACACTCTCTCACCTTCCCATCCTTATTTGGATTTCACAAAAACAGCTCAGGGACTGCAAGGAGGTAAATCCTTTTTGGGATTAGTTTTTAGAAGAATTAGCTCAGAGTCAGTTAGGGAAACTTGAACAATGCCATAGTTTCTGGTAATGCACCACAGTTTCTACCAGGAATGTAAATATGCAATCCAGGAAGTCACTACAGTGAGATAAAGTATAGTGGGTTACAAAATAAAACCTGTGGGTCGAAGCAGGATGCTGAAAAGAGAGCAGACAACCAGGAATAAAACAAATCAGTAACCTACCAGCAAAGGATAAAGATCTGGAGGGATAAAAGGAAAAGAAAAAAGAATATGTTAGCATAATAAAAAGTGTGAAATTAGAACAATAATGAAACTTAGGGAAAAAATGTCTTTCAGACCTCAAGGTTGAAGAAAATTGCTTGAGTAACATGAAAAAGTATCTTGTGGAGATTCAGAGAGTATGAAAGTTCATTTCAGGAAATTTTGGTGATATAGATCAGAAAGCAAGGCATTTTCCTGGAATTACCTAATGCAGATTTTCTAGGAAGAAGCGTATTCAGGGACAAATGAGAAGATCAAAACTATCTAAATCCTTGCTGAGTTCCCATACAAAATGTGCTTAATTATGCAGGCCAATATATCAAGTCATCCTGAACTTTTGCTGTCATGAACTGAGTTAGTTTTTCTTATCTGAGAGGATAAGGCATTTTTTCCTTCACAATTTAAATTACAATGGTTTCTGAAAGATAATGAGAGCAAATGACACTATTCTGGTGGATGCACAAACTGATGACACAGAATATTATTGCAAAAGAATCAACAAGCATCACAGAAAAAATAAAATTTCCTTGTAGGCATGAAATTTGACATATTGATCAATTAGAAACTAAAATGAGGTGAAAAGATCTCATTCTTCTCTCACGCTTGTTCAATATTCCTTTGATGTAAGTGGAATTTATTCCAGCATAAATTGTTGTCAGAAGAAACTTAAATCTAAAGAATGTACACTGTATTATCTTGCAATTTTGATTGCACTATCATGTAGAATAATTTTGTAAGCATGTTTTATTGGCTTTAAAATTTGTGAAGGCTTTGTTAGCAAATTGTTTTGAAACAAAAGGTATAGCTCTTGCATGCCTATGCATTCTCTGATTATGTAAGCTGGGCAAAATCCAAAGTGATTAACAGTGGTAGAATTAGAATTAATTTCAGTGAACAAAATATATGAATAATAGCTCAGTTTTTATTCAGCAAACTTCACGTGTTGTTCCCAGTTACACTGTAAAAATATTCTCAAATAGTTGTTTCATTGAATTAATTCTTTCAAGTGCAACTAAAACTGATAAAATATTCGTGAAAGTACTTCAACACATTAGACAAGGTGCAACCCTTAAGGTTGGCTTGATGAGAATAGCATATTATCCTTTCACATATGTAAAGCTTGGCTGGTAGGTCTTCTGTTTTGCAGTTGACTGTTTGTGGTTCAGCACTGCTTAGTACTAATGAAGAATGACCAAAGTTTTAAGTTAATTTATACTTATCCAGCTTTTTTTTGCTGACTCCCACCATTCCATTCCACTCAGCATTAAACCTGAAAGTGTATTACAAGCAATTAATTAAATGTGGTGTATGATACTTACTTATGCATCAGAAGAGCTTTAGAATATTAGCAGAATACAAGCCATCCGCTTTGACTTGTCAGCAGCAGCTAAGTATCCACTTTAAAGGGCTGGGTACAAAATATAGACTGATGCCTGGTGGGAATAATGATTCCTTAAATTCAGAATGAAATATCCAATACAGAGCAGCCAATATGGAAGGCAAAATACCAAAACTGCCTGCAAATGAGATAGCTGGTATCTTTAGTTCGATAACTGAACTAATGGAGGGTAATTTGGCACATCCTCAAGATCTATTCTGTTTACAGTTACTGTCTATCTCTAATATGTTGATTATCATGTTTAGAATATTTAGACCAAGCTTTATAATTTATTTGAAACATGTCTGTAAATAATTGCACTGAGTAGGTAGACTGGCATCAATCAAAAGAGAAGTAAGTTCCATGTGAATGACAAAAAAGGATGCAAAAAAGGTTTGTGATCCTTAAAATCTTTTTGCTTTGAAAAACATTGTTCTATCTCTCTGAATTACTAGAATTAATTTGCTATCCTTTATTCTACTCAGGATACTTTGGATTATGGGTCTAAATAAAGGCTCCTACTTAAAAAAAAAAAAAAGGTGAACAGTTACACTCTTGATTTGTACACGTGCTGGTTTTGGCCGGGATTGAGTTAATTTTTTTCACAGTAGCTGGTATGGGGGTGTGTTTCAGATTTGTGCTGAAAACAGTGTTGATAACACAGGGATGTTTTTGTTACTGCTGAGCAGCCCTTACACAGCAGCAAGGCCTTTTCTGCTCCTCACCCCACCCCACCAGCGAGGAGGCTGGGGGGGCACAAGGAGTTGGGAGGGGACACAGCTGGGACAGCTGACCCCAGCTGACCCAAGGTATACTCCATACCATATGACATCATGCTTGGCATATACAGCTGGGGGGAGTTCAGAGTGATGGTGTTTCTCTTCCCAAGTAACTGTTACACGTGACGGAGCCCTGCTTTCCTGGAGATGGCTGAACACCTGCCTGTCCATGGGAAACAGTGAATGAATTCCTTGTTTTGCTTTGCTTGCGTGCGTGGCTTTTGCTTTACCCATTAAATTTTTATCTCAGCACACGAGTGTTTTCACTTTTACTCTTCCAATTCTCTTCCCCATTCCACTGGGGGAGAGTGGGTAAGCAGCTGGGTGGTGCTTAGTTGCCAGCTGGGGTTAAACCGGACAGTACATTAGCATATTTTAAATGGATAAAAGGTATATTTTAAAGTAGGAATTATAAAAATGTATGTTCATTGCATTAATTGTCATCCTTGTCATTGTATTTTCAATATGGTAAATAGTTTGAATAGGAGGCATAGCAATCCCAAAAGTAAATTTTAATTGTTGTGATGCAAATTTCTAGTCTTTATTAAAGTTTGTGAGTGTAGTATAGTGTTTCTGTAAATTTTGGGGACTGAACTGGGTCAAAAATTCCACAGGGAGGCAGAAAAGGTAGTTTAGGATTAATAGAGCTTTCTTTACACTGTTGAAGTTTCATGTCTGATGTTAAAAATTTACAATTTGTTATTGACTTCTGTGGTCATGTGAAAGAATTCACTACATATCTTTATACACTTTTAACCATGAAGTGAATTCTTCAAATACTCCATCTTCTGGAAAACAGTCTGGTTTTAATTACCTTTCCATGAAAACAAGCTACATTTTAATCCCATTCATTTTTTCATTAGAAATCCGTTTAGTCTCTGTAATATTCTGTATGATAGAGGCATGTGCTGGCTCCCATTTGCATGTCATTATAGGATGCAATGTCATAAATGTTATAGTAAAATAAGTATATCCATGTCTCATATAAACATTCAATTTTAAACTTTAGAGAAGAAATGATGCACACTAAAGGATGAGCTAAGTTGTTACTACCAAAGATGTATTAAAAGTACATTCATAACTTAGTGAATCAGTTGTCACTATTCTGTCCTGGGTAATGGTGAACTATAATTCATTGGAGTATAACTATTGTTACATGAACACGTGGAAATAATGTATGAATATTTTTGTCTTATCTATGTTGGTCTAATTTTGTCAAGACAGGAATGGAGGCTTTTTTGTTTTCTGATTTTACCAGAATGAGCACCATGAAACATAAATCTGTCTCCTTCAGGTCTCTTTGAGGCTTGTGCTTCCCATTTGTCTCTATTGCTTTAACCTTGATGTGAACCTTTGCTATGGTCGCAGCTCCCGGATCTGAAAATCCTTCTCTTGCCACACTGCAGCTCTCCTTATCTCTGCCAGGTTCTGCTCTCTGTCTGGGCTGACACTCCCAACCTGACACGTATCCTGGCGGGGTGCCCTCCTTCAGCCCATGCTTCCCTGGAGTAGTGTCCCAGACCCCGGTGCTCCTGGAAATATCCTCGGCTCTTACGTTACACACAGCGATGCACAGCGACATGTCTCATAAACCCTGCTTGACTAATTTTGTTGATGTCCAGTAGGCATCTGGGGCTTACCTTTATTTTCAAGATACTGTACCTGTTGTGTCCCTTACACTGACCACTTCTGTCCCTTCTGTGTCGTTACTGTCAGGACCAGAACCCCCTCTACAGCTGCAAGAATCTGGAATAATCTTTAATATTTATGCCTACGCACATACTATCTGTTTTACATGTCAGCTGAGAACATATCATTTCTTCCTTACCTTAGTTCCTCTATGCCATTGGTATTTGTTTCTTACTCAACTCTCTGTATTTTTAATTAAACCTATAAAATAGTCATACAATTCCTTTAAATACTCTATACAAAACTGTTATATTTATACATTGGTAATTTACACTGCACAGATTTTATAAGCCTGTTCCTTTACCATTCATGAGAATACCTACTGTTTATTTAATAACTACCATATTATAAAGTACATATGCTATCTATAAGCTACAGAAGTCTTAAAAACCACACAACCACACACTAATTTAGCATATAAAACTTTGATTTTTTTAAGAGTGATTTCACAGAACATGTAATAACGAAACCACATACTTTTCCAATTTGCCAGTTATTGTTGTTGTTATTTGTTGTTTTTAAACTTTGAAAGTTGCACTTGATAGTGAGAGAAAAAGTAGGTTTTGGTGACAAGAGGAAACTGGTGACTATTTTTTTGTGCCTTTTTGTTTTCTTATTATGGAAAACTAGCAGGAGACACATCTAAGTAAACAATGTAGAGGTTACCACATGTAAAGTCAATTTCTTGCTTGGTGTAGGCAATGACCAGTTTGTTTTAAGCACAAGCAGATGTTTCTATCTGACCATGTGGCCTTTATTTGCTTTATCCAAAATCCTGTGCTCCCTCATATACGCAGGGAGGAGAAAGGTGGTAATGATGATTTTTGTTTTGTCGGTTGTGGTAGTAAATCATAAATGCGCTATTTCTTGGTAGCAATAAAGTAGAAGAATGAAAATAAAACATTACAAGTAAAGAAAAGTTTTTTTAAGTGTGATATGAGAAAAGGATTTCTCTATTCAGCAAATCAACACATTTGACAGTTCTGATCTGAAATGTCATGAGCTTGTCTCATGTCTATTCTGTACAGAACCTATCACTGAATGCCTATGTGCAGCTGACCTGTAGGGAGAGCATGACTGAGTCTTCAGTCACATAAACTTTGTATACATGGTCTGCAAAGGGGTATATCTTATTCCTCATTGTCCAGGTTTTATCACCTCTATAATATTTTTATCAGTTCAGCCAACATTTTTTTTATCTTGATAAAGCTTGACAAATTGGAAATACTAGCACTGAGAAAGAAAAAAAATCAAGTAAACACAAACCTTCTTGGTTTGGCTTAAAAACTCCAGGATACTTCCTTGTACTTAAATTTTCAGTGGCTCTGCAAAGCTATTAATAGTTGTAAATTCTGTTAAAAAGTGATGTTAATATCAACAGGTCCTTAGAATGATTTTTATGAAACTCAAAGGTTGCAAGAACTGACATCTTTCCTCACTCTACACTGCAGACTAAGCAAATGAAGGTCTGTTTTTTCAATCATAATGCCAATGAGTAGCATTGAATACTGCCTACAGAGACCAACTTCAATGCATCTCTCCTAGTTTCAGCTGGGATAGAGTTAACTGTCTTCCTAGTAGCTGGTACAGTGCTATGTTTGAGTTCAGTATGAGAAGAATGTTGATAACACTGATGATTTCAGTTGTTGCTCAGTAGTGTTTAGACTAAAGTCAAGGATTTTTCAGCTTCTCAAGCCCAGCCAGCGAGAAAGCTGGAGGGGCACAAGAAGTTGGCACAGGACACAGCCAGGGCAGCTGACCCCAACTGGCCAACAGTGTATTCCATGCCATGTGACATCACATCTAGTATAGAAACTGGGGGGGTAGGGGTGGGGGAATCGCCGCTGGGGGACTGGCTGGGTGTTGGTCGGCGGATGGTGAGCAATTGCACTGCGCCATCATTTGTACATTCCAATCCTTTCATTATTGCTGTTGTCATTTTATTAGTGTTATCATTATCATTATTAGTTTCTTCTTTTCTGTTCTATTAAACTGTTCTTATTTCAACCGAGGAGTTTTACTTTTTTTCCTGATTTTCTCCCCCATCCCACTGGGGGGTGGGGGAAGTGAGTGAGCGGCTGCGTGGTGCTTAGTTGCTGGCTGGGGTTAAACCACGACAGCATCCAAAAATACTTTTTCACATTTGAATCACATGCAAATCCATTGACAAATATAATATATTATAACCTAAATTTTCTGTTGTGAGATACAAATATTTCTGCCTCTCCTTCATAAAATGAAATAAAATTAGCTTTGTGCTGGAAACACTTTTGTGTCAGCAAGTTTCAGTGGAGCAAAGCTACAGATTCTCCTGTAACCCACTGATTGAAGTTAGCTAAGTAGGTACTTTCACTACAATTACAAATCTCTTCCCTTATAAATATGTTACATGAAAAGGCTGGTCTGTTTTTCTTTTAATATTGGTTTACTTCAGAAATTGCACTTGCCTATTGGAAACCCTTTTGTTCTTATGTGAATGTTAAAATTACCACCTTTCTGCAACCTGAAGACCAGCAACCTATCATACGAGTTCCTGTAGCAAGCAAAGCTTTGAAACCATTTTCTACATTTGCTGCAGCACATTAGGTTTTCACTACTTTTGTGAGTTGCATTGTACATTTTGTGCTTAATTTTCTTTAATTCACTGTGAGACACAAAATATTAACACTGTCAGCAGGAAGAGTCAGACTGAAAGTGAAGTTGGTTGCTACAGTAAGAAAGCCAATTTGTGTTCTCCATTATATCATTGTGAATCAAGACTAACTATATTGACTTCAGTGGGGAAGGGGGTTGACAGACTTATTGCTACTTCTACAAAATGATCCATGAACCTCTAATGATACAACAGCACAGTTAATTGTTTAAGTCTGACTGAGAGGATGATGACTGAGAACAGCAATGGTGATTTCCAAGGTTAGGGCTACTGATGAATTTCACGCAGATTTCAAATGGGTGAACCTAGCTAATTTAAATGGCTAAAAACATCTGTTCTGATTTTTTTTTTTTTTTTTTTTTTTTTTTGGTCTCAAAAGTTGCCCGTCTTAAGCAGGACTTAATCAATGAGAAGTTAGCTTGGGATCATTGTTTGGCACAAGCGCCTAACTCTTCTTCTCATCTACACATTCTTGTCTGGACAGGAGATTAATATCTTAATTAAACTAGGGTTTTATTTATCTGTCTTCATTGTTGTATTAGAGTGCACTGCAAGCATTAGAGAAGACTTGTCTGATGCGAGGAAGCAGCATTTTAGATATCAGAAGGGCTAAAACACAAAGAAATTAAAGTCAGAAGTATCCTTTGCAAAGGCCCAACAGCAGGCACCAGCTATCTGATTCTTTCAGAGTACTTGGGGTTTTGGCTAGTTCTTCGTCTGCCCAACCATGATATCCATTTAATTCTGCTGAAATCAGGGGTTTCAGGTCATACATGGAGTGAAACACATACTCTTAAATCAAGTACCCAAAGAAAAGACAATACATTATTAGCTTTGAAAACACTGGTTTGAGTTACCTGCCTGCTGTCACCCAAGAACTATGTGGCACAACAGGCAGTAGAGTAAAGGGTTTCACAACAACCCAGTTTCTCAGGATTATGTTTACCTAAACTAGACAGGAGGTTAAATTCAATAGTTTCATTCCCATCTCTTCTGTATGCATCTTCCATTTTCTGCAGCATATGAGAAAAAAAGATCCTGAACAAAACCAGTTTATATATAAATTAAAATATGTTAATGTAACCTTTGATCTGAATCAGGCAATGGTTCTATGAGAAAAACAGTGTACAATTATGGAAACAAAGACTGTATCATAAAGCTGTATCATGTTGGTATGGGCAGCATTAATTACATAATTTCCTAACATATTGAGACATACAACCAATACCAATATCTATACAAAAATATCTTATGGTTTATCATGAACTGGGGACTCATACAGTCACTAACCAGACCTTCACATCTGAATTAGCAGACTAGAAATATCACTTGCTCTGCCTCTGAAAAGGAGGAGACATACTGTTTTCCACTGGATTTCACTAATATTTGCTGACATTTTTTTTCACATCTTAGTTTCTCATCTCATGTGATTTTCTTCCTTACTTGTTTTTAATTCCTTAGCTCTAGTAGTTGTAAGGTAGTTTAGTGCTCCTTTAATGAGGCATGACTACTTCAAATTAGTTTGCTTTCTCTTCACATTAATATTATTAACATTGACTTTTGAGTGTTAGGTCTCAACCAATAATAGTCACCCTGAATTTGAAGGTGAAATTGCAACTATAAAAGCAATGTAAAAGAGTACTAGGATTTATCATTGACAATGCTCATTCAGTAAAGCATCTTTTTAAAGTTATTTCCCTTCTTTTCCACCAGCACATGAGATCCCAGTACAGAAGTACCTCTTCAGCAGGATACAAGCTACCAATACCTCCCAGAGAGGGTCTGTTCCTTGAGCACCACAGCTCTGTGCTCCCACACAACAGGGTTTTTGTAACTGGTGTCTGAGACAAAACGTGTTAAGTCAGTAGAAAGGTTCAGAGTGACTTCAGTTGTCTTCTGACCAAGGCTTCACAGAATGTGCTGTTATATAACCATTTTTTCTTCTTAAATCTGCTTATTCCCTGATCGCCTTTAAGGTGATGTACCATTAGTTCTGACTGGGGTTTTACTGGCCCTCACTTGCCAGTAGTGACCAAGCACAGAACTAAATCAATCTTTGTCAGGCTTGTAATTGAGCACTTCCCTAATTTATGAGACAGTTTTTCCATTAACAACAAAATCTTGAGAATTAAATAAAAACAGACCTTCACAAGTGCTGCTGCATTGGTGAATAAAATAAAAACATTGATAAATGTACACCCCTTTTCCCAGTCTGACTTTGAAAAATTCTGTGTCACAGACCCAGGTCATACTCTGACAACAATTAGGAACACTAAAATAAATAGTTGGCAATTCTTTGTTATGACAGGCTATGCAAAGTTGGGGTTTTTTGCCAACTAATACAGTAGTCTGTGACTATGAATTGTGTTATTACAGTGTGTCTGCTAGTTCTTATGTATCTGTATTGTTATGCCCCTTTCAGAGCATGATAACTTCTTTGTTCTAAATCTGATTCAGCTGAGACTTGATGAAATTATGCACAGAGGGATGGAAATATTTCCTTAAGTTTTGCTGGAATTGTTTCCATTGTTAAACTAAACCACTCACTCAAAACTCATCATGAACATTTTTTCTCTGGTCTTTCTAATGAAGCTTTGAATGTCTCATCAATTAAGACACTTAAACTAGACCAGATAAATCACAAAAAAATGCAAGAGCCATGACAGGGAGATGGATTGATTACCTAATAGGTATTTTCTACATCTAAGGGCTGCATCCTTGAAACTTACGTTCATGTGAATAGTTCACTGATGTCAATTTTACTGTTTTCATCAAGCTTGAATCAAGCCTTATAGTTTATGATTTTGTGAAATTAAAAAATAATATTTAGTTGTTTCATTGATTTTTCTACAGTTATTCTCTTCCACTTTCTGAATGTGTTTGGATTTGGAAAAGAAAAGTAATCTCATTACAGAACTTGTTGACACAACATTTTCAACATCTCTTTGAAGTGAAAATGATGTTTGGAAGGTGCTTACTTTAAAGAAATCCAAATACGGACTCTTTGAGATGTATTATGCTTAATAAGGCCGCATACTTTTTTAATTTTTTTTCATTTATGCAAATACCTACACACATATACTATCTAGAATACCAGCAGTTTATGAACTTCTATGGACTATGTAAAGGTTTTAGATAAACCAGCATTAAGGCTAACACAGTCTCTCAATTAAATTGAACCTAGTCTTTTGAAGCACCATAGGAAACGAGAAAAAAGAATACATCATACATGTTGTAGAAGCAAGAAAAATAGGAAATAGGAGCTTAGTGTCTAATATTTTTTTTGCCCCACTGGTAACAGATTTTAAATTTGAAATATTTAAATCCTTACCATTACAGATATTAAGTATGAGTTTTTTTCTGGGTTTAACCATTCGGTAGTTAAAAATATGTCAAGCATTTGATATCAATATATGTACATAACCACAAGCACAATAGAACATGAATATATGCTGGTGGAGCAGGGAAAAGGGATAGAAAAATACCTAAAAAAAGTTCTTAATCCAAAATACAGATGGAAGTAGAGGAGTTAATATTGGCATTTGATGTTCCAGAGAGAGCACTATAGCATTTTAGTGCATATCCATCCATTTGAAGTATTGTTTACATAAACAGAAAAAAAACTTAAACAACACAGTTTGGCAGTTGCATGTAAGTAGCAACAAGCTGTCTAAAGTCAAACCTAAAACATAAGTCCTAACCTGTAAAATTTTGAAGTACCAGAAGGAAAATCAAAATTGGAATCAGAAGTATAAAGCAGGACTGTTAGAAGGGAAAAAAAAAAAAAAATCCAGAACACACATATTCAGTGGAAGTGAAAAACTGTGGAAGAAGTAATCCTCACAATGCAGGGACAGAAATTAATCTTATGAGCCTCGTACTGCTGGAAAAGGTGTTGGGAATTTGGTCTGTGTTCTGCGTGTAAGGTACTTCATTAGGAGGCATCCCAATGCTCCCATTCTCTCTGTGGCTGAGACCTGCCCTCACTTTCAGGTGAAAGAAAGGGACAGCTGGGATCAGCAGCTCTTCTTCCTATATTTTGAGTCCTCCACCCTCACTAGAGGAATAACAAAGGCAGGAGACCTAACTTTCAAATTTCACATCTTCTGGTTGTGGTCCAGTGTTGGAGTCTTACTCTTTTGGTCCCCAGACCCCACACAGTTGGCTGCAGTCCCAAGCTTGCTGCTGTTGCTCTTCTCTAGGGGAAAGTGAGGGAAACAGAGCCAGAATGAAAAGAAAGAGAGCAACTGCAAAGTGGTCCGAAATCCTTTCATGCCAAACCAATCTCTCCTTTAACAGTGGCCAATGAATACAACTTTTCTATCGCTGTTCTTTAGACACTCTAGATTCAGCTGCTTTAAGCCTCAGTTGCACATGTCTGTATTATACCAAGGCTTTACTTTTAGTATCCCCAGCCTATTACCTAAGTACCTTTTCAGTTGCAAATCTCTACTGACCACAGTAGTGGTCCTGGGCTGTAGCCCCCAGCCCAGGATTACTTTACCATCCTGCAGTCAGCAGTGACAGTGGTTCTTGTGTCCCTTCAGACATGAGGAAACTTTTTTCTTCTGCATCCTTCGGGCCTCCTGAACTACTATGATCTCTGCTGTCCATGGCTCCAGACACTGAGGCAGTGGTTTGGACCATTTTGTGGCAACTGGAATAAAGTTTTGTCCCTAAATTAGTAACCTAATGGCCCATTCAGAACAGGACAGTGAGCTCTTCAGTGGTTTGCTCCCTTGGTCAAAGATTAAATCTGGAATTTGACTAGTTCTGCTGGTGGCAATAAAGAGGTTCAATAAGGCAACGGTTAGGAAAAGGTTATAAAACATGCTATAAAGAGACAGTTCTCCACTGATTGATTCTGGAGAATCTTCTTTAGGTCTGACATCTATGATCCCATTTTGTTGATCATTTGACTAGTTTCATTTTAGATGTTAACTTTCTAAAGGTATCATGTTTAATTTGAATGTTTAATTCACCTCACCCTCAGTGGATTATTGGATGTTTAGTAATCACAGAATCACAGAATGGTTGATGTGGGAAGGAACCTCTCTGGAGGTCATCTGATTCAACCCCTCTGATCAGTCAGGGTCACATAGAGCAGGTAGCCCAGGGACATGCCTAGTTGGGTTTTAGATATGTGTACAGATAGAGGCTCCACAAACTCTCTGGGAAACCTGTTCCAGTGTTTGACCACCCTCACAGTAAAAATGTGTTTTGTGTTCAGCTGGAATTTCACATTTTTTAATTTATTCCCATTGCCTCTTGTCTTGTCAGTGGGCTCTGCTGAGAAGAGTCTGGGTCCCTCTTCTTCATTCCCTCTCGTCAGGTGTTTATACATATTGATGGGATCTCCCTGAGCCTTCTCTTCTTCAGGCTGAATAGTCCCAGCCCTGCCAGCATCTCCTAACATGAAAGATGCTCCTGTTCCTTGATCACCTATGTGGCCCTGTGCTGGAGTCGATCCAGTAAGTCTACATCCTTCTTGTACTGGGAAGCCCAGAATTTATGGAAGGGATCAGTGGTCTCATTCAAGCGAACTGTGGACTGGTCACCATTTTACAGAAAAAAAAAGTGAAAGCTGAAATAGCACAAATGGTTACCTTTATTGGTTGCTTTTTATGTCAGCAGTGAGATGAATTAGAAGAGAGGCTGAAATATCCTCTTACCCCTACTTTTAGTCCTTCATTTCCAGTTAAGGCATGCAGTTTGCCCCCCCACACACACCCAGGAGTACTCATTCTGTGGATAAATAGAGGGCTTAAGTTTCCAGCATTGTTAATCTGACACCTTTCCCAGCACTAAATTGATTTAAAATTCTAAAAACAATTATTCATACATTGTATGAGGCATTTTCATTGGCATTGCATCAGAGACGCTTGTCCTTTGGATATGATACTGTGTCAAAAGAATCATTACACTTTTATCATAATGTTTTATCAATGCTTTATGCAATGAAGATTTTTTTCTCTTTGAAATGCTTAAAGAAGATACATTTTGTAAAGTAAACATTTACATTTCTAACAAAATACTTCAGCTTACAAACTGTCAGTTTCAGAGTCAGAGGAAAAAAAACTTTCAATATTCTATCTAACAATAACTTCATATCTATATGCACACCAGAATTATTTTTAACAGCTTTAACTGACTTATATTTTTAATAACGTATAATTTTTATGCAGACTGACAATGTCTATGCCAAGTTTTAGCCTGATACAGATTAAAACAGCTAAGGTATAAACCCCTGAAAAATGGGGTTTATAATGGAAATGGCAACTGACCCTTAACTGTAGCGGTGCTACCGGATGCTGCTATAATAAGCTTCCCTAGATGCCATGGTGTAAATGTATTAGCTGTACTAAGAGACCCACTCCTGGTATAATTATGTTAGGAACCAATAAGACAGCTCAGAAATCAATATGCTAAGACAGATAGAGTAAAGGACCATGGCCAGCAAACTGGGAATAGATTAGTCTGGCAGGTCCCTAGCTGAGCCATGAAGAAGGGGATATCTCTGCTGTTGTAAGAAAGCCATTAATTGTAAATTTTCCTGAACAAGGAACTTGAAGGGAGAGCTTAGGCTGTTGTTCATACCACTCAGTGTAGGCTGCAACTATTATTGATCAACAGTTAAGCTTTTTTTTTCTTATTTCAAAAACCAACAGTGGAAAAAAATCTAAATGTAGAGGAAGAGGGTGCTTCTTTTGTTTTGTTTTATTTCTTAAAGAGACAGCCCTATCCATTCAAAACTAGGTTTTCCTTTTTGACTTGGTTTAACCATTTTTTAAATAATGGGACACTAAAATTTTGCCAGGTTTCCTTTTCCAAAAGCAGCTAGCCCTGTAGAACTGCACTAATTATCTAGTCAATAAAATTCTACAAGTGCAATATGATTCATATGATGTGATAAAAATAGGTACTGCTCTTAACAGCATTTTGAAAGAGTCCAATCAAATTAACCTGTGCCATTAAATACTATCACGCTCTGTAATAATTAAAGCTATGGCAATGAGAATTTTGCTGTGCTAATTTTAACTAATTTCAGTTGATTTTTTCTGGCTTTTTTTCGACGTAAGAGAGTAATTAGCTTAATAAACAGAAACAGTATAATTCAGTGACAGTTCTAGGAAAAAAAAAGAAATGGAAAGGAAACAAAGGACAACCTTTTGTGGTTACAGTACGGCACATCTGCTCATGTCCAATCAAACTTTCAAAAGCATAGTAGTAAACAAAAGCAGCCATCAAGCAGGGACAAAGTCAGAGACATAAGTGGTTTGAATGAGTGTGCAATTTCTGCCCATATGACCATCCTGACACAATTGCTCTAATTTTCTTTCCAGAAATGACTGATAAAAGATTTAGGTAATTGCTATGGAGACAGACTTCCTTCCATCACGGGGTATCTTGAATAATACAGCCTCAGGGTCATAAGATGGAGTGTCAGTTTCTGCAGAGTCCTAAATTAATACTTGTCCCTGTTTCAGCTATACTTCCTGTACATCTAATGAAGTGAATGTAATTTATTTTGACAATGTATTGAAAATCACTTGATCAAATGACTATTCTGTAATGAACACAAAACACCATATAGCCTTGAAAACTATACCTAAAAAAAGACATAAATACACATCAATTTTTTCAAAGCACATATTCCTCTCCTCCTGCAAATGTTGCATGTGTTCAACATAGGATAAAATAAAACAGTTTCCAAAAGATCAATGATTCATGTGATTGTTAAAAAAAGAGCTTTTGGTGATGCCTCAGTTCGACCTGTGTCCATTCAGGTCCTGACCTTGTCCCCTGTAATCAAAGTTAATTTATCTGGGTGATCTCTGTACTCCCAAGTATTGAGTAGTACTCAGAAAGAAATTCAGAAAGCTCCCCCCAAAGCTACTGATTAGTAAGAAGTTTTAGAAGTACTGTAGATCAGTTCCAACACAAACTAAAGTTCATACATGATCAGTCCATTTTGAGGCAAATCTTACATACCCACCTACCAATAAAATTTCATAGCTTCAGACAATCTGTAGTCCCCTGTCTGGAGTGTTATGACACATTAAACAGCTAATGAAATCAGGTGGATGCAAATGAAAGATACCTACACAGCTGTCGTATATTGCTCATAATTATAGAAGTTATCAAAAAGCCACAATTTGTGTCATTCCTAATGACAAATATTCCTTCTGCAGGATTTTGAGTGCTTTATAATATTTTAATTTTAAAGTATCTGAATTTTTTTAAGGGAAAACACAGTCATTGCCAAACACACAGCATGAAATAAAAATGTTGATCATTATTTCCTTTCCCTGCTCTTTTGTAGGAAATATGGCTGTTTTCAAGACATATTTTGTAAAAAATAGTGCATCTGAAACGTACATGAAGTGACTGAAGATGTTTTGAAAACTAAGTAAACCTGTCATGAGCTTGCCAAGGCTGCCAATGTAAAGGCAAACAGCTGTACAATGGCAGCAGAGAGGCACTGTGTTGTGTTTAAATACAGTCAGGCAGAAGCCAGTGGATAATGCTCAGTAATGGGTTAATCAATACTTATTATGGTTTTATTGGTTCACTAAAGAGAGAACAGAACCTAGTGAGCACAGAGTCGAAAAATCACTGCATCTGATCTAGATAACATCTTCTCTCCCTTAGGGATTTCCCTATTCAAGAATCCAATTTACCATGCCTGATTGACAAGGATTGGATCCTAGGGAATCACATAACTCTTTTTAGGACCCAATAAAATCCTAATGGATTTGTCTGACCGGTCAGGAGATTCAAGTTTTACTAAACTGAGGGGCTTTGTTGCAATTAGCCTGTATTCTACTTGCAGTTGAAAAGCTATTAGGAGTCATTGCTTTCTAAAATGCTGGAGTCATGCTGGGTTGTGAATGCCAGATAGAGTTACCTTTCTTTGCAAAAGGAGACTGTTACAATGGATCACAAAATTCAGAAAGCTTAATGTTAAATCACATTAAATTGGTGACCCAAATGATGAAAAATAGTATCTTTCAAGTTAAGGACAATACTTTTCTTTTGCATCTCATGCTATTAAAAAGATACTATACAGTAGATTTCAGCCTTTGAAATACACTTTCAAGAAAAAATGCATTACTTAAACTAGTATATTTAATACCTCTGAAAAAAACCAGAATAAATAGATGAAGGCATTGTATTCAAAATCCTTTGTGACAATCTGTTAATCATCGTAGAAAACATTTGCTAATGTTTCAATTTCATTGATATTATTTTTTGTTGTTTTATTCTTGTGGATATTTGTATGAAAAAAAGAAGATTGGTTCAAGACTGTCTGCTTGTTTAACTCAGAGCCCTAGCCTGCCATGCAGTAGTCAAAAGGTCATAAGCTTTGAGAACTGAGATGTTGTGGCAGTCTATTCCTGGCCTGGAAATGTAACAGGAATGCCCTAGACTGGATCCCAAATATTGGGTATCACAGTCTTGGATTAATGATCTAACCTATACCAGACCATGCTTCACCTGCATGTCTCAAGCCTAGTGATTCTTTTTTACTATAATTGAAATAACTTATTCTTATGCTTTCTGAGCAGTGAGTTTACATGGACAGCAACTGTCATGCCAGCTAACTCTGCTATAAAGGTACATATTTGTCTCCCACATGAGAAAAATAGAAGCTATTTAATACATAGTTTTGTGATTAGAATCATACAGGACTATTTGCAGAAATTCAGCAGCTGTTACTTTCTGTTCCTTTTACAGCATTTATGTAATGAAAAAGTGTTGTTATATCACTTAGTAGATGATCCTCATTTATGTTGTAATTCTTCATTGATTTAAAAAATAACATAAAGGCAGAAATGGCTATTAAAAAAATTTAAAAGGAAGCAACAGGCACATATGAAAGCAACACAAATTTTGATCTACAAATCTCTTCCTTTAGAAGGAAGGAATGAAGAAATAACAGCAACACTGCTTTTTGGATTTTCTTCCCTCTGTTCCTTCAAGATGCTAGAAATTGCCAAGAATATCAACACAAATCTGGCAAACATTGTGGTCTGCTTCAGACTAATGTCATATGTACTCTGCATCCTTGTTAACTCCCAACAACACCGAAATATCTGCAGTAGGAGGTCTACAAAAAGCCAAAAAAATATACTTTACCATGATGCTTTCTTCACTCAGTGGAGTAAGTAAAAAACTCTTCTGAGGTCTTGTTTGCAGCTTCCAAACATCTTTCATTAGAAATCATAACCAATGTTTCATCTGTTTTCACAGATGTCCTTAGACAGACTGAAACTTATTTCACTTAACTTTAGCTAAAAATGAGTCATTGAACAGAATTTAGTCATCTAAGCTACTTCTGCAAGTCAATGGAGAAAGATGAGCATCTTTGGAAGGTGCTTAATCTCATGCTACAGTAGGGAGCACAAATGTCTCTTGGAAGTGTTTATATGGATGGAACTCAGATGACCAGCTGAAAGTGGAAATACAATTTTGAAATGGTTAAAACTGAATTAAGGACATCTCTCCCACAATCATGAATGTGTCTGAGGGAGAGGGAATGAAAAGTAGGAATGAAACTAAGAATTGTTAAATCCTCAAAATATTTTAAATCTTTTCTAAACAGTGGAACTTTTTTTGAAGTTCAGAAATTTAAATGGCTTATCTCTATCTCTTACAGTTACATATCTAGACATCTAATAAAAATTTCTGAGGAATTTCTTTAGAAAATATTCCTCACCACAGATCAGCTATTTTTCAGGTCATAGTGACTGATTTTATGGAAATTTAATGCTCAAGGAAAGTATATATTGGACAGCACTAGAGCCTGAAGTCTTTTATTTATTTAAAGAAAAACAACAGTGTGGTTAATGGCAAGTCAGTTATCCCATATCATCCCCCTATTGTGCCTTGGTTTATGGTAGGTTTTCAATCTTTAATAGTGTGGAACATATTTTAATAGACAGATTATTTAGACTCTGCCTTACCTCTCCCAAATCACAGTCACATAGACCACTTCCTTTCTTTTTGACTGCCTGACAGTTCTCCAGTAACTAGACTAATTGTTTCCAATGAAAATTTATATTAGGAAAGTATGTAGGTCAAAATTTTCAACAGTTAATATTGGCTTGGAATGCCCACCTTGATACACAGAAGTGGCCTTATTTTTTAGGGAAATAACCATCTTCTGAAAAAACGTCAAATTTCTTACAGATTATAATGTGCATGTAAGATATCTCCAGACTTCTTTGGAAAATCTTTTTCACTTTCAGAATTGAAGCAAAACTGCAAATTTTAACAAATTTTCACTTCAATTTCAACTTTTAAAGTACTTCATTTAGTTCTCAAAAACCATATTGCAATGCAACAATGAACATAACTAGAATCCTATTTAAAGCAATTGCTCATTGAAAAATGTCACTGGTTTCAGCATTCCCAGCCTTTTCAGTGTGGAGGTGCAATTGTCAGACATGTTGTGGCCAAGTTGTTCCAATTAACTGCACCAGTTAGAATTCAATAAAAATAACACAAAGAGGTTCTAAACAAAATCCAAATTTTTGAAGTTGGACTCCTAAAATATAGTTCTACAATCTATATAGATGCACATGGAGTACATAATGTCTCCTGGATACTGAGTCTACTCTATAGTTCAAAAAATCAGTCTGATTTTCCTTGGGTGCCAAATACCGAGATACATCAATTCGGACACTTAACCTTGAATTTCATTGCTTTCTTTAATAGTAGCATTTCCTAACATTATTGAAATGCAGCTTTCTGTCTGTGACTATGAATTAATTGCCTACTTTTCTTGTTTTCTGATGTGAAGATCGTATGGATACCGACACTGCATTCTCAGGATATCAACTTCAATTAACATTTGAAAATTATTTCAAAGGGATCTAAAGTTTCAGCCTAAAGTGAGCTATTTACTCTTGTTTTCTATGTAAGTTTATTCATACACAGTTAAAAAAAAAGTTTTTATTTTGTTTTTCGTCACCAGTTGAAATGGAAAATAAAAGTGCTAGACTTATTGGTAGCAAGCCAAATTGTAGCCATACACATGCAATGTACTTTACACACATAATTTTATACATATATATATCCTTTTTGCTTTTTTCTTTTTTTGGCATGTACTTAACACAGTATAGGGTCTTGCTAACAGAAACAAAAGAAATGCAGAAGACATTATGCCTTATGAGTATCCTGCTATATTATTCTATCGACGATTCATTTATGTCTGTTTCGTTTCTTTAATTACAGTTAGTGCAAAAAGGCTTTGGCCTTTTAAAGCTGTTCCATGCATTTTATTGCCTTTTACTTGAAGATTTCTTCCTACTTCGTTAGAGTAATAATTAAAGTTCATTTAGCAGCAATTCAAACAAACAAACAAAAAATCTTTTTTTTCTGACTCTTAAACTTAAGCTGCCATGTCTACTTTGGGTGCCTTTACCTGCCAAATGAATGGTATTACAAAAAAATACATATCAATGTTGCAGAAAGGAAAGTTCAATTTTAGGCCTTTTTTCTCATGCCAAAGCACAGGTGTTTCAGATACACCTAATTATAGCAGTAATTAAAGTTATTACCTTACCTGTTTATTCAAGGGCACAAGGACTTCTAATGGGAACAAATCAAGATATAAAGACTTGCTGTCAATTAGGCTTGAAGGCTTGAGGAGATAATGAAGGAGGTTCGGAGTCAAGTTTCAGTTCTGTACAATAACAAAAATAGTAATTCAGCACCTCTTACTTTTCCTGGAACCATCCCAACAGTTCAGGAGAAGAAAGACAAGAAGATTACCTGGGTAACATGATCTTAAGGGTACCAGAGAATAATGGTGTTCTCCCGTAGCCACATCTATGGCAGAGCCTGCTGCCAACAGAAGATGGGACTGCTACAAATATCAGCCCATCAACCTGAGAACAACAAATCTGTTCAGCTTCTTGTCACAGACCCTGTCAATATAGTGAAGGCCACAGAAGGACAGGTGAAATGTGACTCTGCTGTGGGCAGTGCACTCGTGAGTCCTTGTCTTGGTAAAATGGCATGACATGACTAGTGCTACTTTCACAGAGATGTAATTTAGGACTGACAGTACATTGAAAATATCCTTCTGCTACATGTTTTCTTAGACAGTGTGCCTCTATTAAGGTAAGGAAAGAGGAACTATGGTAACTATAGGGCAAGATAAGTGATTTACTGAGCTTCTGTACTTGTTCTATCATTAGTTATATCATTTTGAACATAGCAGGTTCAAAAAAGATATGCCATACTGACTGGGAATATTCCTTTTGGATTGCTTATTGGCTTTAATATAACCCTGTAGATGCACATAACTCAGGATAGACAACTACAGAGTTTGTTTGTATATTACCAGCCAACTGAAAATATCAAATGTGCATCACTTAATGAATTAGATTAGTCACACATTTTAAATATTCTGTTCTTGTTGTCTGATTTCATTATGTATCTTTTACAGCAAATTACTAGGAATGTTGCTTGATAGGTTGGAAGGTAGTATATTTCAGTTATAGCCATTATATTTTGTTTCTTTGGAGCTGGCAGTTCCAAATATTAATGAAAACACAGAGCCTCTTCTAAAAAGTAACTGCATATAACAGGGAAAATTAAATGACGGAAAGGAAATACTTATATTTTCCTTTTTGATCTGATCGGTGCAGGTCTGCAAAGAGAGGAAAACATTAAATCGGGATAACAGTCTCTCTTTTAATGCATGTGTCCCACAAATAAAGAAGCAGGTTTTATATGCTAGCGCAGTGGGAATTTACAGCAGCAGGTGCATGGTACCTGGTTAGAATCTGTTCACACCAAAGTTAAACACCAGCATGCTGTTGATTAGAGCTAGGACTAAAACACGGCATTTCTTTTATAATATTTCTGATCCCCCCCCCCAAAAAAAAAAATTGGGAAATATGTCATAGTGTTATACATAGGTGCTCCACAAGCTACACATTTATAATGTAGTTGAGGGTGATTGGTCTCACTGGCCAAGCCATCCCACAGTGCTAAGTTCCTATGATTTCAATTCCTATGCTTATTTTCCTAGCCTGTGGTGTTCTTTAAGAAGCCATCAGGAAACAAATGGGGTCTGGATGTTAATTTAAAGTCAGGACCTTGCAAACAGATCCATTCACACATGTCCCATTGATTTCATTAACTTTGCAAGATGCAGAATTCAGGCCCAAAGGGTTATGTTAATTCTGTATAGGGACTTTGAGGAAGCTCTCCAAGATTAGGGGAGGTGTGAAATAGGTTTCTTCCTTCAATACGCTGAAGCTCTTCTGATGTTGTCTGGGTCACACTAAAGAAGATTAGAACCTCAGGGAAAATTTTAGGAAAGCATTTTATTTACAGATAATTCTTATCTTTTATTTATTTTCTCTTTTCCTGCCACTTTGCTCTTTTGTTAAAAGAAACATCAGTAAAACCACAGACTCTTTTGTAGTTACCTACTGATCACTCCCAACCCAATGTCCTAATCCTCTATTTATTACATCACAAGTGGTTATTATAGAAATTACTGAGGTTATAAGCAAGGTTATGATTTTAGTCGTGGAATAAGCAGTAGAAAAAAATGGGCATTAAGTAAATATGTAACCCTTCTGGGACTTATAATTTGTTCATGAACCGGTAATTTCTCCTTTTAAAGTTAAGAGGTTTCATATAAATACAGTCAAACTTGCAACATTAACTCCAGGACAAACACTATCCCAAAGTCTCCCAGTGGAATCATTGGGTTTGATTCCAATTTCCACAGCAACAGAGACCCAGCTCTTCTGAAGTGGCAAAGAAATGTCAGTGAACTTTTCCTATTATTCAAAATTTAAAGACTTCTCCATTGTTAGGTGAGACAGCAAAGAGTTAAAGGAAACCCTGAAACTTGGCAAATATATAGACAGCTAAGTACAAACTTCCTACATTACCTACTTATTTTATCTAGCCTAAGGCCTAAAATACAGATGCTTGAACACAGGACTAGAGATTGCCCCATTTACTGTCAACTGGAGGCCACTTCTTCAGGAGGTGTCTGTAGCCAGGCAATAGTAAGCACAAGGCACAAAGCAGCTGATCTCACATCACATCTGTGATAGACATAAGCATTACACAATTTTGTCTCCTTACAATGCTCTGACTAAGAAGTCCTGCATTCTGGCTCCTCCTCCCTCAGTCATGTGTGTGCACATGTATAATATTTTGCATTAGACTGTTTGACTAAAAAAAAAATAATTAACAAGGAGTAGGAAATTTCAAACTCTGTTAGGGTAGGAGTGGGCTAAAATTCAGGTGAGACAAGGGGAGTCGAATCTCAGTAGACATAATAAAGGGGGTTGAAAGATGATGTTTAGTGCTTACATTGTTGAAATTAGCTGAGGTAGAGACAGTCCTTGATAAGAAGAGCTGGTCCCAAGAACCAGCCAATGAGGTAGAGACAGTCCTTGATAAGAAGCAGGAGCAGGCCCCAAGAGCCAGCTAAGACTGGTCTTGCGGCTTGGGTGAATACCAAGAAATCACTGAACCTGCGCAAGGAAAGAGGTTACTAGCGGTAACAACGAGGAGTCATCTATCTTCATCTCTGCGACCACCAGATGACCACCATAAAGAGGCCCTGCGCAGGCGCAGTTGAGAGGAGACTATGGAAATGACCTCTCGGAGCTAATTTTAATATGAAGCGGAGATAAGTCATGCATATGTATAGGCATATCGTGAATATGTAATACCTGACTGTATAAACTTGAGGCGAACTGCCGGGTCGGGCGCACACAATTTTGGTGGGACTACCCCCGTGCTGCCCAGCGCTGAATGAACATACCTACTTTACAATCTCACTGATTGTGGAGTCTGTTTTCCACACGTCACAGGGCTTCTACTTTTTGGACAAGTACCCTTGTTTGTGTAATTTAAAACATTCCCTAAGCTGAAGAATGAACTTCACAATGACGAGGTCCCTTCTGGGATCTCCTGCAGGTGCCCAGAAGCTTCAGCTGAGCTTCCTCAACGTACATTGCACCTCAATGTCAGCATAGAGGGAGACACAGGCTGAGCAAAGAAAGGCACAGCTAGAGTTTTAGATTCTTCTAGAGTCAGAAGAAGTAAGCTTTCCATGACATTTACTTTCTTACTATGACTAATTTAGATTATAATTTCCTCCAGGCAGGGATCTATCACTTTATTTTAGAGTGAGATCTTCCACATATCATAATGCTCCAACATTCTCAAAGCAGGAGTAGAAAACAGAATATATATGACATTTCAAGGAGAATTGCTTCTGAATACCTTATCTTTGTGTTGTTAGTTACTGAGTCAAAATCTCCCTCTGAAGGCAATAAGAGACAGTAACATGAGTAACGATCAAACCTGGACTATCTGCTAGAGCCATGTATAGCTCATCTTTTCCTTTTTTTTTTTTAAGAAGGTTCTTCTTTCCCTCTCTCTTAAATATATCTGGCTCACTATATTTTTCCTTTTTGTATCACTACATTGTTCCTTTTTTTGTATGTACAGCAAACCTCAGTATACTCCTAGTAACCTAACCATCTGAAAGCATTTAAAAAAATCCTTTGCATTGCACAGTATCAGTCTTGCGACAAAGAACAGAACACTGTTGTTATTGATAAAGTTAGCAAAAATAAATACACATACCCTCTAAATTTTCTCATTTTGCTTGAAGTCTTCTTTCCAAGGTTACTGTGCTTGTTCAATAACAGTCTTCTCAGACAAACTTGCCTTCATTTGTTTATTAGTGAGAATGCATGCCAGTATTTCTAGAGAAAATCCCTCTTTGTGAAAATACTGAATTACCAGCACCATATACCTCCTTGACGACAACTATTCCCACTTAAGTGTCGCAAAAAGAAAGAAGAGGATAGTAAGACATGAAGTCCAGGGGCACTCACAGCAGACATCATGACAAATTATGTAACATCAAACACCTGGGAAACCCATGATTATTGTTTGGAGTGTCAAAATATCTGCAGACTGTAACAGGAAAGTGCTGCCTGCTTTCTCACTTTGTTTTCTAAATATTGCATGCACTCTTTGAAGGCAGTCCCATGACAGCAGACAACAAACTGAACTTCAAAGAAATAATGGATTCTGACATAGTGCATGATTTTTTCACTTTCCTTGAATTTGCACTCTCCAGTTTTACACTTTCCTGGAGCAAGAGGCAATTTGCCAAAATGGCACAACTTGAACTGGTCGACAACAGGGTCTCTGATTCCCTTTCATGTTGCAGAACTGAAAGCGATAGCTATTATGTTCTTTTTCACTTTAAAAGTGTTCTTGATTTGTGCATGCAAAAGTACAAGGGGCAAACAGAGAGTGCCTTTCCCAGATGCTTCTCTTGTTAGCCTGCTTATAGGTGAGAGACCATTTTCATTGCCATCATGATCTAGACTCTTTTTTTTTCCTTAGTGACCCTAATGTTCTTTTTCTAATAAACTAACAGGAATATGCTGACCACAAGAAATAATGCATTTAAAATAAACAGGGAAAATGGGCAGTCAGGTCATTGCTGGCTGTCCCCAGAAATGTCACACTTGTTCATACATGGACTAAAACTTGTGAGGTGCTAAACGCTGTACCTCTATTGGCCTCACATTGCAAAGACAGCTCTCTAGGAAATGTGGGCCGTTACATCATGTTCTTCTACTGCAGTAGATCAGGGATTAAAGATCAATATAAGCAGCTTTGGTGCTTCAAAGTCATTTGCCTAAACACATACTATAGATACAGGACAAGAATGGAGTTTGTCATACACACCTCTCTCCTAGAGAGAAGCTTAAGTGCCCTCTTATACAGTGCAATTTACCCTGAGTGCAGATTGCATTACAAAAGGGTGAATGGCCTCTACAAGGCAGCTATTCCCACTCCTTTGCAGATGCATGGGGAGTGAGTAATGTCTGGCTATGACCCTTGCCCCGACATACTGACCAGCACAGCCTGGCTGGCGCAGAGAGAAGAAATCATCTGTACCAGGTAAAAGGCTAATGCAGTTTATTTTCTTCCTGGAGCAAGGGGTAATCAGGGACTATATTGTGACTCTCTGAGTCATGGTTCGGTCCCTGATCTCCAGAGACATGCAGAAAACAAGTGCTAGGGGTAATTCAGCAGTGTGCCCCATGAAAACAAGTTGTTAAGTGCAGAACAGGATGTTACATTTTAAGGACTGGAAAAACTACTGAAAAATGTGCAGAAGACACGTGAAAATGGTGCAGCCTATTTTCTTTTGGGTGACTTTCCCCCCTTTGTAACTACCGCATACTCTTCCTTGCCCATGTTCCTGCATTGTCCCAGACTGTTATCACATTCACTCTGATCATTTCTACAACTGCACTGATTGTAACTTTCAGTAATTATTTTTCTAATTAAATTTTCCATATTTTTCCACAAAAAAAATGAAAGATAGGCCCAGGTTTAACCATTTTAAGTACATTTCTTTCATCTCATTCCTAATAAGATGCAGAGTTCTTATACTGGAAAAATTTATCCAGCATAACCTTCAGTTAGAGCCGAAGGCTTTGTTAATATGGCTCTATCTGTTTATGAATAAGTACAAGATTAAAGTTCAGATGGTTTTTTAAATTTTAAATTATATGTTTTTCCAGTTTTTTATCTCTCAAAAAATATTTTTGTTTATGCTGCTATTTTATTCCAAACTGTATAACAAAACTCTTGCAAATGCTGATTTTCAGTCATCAGTATGTACAACTAATTAACTGATTTTTTTTTCCATGTTGTGGGACCAAGAATGGTCACCAAAAGTTTTGCTGGACTGGTATCTTGGACAAAAGATACAAATCTCAATTTATAGATTTGACGATATCCTCTTGCAAATGTTCCTGAATGCAAATTATTGTTCACTAAACTTGTCCCAGTGCATTTAATGAGAGTGCTTGGAGGAGTATAGATTACTTGTATGATAAACATATTGCAAGATCTGGCCAATATACATGAGGCAATATTATATCAAACAGTGGAGATTCTATGTGAGATAGACATATCTCTGTTCCCCTCAGGGTAATGATCATTCAAGGGTGTGCCTAATGCATCCCGGTACTTCTATTTTTTTGCACTCTGAAAAAAATACAGGGAGATTTAGTAAGCATGCGGTACCAGGCCTGCTTTTACTGTTGTTGATTAGGGATCAGGCAGACAGTTTCCTTCTCTGACATCACTTTATTGCAGTTTTCAAACAGACACTTCACACTTTGTGTGAACACCAACCATAATTTCTGTCACGATTCATTAAGATCCAACAAACCCTCCTAAGGCTACTGATGAAACTTCAGCAGTTAATATTCAAAACATGAAAATCTAGGCTTGGATTCTAATTTGCTACTGATGCAATATTAAAGCAATATATGTGTAAAATATTAATGCTGTATTTGTTCTGAATTTATTTTATTTAATTTTTTACACATGGATAAACCCTTGCGGCCTTAAAACAACATGTCTCATTTTCAAGGATGTCCTGGGGGGCAAACAGACAAGGAATATACACACAGCTTGGTAACCTCAACAATAGTGTGACAGAGGAACTGTGCTGAAAGATATACTCTTTCATGAGCAATAAGGGGTTTGCTGATAAAAATAAAAATGTTGTCTTATCTGTTTGACCAGTTGATAGGATATAATTTCTAATACTACACCCTTGAACCCATCCATAGAAGAAGAAGCCTGGAGAAAACTTGGAGATAAGGTCCTTCACTTATTCCATCAGTGTTAAGGAAAACTCAGATTTACTTTTCTGACAGAGCGTTCCTTTTCAATAATCAGATTAAGTCATGCGTAAGAAGTTTTGTGCATGCTAATTGTTCTGAGCAGGAAAGAAATTTTCTGGTAGTTCTGGCTTCATCTGTAATGCTGTCCAAGTCTGAAGGTTTAAAATTAAAAACCCCAAAATATTATATTCACAATTACATTAATTAACGGTGTATTTGTACAGTTCGGAAAATGCTAAGTTCTTCTATGTATCATTTTTTAATTTTCTCCTCAGAAAGATAGGATATGCTGTATCATACTTGATATTTGGGAGCTGCCTGTTCAACATTCACCATACCCAGCCCCACTGAACTCTGATATTTATTTAGAGATTTGGAGAGAAATAAAAAGAAAGTTTTTGTCTGTCTCCGTGTCCAGTGTTCGGCTACACTCAGTAGCTGCAATCAGTAAAGATTCCAACTATCAATGCAGTGAGGTCCTGGAACAGTAGGGGTGACAAAAATAATGAACTGCATTTTAAATGGATTTTAATAAGGTTATGAAAAAGATTATATGATGTGGCTTCCTGGAACACCAGAGGCCTGAAATTGATGATCTCAGCGATCCCTCCCAGACCCATGTTCCTAAATTTGAAAAGCTTTTTGCTGTTAATATTTGAGTTGCTAAGCTGCATAAAAATCCTAATAGTACTTCATTTTTAAAATTCTTTTTTTCAATCGGGGGACTACATTCTGATTTGTAGACACACCACCATAATGCGCATTATATAGTAATACAGTTATAAAAGGCACTTTTATAACATGTGAAACAAGGGGTCTAATCTGCTTATTTTCCAAACTAAACATGATAAAAAACACCTGGCTAACTGCTTGGGGTATGAGGACTCACGTTCTGCACAAAATTTTCAAACTCACGGAGTAACAAAAAATCAGAGGCGTTTAAGATACCGTTCATAATTTTGCAAATCAATTCAGGAATTATCTTACGAATTGTTACCTGTCTGTCAGTTCCTGAAGTATCCAAGATATGACATTAACATTATGAATGTTAGAAGCAAATTTTCTTCCATTTGCAGTGCAAATAAGTAGACGCTTTATTTTAAGTTCTTTAGGATATGGAGAAGCCCTGAACTTTCTACCCTCAGGATATTGATAGTAACAGTATTCCTTATTCATTGCAGCTAAAGGTTACTCTTACCTTCTCCTATATTTGCACCTTTTTTTTTAGACAGATAGCAGCCAATGGAAATACTTAAGTGGCAGATTTCATGTTCTGCTTTGCCTCAAAGCTGCCTTAGTGGAGGAAAATAGGGGCTTTCAGAAGGAGGATTGTCTGACAGACTCTGAATAGATATCATCTACTTGGACATGCTAAGTCTGAGTCATGAGCAACGGAAGAAAAGGCAAGGAGGTAGGTCTGGACCAAACTGGAGACCAGTCATCTCAAGACTGCTATTATTAGAAAGTACAGAATGAACAAGGAATAAAATAAGAGGAAAGTTTAAGCATCGGGATGCACAGGTTTAACATAAAAACTGTCTTACTTGAGCAGAGTTGGGTCTTGCATAGGAAATAAAACAAAAAAAATGAACAGTTATTTAGCCATTTGAATTAAAAGAGAACAAAAGACAGTAGTGGTATGGAATCTATGTTGAAAAAAAAAAATCTAAATCTGTCCCACAAACTAAATTAACATCTTGTTTCAGTTTTCAATGTGTGTGTCAATGTTGGATGTGCAAAAGATGACAGGATCACTAGTGAATTAAGAAAACACAAAAGAAAATTCAAGCACTTGAAGCAGAAGCAAAGCTCTAGCAGTTTAATGAATTAAAACCAAATCACATTGCATGATGTCATTGTAGAAATCTGAAAGAGCTACCACATGAAATGCAAGATCTTGTATTAAATCTTTTAAATAAATCTATCAAGTCACAACTCTACCATTTTAATGCAAAATAGAAAATGTAATTTCTTGATTTGAGAAAGTGCAATGAAAATGGTCAAGGCACTGCTATAGAGTCCCCCTTATTTGAT
This sequence comes from Buteo buteo, assembly GCF_964188355.1. Classification (NCBI taxonomy): domain Eukaryota; kingdom Metazoa; phylum Chordata; class Aves; order Accipitriformes; family Accipitridae; genus Buteo; species Buteo buteo. The sequence continues at coordinate 44,979,004 of NC_134173.1, forward strand.
TCCCATTTTATGCAAAGCATTAGAATGAAATGGACAAAGGGAAGGAACTTAAGCAGCAAGAGTTATAACTACAGAGCTCCTCACAGAGCTCGCACCACTATGTGGTTTTGTATCACTGTTGTATTTGGAAGCCATAATAACTCCTTCACATGGAATTAATCTGAGTAGTTGTGGTGGGCTAACCTTGGCTGGCTGCCAGATGCCCACCCAGCTGCTCTCTCACTCCCCCTCAACAGGTCAAGGGGGAGAAAATAAGATGGAAAAGCTCATGGGTCAAGATAAAGGCAGGAAGATCAGTTAGCAATAACTGTCATGGTCAAAACACACTTCACTTGGGAAAATTAATCTAATTTATTGCTAATTAAAAATAGACTTGGGTGGTGGGGAACAAAGACAAAACTAAAAACGCCTTCCGCATCCCACCCCCATCTTCCCAGGCTCAACTTCACTCCTTCATTCCCAACTGTTCTACCCCCTCCCCACCACTACTCCGAGGTGCAGAGGTGGGATGGGGAATGGGGTTTGTGGCCAGTTCATAACAGTTCCTCTCTGCCAACACCTTGCCATGTAAACACAATACGATGGTTTGTGTTTATTTTAAAAAATGTATCAAGTTCTTACAGCTACTCTTAACTTAGCCGTGTTGAGTAGCATACATATATTTAGTTCTATGTAATGTCATAAGCATATACCCGATATGTATCTTCCAGGAAAAAATAATCACTAAAACCAATGTATGTGTGATATAAATTAATATTTTCTTCAGTAACTAGTTATTTCAAAGAGTTCTGAGGTTTTCTAGCTTGTTTACTTCCTTTAATAGGAACAAAAATTCTCTGAGTTGTAGATTTGTTGATGGCAGTGGTAGGAGGGTGTCGATCAGACCTCTTGATTTTTTTATTTCACTATTTGAGGGGAATAAAGGGTTAGGCCTTTAGATATCTGGGGCAGGGTCATTAAACTGATTTGAAAAATGCAATAATGCTCTAAATGGACATCTGAGATTTCTGGGAATTCAGAAATGGAAGAGTTGCTGAGTTTTGTACCGGATTGATAAGATACCACTTCAGTGCTACAATGTGTCATGTTTTCATATTAGAATGGTGGTGTTACAGTGCTGGAGTATGAAATAATATTTGTTTAAATAGTAGACAGGGTGTAGATATTGTTGCAAAATTCCCTACTTTCCCTCAGTAAAGTTACTTTACTGTCAGACTAGGAGGCCATCTTCTAATCATTCTAAATTAGCCACTTTTTCATGTGCTTTCTACTGATGTGTTCCACTGAGACTATAACCAATACAACCTCTTATATTAAGAGGCGTTACACTAGCAACATGTTGTATATTTAGTGGTCATCCTTAAAATACCTGTATTAATCACTGAAGAGAACCTGACTACCCCATGTTATTTTGCAGCATCCCATATTTATAATAGTAAATATCTAAAGATAGCAAAATCAAGTTGATTTTGGTGCTGCAGTAAATATTGCTACTTTTTAAATGCCAATATTGTTGCCATTTTATTGTTTGTTTTGTTGCTGTTTAAGAGAAACTCTTCTTGTTGCAAACATATAATTTTGCAAATATTTCCTTCCTTTACTGCTCAGTGCCTTATTTTGTTAAGCCATGCATGAAAGGCTGCAAAATTCTGTGAACAGGGACTTGTCTTTCCAGATTTTTGTAAAAGACTTTACGTACCTTAAGCATTGCACAAAGATAATAAACACTGCCCTAGCTAAAAATAGGAAGTTCCCAGAGAACAGGTTTAATTTTCTAAAATATCTAACAAGAAATGAAAGATTTGTTCACCACTCAAATTAAAAAAAAAAAACAAACCTCATATTTAAAGCCAGAAGTTGTAAGTACGTTTGAATACTGAAAACAAATATCATATTTCTTTATTAAATTGTCCTGACTGATGATAATAGTAAATAATTTCTGAGTCATCTGAGAAGAAATAATAGAAGTGAGTTTTTAACAAACACTTGAGAACTGCTGAGGCTGCATTTTAAACACTGATAAGTACTGTACTGTATCAGTGTAAACCTTAGAAAAAATGTACTCATACAGAGGAAAAATGTTAAATTGTTTATTTCATCACTAGAATTTTGTTTTAGAAACCTTTCTTTCTGTTCTGGTGTGGGTATACACAATTTTTGTTGGCATAGTTTAGAAAGCTAACCATTGGCTATGAAAAAGCTCAATAAATCAATAGCAATTGTTATGATAACAAGAAGTAGGACACTGTAGAATGGCAGTTGTGGCATTATGTGTGAGTATAGCCATGACTTGTTTGGGTCTATTAAGCTAGTATTTATCTACGATTACATAGGGAATTTAGTCATAGAGATGGAAGTTGGCAATTATGATCTAATAATCAACTTACTATTCCATGAAGATATAATAAAGGTAAAAAGAATCAATCTATATCTTTGCACAGTTACAAATAACTCTACAAACAATACTGAGGTGTCTTTTTCATTTGTCACATAAAAAGTGAAACCGTATAATATAGATCACTGTATAGTAATAGGAAAGTGGTATGAGAATATGAAGCAAGCTCAGTACTCCTGAAATGCATTAAAGTGAAATCTAGGTAGAATGAAGGCATATTTCTCAAGGAATAGTTAGTTGACACTTCTGTGTACAGTCCTATCAACGTCCTCTGAAGACACATCCTATGATTAGAAAAGGAAAGGTCATCCTCCAGGATAGTTCTTGATGTTCTTGAGGTTGCCTTTTGAGCTGCTGAAAACCTTTGAGAGATATCTGTTGTTTATGAACGAGACCATGTATACCAAATCACTCCATGGATGCTACCCAATACTCTACATATGTGTGAGAGTACTTTTCGGTTATTACATTAAAGTGTCTTAATGAATCTGTTACACTCAGATTCTGCTCAAAGTGATATGGACTGTTCCATTGTCTCTTCTTGAGCTGAAGAACACAGAATTGTTTTACTTCTACTGTAAAAAGGGTTGCTAGTAAAAGTAGACATTTATGTACCAGAGATGAACCATTTTGCTGTAATGTATCTTTTGACATGTGTGAAGTAAACTGATAGCTCTTTAAGTACTAAGGAGAAAGTTTTGGGATAAACTCAAACATTTATCTGACTCAGACTTTTTAATAATTACTATTGTGTATTGCCATTCATTAAAGTAATATCAATGAAAAACACAATTAAATGTTTCTTCCAGAAGAACATTGATCTTAAAACTCCACAAAACCTATGCATGTATCTAGCTAGAAACATATTTAAAAAGTCACAAAGTTTGAATGTGTAACTGCTATTTCCAAAATCCCAGAATACTACAAATAGGTTGTATTCAATGAAACTTAGGTCATAACTCTAAACAGATAGAAAAGAATGGGGTTTTTGCACAGGAAGTAGTAAACTTCAGAACCTCCTGCCACAGGTGGTTGTGGTGGCAGAGAAATCCAGCACATGCATGCAAAAAGAGATTAAAAAAATGCATGGACAAGAGATCTGTGAGAAGGTAGTAAGATACTGGCTAGGGATACACAACTAATGCAGTAACTGTAGATGCTGGAAAACTGAGGGAAATGCACTGCAGGGAGCAACAAGGTTTGTGGTCTCTCTCAATAGGCTTTTGTATGGCCACTGCTGGAAATTAATACTTATTAAATTAACTAAAATTAATACAGGGCACTTCTTGCATTCTTAGCCACTTGGTCTTATATTTCATAACTAATAGGCATGTCTGTCCTTGACCAGTTTTAAAGTAAACAAACTTGTTATTCTTGTCTCTAACTGGACTTTAAACTTATGGATCTTTGGCCTTTGGCCTCCTCCTCTGGGCCTTTTGGATCTTGCTTAAGCCTTGAGGCTCCAGTTCTGATGTGGGGACACTTCAAAAATTTTGGGAAAATGCAGTCCAGTCCCTCCATCTTTTCCCCTCAAAGCTCTTACATATTGAAATTTGTCAGGAATCTAGGCTTGACAGACATCAAGGGTATGCACAGAGATACAAATAGTAAAAGAGAGAGAACTTGTTATGCAAAGGCACTCTCTGGTGTCAAACAGAGCTTTTCCATAAATTTTAATATTGACTGAGGTTTCCAGACAAACGTCTTTATTTACAAAAAAAAGTAACCATGGAGAAAATTTCTGAATTTCCTCCTTTCCCCTGTTTTTCACATAATCTAAGGCTAATTCTTTTGCATCTTCATCTCATTTTAGAGTAAGTTTTCAGAAGGTACTTGTCACCTGCTAAGATCTGCAGTACCACAAGGCAATTTGGAGGGTAAATTAGAGTACAAAGAAAGACATTGTTGAACACCTTTTTATGCACACAAACAACCTGGCAAAAGAAAATTTTAAGACTTGGAAAGATTTAATGTGAACAGTAAGGAGTAGAAAGGAGGCCTGAGACCGTAATGTTATTTCAGTAGCATACCACAATACCATCAATAATTTCCACCCACCATTAGACTCCTTTTCCTGCTGCTGGATATAACCAGCCTTGGGTTGCACTGTCTAGTAAGGTGGAGAGAAACCTGCCACTCATAAAAAACCTTGTACTCAACTTGTCACTTAACTTCTTTCTGTATCTTCCTAGAGAGACCTTCAGTCTCTGCTTCTTTTGCATGTGCACTGAAAGTCATAAGGTCTAATCATACTCCAGAGACACATAGAGCATTCTCAATTCTCTTTGCAGACTGTTTAGGTTGAGAATGTGTACGAACGTTTGCAGACCTTTTTGCATCAAGATCATGAATGAAAAGATTAGCCCAAGCACTAATTTCTGGAGAACTCCTTTCAGTGCAATACCGTTTTCCTTTTAGAACAGTTCATCTTCTATTTGCTTGTCTTCTAACCACTTATTTCCACCTTACAACTCCTGTACTAACTCCCATCCTTACCATCTTAACAAATAATTTTGAAAGTAGCACTGTATCAAAAGCTATTCTGAAGTCATGACAGATTAGATCTACTGCATTTCCCTTGTCTGGAGAATCAGTTATCTTATCAAGAAAGCTATTGGGTTAGTCTGGCATGATCTGTCTTTGGTGAACCCAAGATGCATTTTATCCCATTTTCCATCTACTTCCCTTCCTAGTTATTAATAGAAAGTTACATTGGACATGATGTGCACTTCAATTAGTTTCATAGTTAACTGTCTCACACCTTGAAGTACACCTAAGAATGTATCTGCTGATAGTGTAAATATACAGTGCATTTCTTCAACTATAATAAATTATATCTTGAATATGAGAGATTGTGACTCATTACTTGCATTTATACAACATAATGCTAAGATACTGAAGAAATATGAAGCCTTAACACTGCCATAAAATAGACAAATATATGTGAATTTGAAATAAAGCACTTCATTGTGTTAATGAGAGACTGCTTGCTTGTACAGGTAAAGACCTCAAAATAAAGAAAGAAATTGCTCATGGTTAACCTGATTATGTCTTTTCCCTGTTTTGAAGTGCTTACTCATGCTTACTGCAACATTCTTTAATCAAAAAAACTATACAGAAAAGTTTGTTTGTTTCTTTCAAACAGTTTTCTCATGATTTTGGAAGTGAGTGATTCAGGCACCAAAGCATAGTTGCCTCATGACATTTTAGACTCTAGGGTATCCTGGCTGGGCTCTAACAGCCGTTCTGAAAAGTGCAGAGGCCCATTGGTCTCATGTCACATCTACTAAGTTGTGTCCATGCCCTTGGTGCCACAGTGAGCATGTATATTTAGCCACCAACATCATTCCAGAAACATGGCACATTCCAAATAAATTATAAAAAGAAAAAAGATTATAATTAATACAATGCAGTCACATATACTGCTAATACTTAGTACACAAACCTTTAGAACAGGCATTGTTATAGGTCAGGTAATGGAAATTGACATATAAATTGTTTGTTTATTTCTGAAAGAACTCATATTAATTTTTAACATACTCTTAAAGAAGGTACTGAGAAAATCTGATCTGTTTGCAATGGGTAATGCAGTAACAACTGCCGCTATTATACTATCACCCTGACAAAAAAACAAGAAAATTTTTAAAAGGCAAATATGAAATAAAATAAATATTCTTAAAATCCTGTTAGACTTGAAAAGCAAAAGACCTCCTTTTGGGAAAAGCTGTATGCCACATTTGAATGATTCATTTTTGGCTATTAATAGCAAAGACATCCATGTCAATCTCAATTGCTATTATAAGGTACAGAGTAGAAGGCATTGTAATTAGGAATAAGAGCTGTGGTAGCTGCATACCGGATGATTTTGGAAAAGAATGTACATTTATTTTTATGTCTGTACTTTATCCCTTTAGTACAGGCAATGCTTAAGTACCCATTTTGAATAGCTTTTTTTTTTTTCTGAACAGAAGTATTACTATTTTACGTCAAGAGACAAATCTTCATATGCTCTGAATACATCTAACTTTCCTAAAATCAGGGGAGCTACATTCACCTTAAAATTCCCACCTTTGGTCTGGAAAAAACCAACCAAACAAACAAAGAACTTTTTTTCTTCCAGTCTCTTTTATTTGTGTTTGCAATATAATTAAAATAATTGCAAATGGGCTGTTCCATAATAAATCTGAAATTGGTCAGTTATATCCATTATATTATAAAGTTTTGAGATCTTTTTTATTCTTTTCCCTTCCCTTCCCTTCCCTTCCCTTCCCTTTCCCAACATTTTCATTTAAAATACAAAGAATGTGCTTACCTGTAGCAAGAAACTACACTTAATACATTATTCTCTAATGTTTCTGTACCTGATTTTCCTGATGCCTTTCACTGTAGAGTCCTTTGAATTGGTGTCAAAGAAAATTGCACAGTCAGTGTCCTCTAAAACTTAGCAAAGGTAGGAAAGAGTCCATGTGTGGCATACTAAATAATCATGTTCATCATCTTAGCAGTCCTGATTCTAAGAAAACAGCATTAGACGATTATGGAAATGGATCAATACTGAAAACTGCATGGTTATTTATACAAATATATATATACTTGCACATGTGTATGCACAGATATACAGCTACTCTATGACAGGCAATAGTCATTTTTATTGTGATAAGAGCTAGGTCTCTTTCATGTTTCTCTCACTATAGTAAAACTGCAAGTTTGGACAAAGTAAGCAGAAACACAAAGTAGATCACATTGGATGGGGCAATTTTCATATTTAAGATTCCACTTTGTGTATAGAAGGAAACTAAACTGTGCAGTAATACCTGAGATCTTAGCTTCTTACACCTTGAAGAACACATTGTTAAAATATTAAAATAGATAATAAGTAGCTTTTGTAATAATTAAAGTGATTCATAAAAATATTCTGATTAGTTAAGATACTATGAGAATGATTAAAAATGATTAAGAGGCTAACAGAAAAAACTTACATTTTTAAAATCAACAAAAACTCCTAAGAGATAGTTTACATTGTTCCATTCTTTGTAGGTTGTTTATTTAGGCTATAAGTCTATGAAATCTTATAGTAATATTTAATTTTGTATGAATAAGCCTACTCTTTCCACATGAGAGTATTCATATGCATAAAAATAAGCATGTACCTAATAGCACTGACTGATGAATAGAGAGGACTGCTTGTGGTGGATGATGAAGTTAATGCACCTGCAAAAATTTCTAGCATAAGTTAAGAGTTTATTTAAGTTGGATCTAGTTGGTCTGTTGCAGTGGGGAGGACAGATTGAACAGCAAGCACTGCTGAAATGGTAGAACCAGTAATTCAGTAGGGATTTAGCTCTTTGAGATATAACAATCATAGGTTTATAGGATATTTCAGGTTGGAAGGGACCTCAAGAAGTATCTAGTCCACTCTTTTGCTCAAAGCAGGATCAGTTGTGAGATCAGACCATATTGCTTATGTCTTTATCCAGTCAGGTCTAAACCTCCAAGGATGGAGATTGCCCAAATCCCTTCCAGTGCTTGACTGTACTCATGAGAAAAAAGTTTTCCTTAAGTCCAGTCTGAATTTCTCTTGTCTGTGATTATGCTGGTTGTTTCTTGTCTTCCCAGTATGAAGCATGGTAAATAGGCTGGCATTGTGTTCCCAGCTGTTGACTTACTTGTGCTCCTCCTGAGGTCACTCTGTACAGCTAAAGTGGTTTGGGTTTTTTTCTCTTTTTGTAGTTTCACTCAAGGTAAGTTCAGTCTGAGTAATTCAGACACACAATCTCAGTCAAGTGGGGTAGCAAAGGGAAATCCTATGCTACTCTTACTCCTTACATGGTAGAGTGGAGAGATTGTTGTACAGCTATGTGACCTAAGTTGAAATGACCCAAGATACTGGAAGCTGTGTTAGCTGTAACTTCAGCCTTAGAAGTTTAGCTAATGTACTGGATTTGCTGAGAACTTGCCTTTTGTGAAAGGGAGAAACTGGAAACATTTAAAGTTCATAATTTTGTGGTCATTTTATATGTATTGGAACTGCTCATTCAGTTTTCCCAAAATACTAGCCCTTGTTATCTTACAGAAAGCAATCTGTCTTTCCTTTTTTTGTTTGTTTGCTTATTTGTTTTAATATTCTTATGTTTATAACCTTATTAATAAGATACTTTGGGCTTTTCTGTCAACTTTTGTTGAAAGACAAATCATTTGTTCATAGTGCATAGACTGAAGAATATGTGGTGTCTCTGCCTTAGGTGTTGCTTTCATTATCATCCTAAGGAGTCATCCAGATTCCAGGACATAGGCTGTCTAGTTTGATCTTGAGTAATAGTGTCAGGAGGAACAGAGTGTTTTTCTCCCTCTGGAATGTAGTTAAATGTAAAGTTCATTACAATGCAGAACATCAGTTCAAATGAGTTAAGAAATCCCACTTTTTGCCTTGCATCTAGATGAAAATTTTCCTACTAGAGAATTCTTTTCTTACTATAATGATTAAAAACCAAACCTATCACCAAAAAGTGAAAACCATTCCCTGATTTGTCCTTAAATCTTGCAAAAAAAACTTTAGTATGCTATCTTTATATTATCAAATAATTTAGCCTAATGGGAAAGAATTGTTAGAATGAAACAGTGGTATCAAGGACACAGCTTTCATACTGCACAGATTTCAGCGAGTTTTATTTCAAAATAGCCCCTGTTGGTACCATGGACTGGTGTTGGAGTCTGCTAGGTGCTTTCTGGAGTGTATCTTCCTGTTGGATTTTATCCAAAACAATTTCAGTTTATGCTATTTGAGAACACTCTGTGATATGAATAAAGCATAGTAAGTAGGGACAATCAGGAAATTTGGTTCAAAGCAATGTAATAAAATGCTAATGGAGATGCATCCATTGAGAACTGAATTGTAATAGATAGAGGATTCAGGATCTAATCCACAAAACAATAAGATCGTGCATATCTTCTTAATTTTGAAAAGGAAACCTTAGAACATTCAAAGTAAAAATTAAGAAATATCTATATTTTATTTTATTCTCTTACACCTTTATACAATAATATAATGTCAAAAGTCAAGAGATGGCTTGTAATTGTTTATGGACATACAGTATAGTTCAAGCTGTATTGTCTTTGTACTTCTGAAACAGATTCTGTAGGGTGACATGTCATGTGGAGTTTGAGAGTAACTCACTTTCATTATCTTGACCCCAATTAATAAAGTTATAGCTGATTAAATAATTCACAAGCCATTAAATTGCTGAATTTGTTCTCATTTCAATAAACATTTATCAGTAATTTTAACAATGAGAATCAGAGCTCTCTGACAAATGCATAACATCATTAATTTAAACTCTGTTTATACAGTCATTCCATAGATACTTCCAAGAAAAACCTGAAAGAAACACCTTTAAAATTCATATTCAAAAAAGCTTTTGGCATTCCCCTGCACAATTATTTTGTTGCTAGCTACAGAGCTTGCTGCAACTATACTGGCAGAACCTTACACACTTTTAATGTTACATGTTTTACAGAACAATTGACAGTGTTGTTCTTGACTACACCACAGAATACATCAGAAAAATATTTAGAAAGGCAGCTGAAGGAAGGATAAAGAAGAAAGCCTCAAATTACTCTGACCTCTAGAAAATGGATGCATCAAGGAGAAAAGAAAGCTATATCTTTGAATGATAAAAAATATTTTGAACTTTTTTCTTTTCAGTCATCTGAAAACTAGAAGTGAAAATTACCGTGCATGCTTTCTGGCAAAAGAAGTCAATATTCCTATACGAATTTTACAGTATCTCAAAAAATTCTTTGTGAATTTAGTTACACAACTGCTGAGTTCAATGGAACTTTCTTTTATGTGGGTTTCATTTATTTCTCAGTAATCCTGGAGAATTTTTTAATCCCATTTTTTCTTTCCATTTTAAGAAAGTAAAACCTTCAGCTGAAGCTAACAAGCTATCTTTGGTTATTACCAACATACTCCTTACTTGGAAGTTTTATTCCACAGGATTAATTTTTATTTTGTTAGATTAATAAATACAGTTCATTTTGTATCAATAGGCACAGTCTTTTGAGGTGATTATAATAAGATCACAAATGCATTTTTTTTTTAAAGCTTTCCCCTAGTCAGGCTTAGCTTCTTCATACTTAACTTTATACTTAGCATTCTTGAGTTCTCTGATGGGATATTTTCATAAAAGCATGATCACTTATAACTACGAGAAGCATGACAAACTCTTCCCAAGAGAAAAATATTTCTTTTTAGGTATTTTAGGTTTGGGTAGTTTTGTATTAGATATTGTAGTTTTCCTTCAGGAAGTGATTTCTAGTCAGATCATCATTGTTGGTTTACAAATAGCCCAGTAAGGAAAAATGCTATGATGACATTTGGAAACAATGCAGTCCAATCATACACACTTTGTAAAACACTAATCAAAGATGTCCAACATATATTTTCTGGGTTTGTTTGCTTGTTTCTATTAATAGTATTATTGTGATGATAATGGGAAATCTACTTCTTATGGCTCGACTTGTGCAAAGTATCCTTCCATCCATTGTCATTATTGTGATGTCATAAAACCAGCTCTTTAGTGCATGAAGCACTTGAGGGAAAAAAGTAAATGGGTCAGATACTCAGCTACATCTGACCTATGGGTGCAGTGAAGCAGTCTTTCAAAGCTTCATCTGATCTAGTCTCTCAAAATTTGCTGCAATACAAGTTGCAAAGAAATAACTCTATCTTATATTGCATAAGTTAGATGTAAAGATTTCTTTGAAAACTCTTTATGGAGGGTGAAACAGTATCATGCCTTCTGTTTCATTCCTATCAGACCTACCAGTAGCAGTGAGACATTTAATAAAGATGTAGTTATGCCAATTCCATCTGGTTTATACTAGTGAAGATTTGCCCTGAATGCTCTCCTAGCTGTCTCTGGATTAAATTGTCCCAGTATTTTGAGATAGACATCTGAAATTAAGAGAGGCAAAAGTAAAATGCAAATCATATCAAGACATGGCAAAAAGTATACTAATGACACTATTTTTCTTCAGAAAAAGCTTCAGTTCTGGAAAGTACTGGTTAGGATGTATTTAATCTCTAACCAAACTGGATGAAGTAGGAATTTCTTTGCTACCACAAAAACCAACCAACCAACCAAACAAAAAATTCACTTAAAGATTGCACAAGCAGTGCAGTACAGTATTCACTGTGTTTATCCCCTTTGCCACATCAGGTCTTTAGATCATATGCTCCTTAAGGTATATTCTTTATTTAGCACACTTAAATGTTCTAAATTCAGTACTCTGGAGAAATAGAAATAGCTAAATGTGAAGAATAAAAATTTTGTGTTTACTTCAGTATTTTGAAATGGAACCTGTTAAGCATTCTGAATGTAAAGAGTTTAACATCTTCTTTAATGGAGAGCTTTTGAAAGAGTTTGGAGACATCACCCCCCAAAAAAATACAATGCAGATAAATTAAGGAATACAGAGAACAATCAGCTGCAAAAAAAAAAAAGATTTATACCAGTTTTTGTATTTCATTCAATAAAACAATAGAAGTACTAGAGGAATACATATTGTTTCTTTCCACTCAGAAGAGACTGAGGACTACGATGAACAAATGCAAATTAAAGCTGGCGGATAACATCATCACTGTGTCAGAATGCAAGTGTAAAAGTGCTAGACTTGATCAAGTGAAAAATGCATATCTAAATATGTATATTATTAATGTTTTGCTGTTGAATGTATTAAAATACTAAGCCTCATAGTGGAACACACGTGCTAGCAATTCACTTGAAGACATTCATAGACTCTGCCAAGCTCCAGCTACTTTTTTACAATACCCTCTGCTCCATCAAGTTGAAGGAGCTGAAGAAAGTCCTAAAAAAAAAAAATTATCAAGACCAAGAGCCATAGGCTGATCGAAAATAATCATATAGGTACTAGATTCAGAAACTTGACAAGAACGGAGTCAAGTCTTTCCTAGGCTGTAGCAACTTATTTCAAGTTCATTGGCTCAGTGGTTGAAGGATGGAAAGTATTCTACTGCCACATTGTCTAGTGAGCAGCTCTGTAATGATCAAGGGAGACAATTGCTGGCAACGGCAGCTGTGTAGCCTGTTAGTGCCTTGGGAAAGCAATTCAGTCCAGCTGCATAATTGCTGATGCCTCTTCTTCATTAAGTAGCTCTGCTAATGATGATCCAGCAGTGTTCCTGAACTTGGAAGTCTTATTATTATATGTAGCAAGATGGAGAGTTTTGTAGTTATTAGTTTCTACCTTTCATGTTCCAACAAAACCTGAAGTCCTGTTCAAGTGAAAGACTCTTAGCAAGATTTTTCCCAAGCTCAGCAAAAATCTTACATAGTGTAGTTGTAATGACACTGTCTGAAAAGTTAAATGCCTGTGAATCACAGAGAACATATATGATAATCCTCCATGGGTTTTTTGTCTTTTCTGGCTATCCTGGGGATGTATCTGACCCTGGTTCCCCTCAGTGGTCCTGATCCCAATGCCAAACCACAGGCTGGCAGCCTCAGCCCGTCCCAGTCCCCAGGAAAGTGTCCGCTACCAAGGGCTAGGGCTGCCCCTGCTGCCTTCCTCCTGTCTGGGGGTGGGATGGGCTGCCAGGCCCTGCTCTGCCCTGCCACTCACCATAAGGGCCTCCATAGTCCCTGGGAGGGAGCCCCGTAGTCCAAGGGAGCCCCTGACCCTTGCAATGGCCTGACTGCGAGCTCAGACAGGGACTGAAGGTCCCGGTCTGCCCTGAAATGGGGTCCTGGTTCATGGGCAGCATGGGGGAGGCCCCAGGGAGGCTGGAAAGGGACAGGCAGGCTTGGCAGTGCCCTCAGGGCCCTCGTGTTTAGTCTGGGCATGTATGTAGCTCATCCTTCAAGCACCTTCGAAGCACCTTGGAAGGGTCACATAGGAATTAGGGCTTTTTCCCCAAAAAAGGTGGCAGGATCAGTAGCCCAACAGAAGTGCCTCTACACCAATGCCTGCAGCACAGCCAACAAACAGGATGAGTTGGAAGCCATTGTGCAGCTAGAAAACTATGATACAGTTGCAATTACGGAAACATGGTGGGATGACTCACACAACTAGAGCACTGCAATGGATGGATATAAAGTCTTCAGAAGGGATAGGCAAGGAAGGAGAGGCAGTGGGGTAACCCTGTATGTTAAGGAGTGTTTTGACTGTCTAGAGCTTGATGATGGTGACAATAGGGTTGAGTGTTTATAGGTAGGAGTCAGGGGGAAGGCCAACAAGGCAGGTATCATGGTGAGAGTCTGTTACAGACCACCCAACCAGAATGAAGAGGCAGATAAAATATTCTATAAGCAGCTGGGAGAAGTCTCACAATTGCTAGCCCTTGTTCTTGTGGGGTATTTTGACTTACCAGATGTCTGCTGGAAATACAATACAGCAGGGAGGAAACAGTCTAGGAGGTTGCTGGAGTATGTGGAAGATAACTTCCTGACACAGTTGGTGAGTAAGCCAATTGGAGAAGGCACCCTGATGGACCCGTTGTTTGCGAACAGAAAAAGACTAGTGGGTGATGTGATGATTGGAGGCCATCTTGGGCATAGGATCATGAAATGGTAGAGGTTTTGATTCTTGGAGAAGTAAGGCAGGGGGTTAGCATAACTGCCACCTTGGACTTCTGCAGGGCAGACTTTGACCTGTTTAGGAGAATGGTTGACAGAGACCCTTGGGAGGCAGTCCTGAAGGGCAAAGGAGTCCAGGAAGGCTGGACATTCTTCAAGAAGGAAATCTTAAAGGTGCAGAAGCAGGCCATCCCCATGTGCTGAAAGGATGAGCTGGTGGAGAAGAAGATTGGCCTGGCTGAACAGGGAGCTTTGGCTGGAGCTCAGGGAAAAAGAGGTTTTAACATTTGGAAGAAGGGGCAGGCGACTCAGGAGGACTACATGGATGTCATGAGGTTACACAGGGAGAATATTAGAAGGGCCAAAGCCCAGCTAGAACTTAATCTGACTACTGCCATAAGAGACAATAAATAAAGTTTCTATAAATACATTAGCAACAAAAGGAGGGCTAAGGAGAATCTCCATCCTTTATTGGATGCAGGTGGAAACATAGTGATAAAGGATGAGGAAAAGGCTGAGGTACTTAATGCCCTCTTTGCCTCAGTCTTTAATAGTAAGACTAGTTGTTTTTGGGGTACCCAGACCCCTGAGCTGGAAGACATGGACAGGAAGCGGAATGAAGCCCCCATAATCCAAAGGCAAATGGTTAGTGACCTGCTACACCACTTAGATGCACACAAGTCCATGGGGCCAGATGGGATCCACCCAAGGGTACTGAGGGAGCTGGCGAAGTGCTCACTGAACCACTTTCAGTCATTTGTCAGCAGTCCTGGCTAACAAGGAAGGTCCCAGTGGACTGGAGGTTAGCAAATGTGACGCCCATCTGCAAGAAGGGCTGGAAGGAGGATCTGGGGAACTACAGGCCTGTCAGTCTGACCTCAGTGCCAGGGAAGGTTATGGAGCAGATCATCTTGGGTGCCATCATACCACACATACAGGATAACCAGGTGATCAGGCCCAGTCAGCATGGGTTTATGAAAGGCAGGTCCTGCTTGACTAACCTGATTTAGTGGATGAGGGAAAGTCTGTGGATATTATTTACCAGGACTTTAGTAAAGCCTTTGACACCATTTCCTGCAACATTCTCTGGGAGAAACTGGCTGCTCATGGCTTGGACAGGTATACACTTTGCTGGGTAAAAAAACTGGCTGGATGGCCGGGCCCAAAGAGTTGTGGTGAATGGAGTTAAATCCACTTGGTTGCCAGTCACAAGTGGTGTTCCCCAGGGCTCAGTATTGGGGCCAGTTCTGTTTAATATCTATCAATGATCTGGACGAGGGGATTGAGTGCACCCTCTGTAAGTTTGTAGATGACACCAAGTTGGGCGGGAGTGTTGATCTGCTTGAGGGTAAGAAGGCTCTACAGAGGGATCTGGACAGGCTGGATCAATGAGCTGAGGCCAACTGTATGAGGTTCAACAAGGCCAAGTGTCAAGTCCTGCACTTGGGTCACAACAACCCCATGCAGCGCTACAGGCTTGGGGAAGAGTGGCTGGAAAGCTGCCCGGCAGAAAAAGACTTGGGGGTGCCGGTTGACAGCCAGCTGAATATGAGCCAGCAGTGTGCCCAGGTGGCCAAGAAGGCCAATAGCATCCTGGCTTGTATCAGAAATAGTGTGGCCAGCAGGAGCAGGGAAGTGATTGTCCTCCTGTACTGGGCACTGGTGAGGCCACACCTCAAGTACTGTGTTCAGTTTTGGGCCCCTCACTACAAGAAAGACATTGAGGTGCTGGAGCGTGTCCGAAGAGCAACAAAGCTGGTGAAGGGTCTAGAGCACAAGTCCTCTGAGGAGTGGCTGAGGGAACTGGGGTTGTTTAGCCTGGAGAAAAGGAGTTTGAGGGGAGACCTTATCACTCTCTACAACTACCTGACAGGAGGTTGTAACGGGGTGGGTGTTGGTCTCCTTTCCCAAGTAACAAGTGATAAGATGAGAGGAAACAGCCTCAAGTTGCGCCAGGGGAGGTTTAGATTGGATATCAGGAAAAACTTCTTCACCAAAATGGTTGTCAAGCATTGGAACAGACTGCCCAGGGAAGTGGTTGAGTCACCATCCCTGGAGGTATTTAGAAGACCTAAAAGACTAAAAAGTCAATGTGGCACTTAGGGACATGGTTTAGGGGGACTTGGCAGTGTTAAGTTAATGGTTGGGCTCGATAATCTTAAAGGTCTTTTCCAACATAAATAATTCTATAGCTGAAGAGGAAAGTTTCTGTCTGCCAGAAAGCCATATAACCTATTTATATGATAAACCCCATTACACTAGCAGCAATACTTCCATAAGAATTTGTTAACAAAGGTCTTGTGCATCCTGAAAGCTTGTAACATAATAAAAAGAGGGATGCCAATACCAATTTTTAGCTTAAATATTTGCAATTATCAATAAGAATGCTGCTTGTAGTCTAAAGATTTACAAACAGTAATTGTTGGTTCAGGAAGATCAAAAAAAGTAGAATACATTTTTAAAAACTGATTTTTTCTTTTATTTGAAGCAAAAGACCTAACTTCATCTGATATGTGTCCATATTCACAAGTGGAAAATGAGTAGTTTATTTGTCAGTTTAATCTAAAGAACTTTAAATTTCCTTCAAGAAATGCTAAAGTAAGTTTTCATAACTTCTGATTTCTTCCACACTGTTTTTCAGCCTAATCTGTTAATTAAACTTGTCCTTAAACCAAATAATTTGGGGAATCCTGAGACTGCATTTTTAGGATAAAAAAATGTCCTTTAAAAAAAAAAGGCAGAATTGTCTCATACACAGACAAAGAACTAAGTGTTATTTAGAAAGATTTTTATCATCACAATTTTGGTCAGTGTAAAAGTGTAGGAGATGCTGAAATAAGCCCTCAGTTAAACTTGTTGATGCAAAACACAAGATGGCCAGGATCTTGAAGAACATTGCTAATGGAAAAAATTATGAAGTCTGAATTTCTCTTTCAAAAAGTACTCTCATTGGCATAACATTAATTATTCTCACTCAATTTGCTTCCATCTCCTGTAGTGAAAAAATGATGCAGATACATCTAGTTTCTGTCATCAGTTTGCTGTGTCTTTCTCAAAAAAAGCAACTGAAAAACTATTTTTTGTTTTGATCCATTTGTACTTGGAGCTGAATGTCTGTGAAGGTTATCACAGCTGCAGTTCTAGAGAACTGGATAACCACAGTACATATATTCCTGCAATATTTCTCCTACATGTGGATTAATCGCTTGCAATGCCAGTTTCTTCAATGGTCCCTTACTTTCTAGTGATAGCTTTACTCTGGAAATCAATGCTGTTAGTGTGTCACCCTACAACGCATAACATCAACCACAAAGAAATCCCCAAGCCATTCATGCTACTACAGAAGTATTCAATTTGTAATCAGCAAATGTATCAGGGAAAGATGTAGAGCACCTGGACTCACATGTTCTTCATTGTCTTTTCCCACAAACCTCCTGATCTCTAGCCCTCAACATTGTAGAAGAGGCTCAGATATGATGTGGTATCCAGGAGGAAGAAAAAAGAGAAGAAATATGGATAACACAAGTAGTGCGTGTTTCCCCATGTGTTCACTCCAGATCTCTACCGTCTCCAAATCAGGAAGCCTATGGGAAAATTTTTGTCTAAATATGATCACTTCTTTTGGGTTGCATGCTGTTGCCCATACAGCTTAAAATGCTACAGCTGATTTCTCTTAACTTGGTTTATCTTCCCAGCGTTGATTTATTGGTATGTTCAAGTTCTTACGGCCGTCATAACTTGGCAAACCCCAGAGCCCTCACTCAAAACAGCACTTTGGTGTAGCAACAAATGGTCTTGTGTTGGAGAGCCTGTTGTTTTTTTATTTAGTTCACAGAAATAGTTACTTTATTCTGTTGAAGACATAGAACTTCTAGACTCCATTCTCTACATAGTCAATGGAGAGCAGTTTGTGCCTTCAGAGGGAAATTCAAAGCATGTTGGTTGCATGCCTAACAGGAAGTTTAAGAGTACCTCAAATATACTTTCTGTACAAGAAGAAAGTTAATTCTTTTTGTACCTATTATTTAACAGAAATATTTCTAGGAACAATGAAGTGGGACAAAATCCTCTCTATTTACTAGTTCTGTAATTTAGTAAATGTAGAACTTTGAAATACAGTGACAGTGTGGTATTTTCATGGACAATTTGTGTAGCTGCAATGCAAGAAGCTACCTCACATTAAAAAGCTCTCCATTCCTTGACGTGATCTCATATATTCCTGTATTACAGTATGATTGTCAAAGAATAATAGATAAAAATCCTGCCATTGCTTTCCTTCAGTTCATTCCTCCTAGTTCTTTTGTTACTTCCTACAACTGTATTAACTAGTTTCAGCAGATACAAATAATTTATGGACTAAACAGGGAAAAATGTGGGAGGGGTGTCTTCTGGGGGAAAAAAAAACCCCACAAACAACAAACCCCAACCTTCTAGTAAAAAGTCATTATATAGGTAAGATTGGATGCTTATTATTTTGTGATCTACTATACTTTTGCCTAAAATTCCCTTTTTTCTTTTTTTTTTTTTGTCAAAAAGTGATCTGTTCTGTTTCACATATGAAAGGTGCACATGAAAAGAATATGAGCTAGCAAATATCTTTACTGAAGCACTGTTGGCAGCCGAGATCACTGACAACTTCCTGGCTGTGATTCATAATCTATATTGGTGCCTTTGAGACAGCAGGCTATTGATTTTTCCCAGTCTATAATCCAAGACCATATACACAGCTTGTTAGACATCTGTGGGAATATAAACTGAGTTTTGATACAATTTAGGGAGCTTCTGTTAGTGGGGCACTTTTAGTTTTTGTCTTTGAGAAAATCTTTACACATCTGTGTAATCTTGAAGAGATTTTTTAACAGATAATTCAATAGAGTTTGGGTTGTTTCTTTTTTTGTTTGTTTCCTTTTTTTTTTTTTTTTTTTGTAAACTGCTTCGCTGGGTGGAACTCATATGGACCAAATTTCAAGTGGGCAATAAAACATAGGGAACTCTTTCTAATGCTGTTATAGCTTTTCTCTTCTTTTTATTTCCTTTGATTTTGTCAGGTATAATTTGGAACTACTCCTGGTTTTTCATGTTTAATATCTTGTCCATTTTACTCGACCTTCCCAGGAAAACATTCCTGTCTTTACTGTGATAGTCATGGTACATATGCACAAATAACACTCAAAACAGCAATCATTAACTGCAATGTAGTTTCTCCACAATAAAAGGATATTAGAGTAAGTGCACTAAAAATCTTCCAAAAATATACATAGCTAAAAAAATACTTCTCAGGTTCAAACCACTGCACACACTCCTTGATTTATTAAAGTAACTACACTTGGTATTAATTTTCTCTCTTCTGAGATTAAGCTAAGAAAAAGGAAGAGGTTAATACAGTTTAAAACTTATGCACTAAGGTAGGAATGCCATAAGAAACAGTCTTAATATATGGGTTTTTTTAAATATTATTTACTATTTTCCAAGAATACTTTAAGGGCTACCATGGAAGAAGAAAATAACTCTGAAGACCTCTGTGGATTTCAGGTGACAGAAATATCTCTGTGCGTTTCATCACATTGCACGTTTGTCTGGAAGGTTAGGAAAATATTTACACTAAGTGTCCAAAATCAAAATAAGGCATTCTTGACCTTATGTGAAGTATAATTTAGCTAAACTTGGAGGATCCAGAAACCATATAGTCAGAATGGGGTAATTGCTCATTTTCTTTAGACAAAGTTTCTTAAAACAATAAGGAGAAAAACAAAATGTTGGGATGCATATATATATTAGCAAAAATTTATGTTGAAAAACTGGACCAATTTTCATAAGTAGAAAAAAAATGAAGTCTCTATTAAATAACATGATAGAAAACAAAATCTCATTGGTGTAGACTGTTTGTAAATGGAATTTTGCAAAGGACCATTTCAAATCTATAGGTGAATATAGTTTTTCATGCATTGTAAAGGGTTTTTTTGCTAGCTCACTTATCTATAAATTAATTGGTTTCCAGGAAAATAAATTCAGTCCCTAATTCTTCATATGTTTATACATTTTCTCAACCTGAAGATCATGAGTAGATCAACTGGATTTAAGTTACTTTAAGTTAAACAAGTCAAACAAAAGACAATGTTTTTGCAAGGTCAGAGATACTGGAATATGCAAAAAGTTAGAAATCTAGAATAATGAGAAGCTGGAGTATGTAAAAAGGAGTTTATTAATTTTGTTTCAATCTTAATGAAACAGTATAGTGTACAGAATTACTTCCCACTGTTCATATAATTTTTGTAGTCATATTTGAGCTGAACTATGTACAGAAAACATTTAAATAAGGCTCCTCAAAATTAAACCAATTGTTTTTTATTCTATGCTTAAGTACTGTTTGGGATAATCTTAGACCTTCCTGTCTTTACCTTTCCCACTTTCCTATCCACCTGCTGGGAGCTAATAAAGAGCAAGAAGAAAACTTATGTAGACTGACCCTGCCCATGCAGACTCCAAAGTGAAATATGAAGGACAAAATTATAAAAAGGCAAGAAGAATATGTGGGAGTTTGAGATGCTAATTATAGGTCACCAGGTTATCCAGACCCACTAGTTTCAAGAGGGTAATCAAAGGTTTACTTCTTTATTTTATGCTTCAACACTTTGGTTCTAATGTCAAGCAAAATTTTTGTTACTCATTATTTCTGGAAATCTGAAAGGAATTTGGATCCATTCATCATTTCAACAATGTGAGAAGCAGATCATCCTTGCTTGTATCACAAGAAGGTAAAGGAAAAGAAAAGGAGAGTGAGTAGACACTGTGGCCATGAGCACTTTAGAAATGCATGTGATGATAAAAGTGATAAAGTAGGAGATGGAGTGTAGTTATCAACAGCAGATAACACAGTTTTACTAAACAAACTGCTGTCCTTGGAGTAAGTAGTTCAAAATTGTTCTACCTACGTACAGGTACATGGTTCAGCAAAGGTTCATCTCATTCAGGTTCAGATGCATTTTAAAAAGTAGTTACATAATGAAGAGAAATGTCACTGCTTAGTACATGTCTCTCTAGGTCTGTACGCTTACAGAAAGGCTGGAGACAAATGCTCCTTAGTTATAATTTTCCAACTGGAATGTTACATACTCAGCTATACAAAAGATACAGAAATTGCAGACTGACCTGTTAGTTGCCCTTTCCTATCTTCTAAATTCAGTATTGTAACAAAGGCTGTTTTCCCAATGTGAAAGCAAGAGTATGATTATATTCAAACCCAACTGTGTGAGGGACATGTACTTCCATCTTTACTCTTTTATTTCTCAGCAAAACTTGCACTTACCCTTCATTCAACCCCCTTTTACGAGCTGCCTACTGCAATAGTCACAAGCTATCTTTTAATAAACATCATATGGCAAAAAATAAACACACCTTTTGAGAGTTTATTTGCATATTTAGTTACAGAAAAGGATAAGAACATGTTAACCAAAATGCATACACTGTTCTTTCATCTGGAGACGAACACTACTGAGTGTCAGCAGGTGTTATAAAAAGTCAGTGTCCCCATTCAGGACATTCTAAATGCTCTTTCTTTCCTTTAAAAAAGGATATCAGTGTACACACAAAATGTATCCAATGCCTGTGTCACACCATTGTAGGCTTAAATTGTGTAAGCTTTTTGGGAGACCATACCTTCATTTTGCCTTTTGGTAGCTTATAGTTCAACTCTGCATTTGTCCTCAGCTAAAATAAGGGACTAAGTTCTAGAGTAATAAGCCTAGTAGATTATAATTCCTCTTATTTTTATGACCTAGAATCTGGAAATCAGCACAGAGCAGAAATTGGGCAAAATCCGCTCTAGGTAGAGGTGCAATGTATTGTAAAGATCATGAGGTATATCCCAGGGAAGGGAGTCACAGCATATGATTATCACTTGGCTTTGCGAATGGGCAAGATAAAGGACTTGGTATCTGGAAGCCCCTTTTTTAAGTGAAGTCCTAAGGGCCAACTGCCTTGCTAGATATACAAATCTAAGAAGCAGGGAGAGTGAAAGCAATGGTGACCACCAGAGTCAATGAAGAGAGAAGGGTATAACTTTTCCCCAGTATGTGAGAGACCAAGTAAGTCTAGAAACTCAACTTCCTATTTATTTAATTGAGAATTAGACCCTGTCCTCCCAGGTAGATGAAAAGCAAGGAATCTTCCCAAAGCAAACACTGAAAGGGAGTTTTATGAACCCTGTGAAGGCCTCTGTCATTTGACAGAACTAGCAAATTATCTGTAAGTATATATTTTGAATTAGAAAGCTTCTTATACATCAAAAATAAGAAAAGGCATCAGTGCCTTAAATTGTGACCACATAATTGTATACAAATGGAGAACTTTAAATATTTACTATAAATAACTGAAAACCTGCTATTTCAGAATTCTCTTTGGTAGTTCATTACATAGAAAGACAAATTCAGGGAGACTTTATCACTGTGAGAATTAGAAAGAGGTAACTGTTTCTTATTTTTTTAGATACCTTCAGAACCTCTGTATTTAGTGGATTTAAATTAGATCAACTAACATCGCAGAACCTCTAATTCACTAAATTGCTCCTTCCAGAATAGCATTTGTTTTATCTGCAAATGAAAAAAAAGTATGAGAAAAACTGAGAACGGGGATACATTTTGTTTGATATTTTTATACCAGCAACTACAAAACTAACTTCTGAAGCTCAGCCACCTCTACTTTAAGGATGGATGATTATTGCTCTTTAACCTGCCTTATTTTTTCTCAGAAAAATATATTGTGTATTCTTGTCTCAAATATGGAGAATAGAGAGAATACTTGCACAGCCCACAGGTCTAAAGTAGAGACCACAAGTTCCTAGATAAGCAATTATTGTAATGAAACATTACAATATTTCTATGAGTAATTATGAAGATTTTCACTTGATGTGAAATATTTAAGGACTCATGTTTTAGTGGGCTTCCAGTTTTTAAAGGATGCTTTTTTTTTTCCTAGCAACTCCCAGAACTCCCATTCACTTTAATGGTAGCTGCAGGTGCTGAAAATCCATTTGAATGGTCCATACTGATTTGAAGTTTTGCAGTGGTCTTTCTCTCACACACATGCTCACACATGTTCCTCTTTACCCTTCTCTCTTTTTCCCTCCATCTGCCCAAGATTAAGACTAATCTCGCCAGACATGGATACTCATATAGTAGAAGTATGAAAGTTACAAAGAAGCAGTTAAATGAACTGGGGGGGGGGAGAGGTGACGTTCTCATGCTACCCCAACCCACCCCCAAACTTTTAAAAATAAAATGCAACCTTATAACAAGAAGTTAGATTTCCTAGAAAATTAATTGAGGCTTGGGATACATGCAGATGAGTGAATTCTTTTAGAAGCACCTCTAATGCATTTTTACAAGGGTCATTGTGTTTTACAGTGTAACAAAAAAAAAAAGAAAAAAGAAGAAACTAAATCACATTTTTACTATACTTGAAATAAAAATAGGCAATTGGAAATGCATTGTAAACAGGATTATTCAAACTCAGCTTGCCTTAAGATAGAAACAGCTTTTCAGCAGGTTGTTACATAAAGGTCCAATATTTCTGAGATTTTATGAGAGTAATCTAATGCATTGGTCAGACAAGGTTAAGAATAATGCCCTTGCAGTCTCCCTAGATGCAATGATAGTATTTGATGTGAATAAAAAGGCTACACTTTCTGGGTGTTGGTGAAACTGAACTGCACAAACATCTATTTGGATATTTGAGTACAAACATCAATATTCCTCAGAAAAAAAAAAAACATAATAAAATATCCACAGTCTTTTTGAATCTTTTTTCCTGAGTTTTGTACTTATGCTTTGTTGTCCATCTTTTCCTCCTTTCTCCACATTAGCTTTCAAAACACTTCCTGAGGCTTTTAGAAATGTCGTAAACTTACTGTATCATTACTGATGCACACAAGCAGGAACATAAATGAATACTGTATGTGGATAATATTCTTCTTTTTATAACCCATCCTGATATTTCAATCCCGGCTATTACACTGTTCATAAATCAGTTTGGGATCCTCTCTGGCTTTAAAAGTAATTATAATAAATCCAAAGATATGTTTATGTATAGGAGGCCAATTGAACCCTTTGCTTTTCAGTTTCCATTTAAATTGGTCTCCAGAGGTCTTACCCTAGGTTATTTATTCCTTTTTCTTTAGATCTGCTGTACAGATTTAATCTTGCTTCTATGCTTTGTAAAATTCAATAGACGCCGTACAGGTGGTTTTCGTTCTTTCCTTTTTTTATTAGGGGAAAGAGCTGTTATTAATTAAAAACAAACTGCATTTTGTATTTCTTCTCTGATAATAACTAAACTTACTAAGAAATTGTGAAGACTGGCTTAAGAAATGTTTCCAAGTGCCTCGAAAGCAAGTGCTCAATTCATTTACTTATTCTAATACAGCACAAACAATGTGTTAGTCTGCTCTGCAATTTTTTCCATTTGCCTGGCTGTAAAGTATAATTCAGTTTCTAAGTCCTTTCTTTCTGCATGTTTCTGACTGATTAAATTCTCATACAGAAGTCATATCAAGGTAAGTTGGCATGTCAGTAGGTGTGGATCAGAGCAACAGAACTGCATGGCTGGAAAGCTTTGTCTGATCACACAGACTACTGATTTCACAAAGCTATTCTTCCAGAAATGCAGCAAATGCCAGAGTATCTTGAAAGAGGTCAGCTGAGAGAGAAGATGCAAATCTTAGCAACGACCTGTTAAGAGCAATGTAAGAAATCAGGGAATTTGTTTCATGAAACACATACCTGAGGAACACCCTTCCACAGCATTTTAATTCACCTACTTCATTTTATCTCCCTTCATTCTCTAAATAAAAAAAAATGTGACACACACATACGATTCAAATCTGTGAGTAAAAATGTCCCTTTTCAAGTATAATAACTCATCAAATAAACATCAAATATTTCAAATCCTTTACATTGTCTTTGTACTTGAAACATATAACTTCTCCGTTATAATAGAGATAAAAAATAGTGCTTCATAAGCTTTGATTCTGAAATAATTTCCACTGTAAGAACCCCTACTTCAACAGTTTGATGTTTACAGAAATGGGTGTATGAGGAGGGAAATTTATGAGGAACAGTACTGTGGTGAACTTGGTATGCATCGAGACTGTTTATGTCCAGGAGCTGCCAGAATTTACAATCCAGGAAGAGAGGAGAGGAGAGGAGAGGAGAGGAGAGGAGAGGAGAGGAGAGGAGAGGAGAGGAGAGGAGAGGAGAGGAGAGGAGAGGAGAGGAGAGGAGAGGAGAGGAGAGGAGAGGAGAGGAGAGGAGAGGAGAGGAGAGGAGACCAATTTTTTAAAAGATTTTTTTTCTTTTCTTTTTTTTTTTTTTAAGAAAGTTGATGGGTAAGTAATCATAGGAGTCCAGGGGCTGTGGCTTTAAGAATACTGAAAGTTATCATACGAACTAGAAAGAAACTTTCAAATGGTGATCTGGAAAATGGGAGCTTTTCTAGAGTTTAAGGCTGTAGAATTACAAAATGCTGGACGCTAATGAAAGCTGAATCAGAAAACCAGACTAGAAAAAAGGGCCCAACCTGCAAGGACAAGATAAGCAAGTTAGCTTAAGAACTTTTATTTAGTCTCTCACCAAAAACATTTGACTTTTCTCTCTTTAAATTACAGAGAATATTTGTTCTGATTTTTGCTTTTGTATTTATTTTCTGGTTTTAATAGCGCAGCCCTAGAGTCTGGAAAACCTCTGGAACATTCACTTGTAAAGGGGTGGAACACCTGCTTCAGGGCTCTGATTAGCTCACTGTGACATCATGATGTGCCTTACCATTTTTAAATTGCCTCACACATTGTCTGGGGGATTGATATCTATTTGCTACTAAGGATACTAAACAAACTGGCCCAAATTCTTTTTTATTAATTCAGATGAATAGTCCCAAATGAACCTGACTTTTCTACAGGACAGTCTTTCCTGACAATGTATTGCACAAATGCATCACAAATATCAATCCCAACTATATAATAATGAAACTTTTCAAAATGAAAATAATCTCAGTGTTCTAGATGTTTTCAGATTTCTTTGTCTTTCTCATTTTTTTCTAGTTTTGAGGTATGAGTTATATTTCTGTTTAGTTCTGGACAACTGTGTTTTGGAATGTCAGTTTAATATACTGATTTATTAGCTCATCCCATATTCAAGAATTTCCATAGTCTTATCTTGATCTACTTGTGAAAAATACAATTGAGGAAATGATCACTGTGTTTGGATATGT
Organism: Buteo buteo; assembly: GCF_964188355.1. NCBI lineage: Eukaryota > Metazoa > Chordata > Aves > Accipitriformes > Accipitridae > Buteo > Buteo buteo. The sequence goes on from NC_134173.1 coordinate 45,005,257, forward strand.
ACTAAGATCAATTCCTTCTACACCAGGTTAAAATCTGTCTTCAGTCTAGCACAAGTGATTACCTGGAGTTGTATCTGTCTTCATAAAATCAAACTGGTCTTGGTGGTATGTGTTTTGTTTTCTTGGGGTTTTTAACAAAGAAAAAGTAATTTCTTATCCATTCATTTCCAATTGACTGACATCCTCCTCTGTGTTCCCTCCAAATGGACTGAGATCCTCATAATCTTGAAATTGAATTGAGACTTTGAAACTTATGTTAGTAATGTTTCTTTCTTTAGAAACACACTTTTACACAAATGAAGCTATTGACATTTTGCTGGGAATAAACATCGTCTCTGTAGACATAGCCTGTAGGATCCTGGGCCTATTAGGTTCTGAGATACCATTTGGTTTTCAAGTGAACACTCAGTGCTGATTTTGACCTTAGGAATACTCATGAGGTGTACACTCCTGTCTGCTGTAGAGACATAGATTTTTGGAGACATTCAGTGTGCTACCTGTAAGATTTTTTAAAAAAGAAGGCTAATACTGGGGGTTCTCCTCCTGCAGTTGTCCTTTTTTCCATTTTTCTTCTGAGGATCCCTGGATATGCAAATCATGAGGCTATGCTAGAGGGCTTATCTGTTTTGCAAACCTTTCTTGGGGAAGAAGGACATGAGGGCGGCAGTAAGCATTTTTCTACTGGTTACATAAGTAGAGGTTCAAAAACTTCATTGAACTATCTATATTATTGCACAACAGTTAGGACGGTAAACAGGATTTGTTGTGGATAATATTCACCTTTGGATATGATTTGAAAGCTCTCTGAGTGTCTGAACATATAGGGTTTAAAAATATTAACAGGCGCTTCTCAATGTTTCTCTTTCAGATAGTTTTTACATAATATCTCTGTGTGTGCCTACATATATACAAATATATATGTTTGGGTTTGGGGTATTTTTTACCATTACTGTGGTATTCAGTAAGAGGAAATAATTTGATCCAGGTCATACTAGGATCAATGAGAATGTTACCATTGATTTTTCTGTGTAAATATATTCATTTCTCAAGTATCCAACTCTGGTCCCCGTTCCAGACACAGTGTTGTGATTGCTCTGTGCTGTCTATTTCTAATTCCTGTGTAATTGTATTATAACTGGTCTTACATAAATCCAGAGAATAGTTTTTGAATAAGCATGTTTTAATATGAAATAATTAATTAATGAATAATGGAGATAGTATGCCACTACAGAGTGACAAATTTGTGAGATACTTAGAGATACTCATGAACCTAATTTTCATTATTTTCATGCTTATCCTTGGAACTTTTCTTGGCATGCATCTTTCTGTTTATTAAACTATTGGCAATTGCAAAAGACATTCGGGTCAAGTAGACTCAAAACCATTCTGACAAATAAAGCTACATCATGTAGCTGTATCATAGCAGAGTTATGCACATGAATGCTATGAAAATTAGAATCTCTTTTTAAGGTGTTTTTTTTTATTTTCTTAGATTTTTTGAAAGTACAGTTCAGCACTCTGTATTGAAGAGACTAATTCGATGCTATAATCTCACATTTGGTGAGGGTTATATGACATTATTAAACTGGCCTAAAATATGGGGAAGAATTCTAAATGTGCCGACTTGCACCCATACCACGTTTTAAGCTATAAGGTCTAGAAAACTGAAGGAGTGTTTTGCATGTCCTTGTGTGTAGTTCTGTTCTTTATTTGATAGTATGTAGGCCATTATGTAAGACAAATGGAGGACATGACTGAGACATACACATAATGAACGATAATAAACAAAATTGGATAATGCTATTCCTTATCTTTTAGGACTTAAGAGCAGGGAAGAAGCAACTAATATGAAAAGTACAATTAAAAAAAACAAGGAAAGAATATTTTTATATCATTCCTAACCTTTGGAACTCAGTCCGAAAGATATCTGACTCCTGATTTCAGCAGGATTCAGAGCAGTGTTAAGTCTCTATGATATATTTTTATTAATTAAAAATATTAAGAGTGAATAAACATGAAAAATTATTGTGAAAATCAATAGGGAAAAGAATAGTGAAAATAAGGCAGAAATACAAGAGTAAACATGGATTTAGTAGTGTATTATCTACTTCTTTTGCAAAGCTGTAAAGATACACTTACAAACCAGATAATAATTTAAATGGGGAAAATTAGGAAACAAATTTATTAAGAGGCATGATTTACGTTAAAATTATTGCCTCAGAAATACTCATTGTTGAAAATAAACCTGAGGGAATGCTTTTGCACTTACTATAAGCCTGATTCTTGATCTTGCAGTATGCTAAGGTTTGCTTCTTGGGCTGTGTGCTTTAATTGTTTTGGCTCAGCATCATGCTGAATTGCAACCGTGGCCTTTAACTGCTAAGAGGATGTAACTCTAGTAAACAGAACAACATATCCATGGCAACCTACAGTTTTAGTTCTAACTTTTCAAAACACAAAAAGGTAATTATTTTTTTTCTTTATATTTTTATATTCCTATGGCTCCTAATAGCAGTGATGACCTCCTGGCTGGGCATTTCCAAGCTATTAAAGACAGACTGAGTTATGCGACCTTGACTTCACCTGCAGCCATTAACTTTTCTATCTAGTCATTAACTGCTGAGAAATGCCCTCCCTTTTGGTCATTATTTCTCATATATGCATTTCTTAAATAGGCATTTTCTGTAACAATTACATGTCAGAGTAATTTCATATTTTTTATTAATAAGTACTATCTTATCTTTGTGTTCAAGCCACAGAGATCCTTTGACATCTAGCAGCTTGCACATCATTTAAGTTTCTAAGGAAGAGGTCATCATTTATGCACAGGCAAATGGGAGACAGAGGGCTTAAAACATCACATTTTACATGGGAGGAAAAATCCTTGCATCATTTGAGTTAAATCTATGGAGCATATTCAGAAATGCTGAGGAATTCATTTTTAGATCGGGCATTTAGATGTACAATGTATGCCACAATACCAGCTAGAAAACCCTTAGCGTTAATAGTAAAGGTGACCTCTAAGTTATCCCTCCTGACTACCGGATCTTTAGACAAAATGGTTAGTAATTTCAGTGGGATTAATTTGCCAGCATTTTGCAGACCCTTATCTTATTTTCTGGAACTCATAGAGGGATCAGAATCCACATGATATATTTCTCTTATCTGTCAGTGCAGCAGCATAAGATAAAAGAAGATTCTTATTGAATGGATATATTTTTCATTGTCCTTCATACGATAGATTAAATGGGTCTTGTATGATTTTTCTTTTCCTGATAGAGCAAGCCATACTTCTACATAAATAACTTCTGTGTAATCTGAGAACTCTTATGAAGAGCTCAGTAATCAATTTCTGTAATTAGTGGCCTTACCTGGATCAAAAACTAAATGTTGCTGCAGGGGAAAAAGGTTGTAGCGTTATTTTCAAAGGTGGGACTTAGTTGTCTGCATGAATGACAAAGAATATTATCATATATGCCTGGAAATACCAGCAACAGAGGATTTGTTTAATTTGTTTGTTCCTGTAACTCAGACATACAGTTATACTTCTGCAAACATTGTTTGTTCAATGAAGCGCTTAGTCTTTTGCATAGGAAATGTCTCTGACAATATCCTTGACTAAAAGGAAATATCTGTCCTATGAAAAGAAAAAATGTTTCCAGGAGACAAAATTTGTTGTTCTTTTTGTTGTTTTTTTATTTAGGTGTCTGGTTTATTAGAACATATCATCCTAATTTTGTACAATAGAGGGGAAAAAAGCAGAGAGAGGTGAATGAGGCCAAAAGAACGTAAACTAAAGAAGTAAACTCTGCAAATCTTGATAAATTCAACTCCACCAGTAAGTGACAATATAGGTGAAACATTTCTCTTTTAAACTTTTTTCCATTAGTTTTTTGACAGGAGTACACTAGTTCAGCTTTAATGAGATTCTAGTGTAAAAACTTCAGGGCTAAATAAAAGAAACAAATCAAAAGGACCGGATGATTGCCATTTAATGTGAAAGAATGAAAGTGCAAACAATCATTGTATGACATCTAGCTGTGCTAGTCACTGCAGAATGACAGGTAGAACAATTCAAAGTTACTGATCTAAAGATGGAATAACAGCTCATATGTTTGAAGTGCTCAGAAGATGAAGAAATAAAACAGACTCTAAGATAAGACATGGTTAAGCCTTTTAAATTCCATGCCTTATTGTCAGTATCATTTGAACGCTTTTGTACACATTTTTTTTTTTCCCTCAGAAACTATTTTATCGAAGGAATTACTTTTAAGAGCTGATTTTTATTATTATCCTTCAGGCTGAATGGTGTGTTTTGTTTTTCAACACGATGAGAAAAAATGTACACAATGAAAAGTATATTACTAGTTTGCTAAGCACCCATATTGTATACATTCAGAAGTATGTATTCTGAGGATACGTTGTTAAGCTGTGCATTTTAAGCAAGCTCAATAATTCACATGCTAATTTACTCTACAGGTAGCCTGACTTTTTTAACATGCAACCTAACAAATTTGTTATGAATTTCTGTTTATATTTTTCTTGTATATTCTTTTCTTGATATTATTTTAAGGCTCTAAGGAAAATCACCTATTCTTTCTTTCAGCAAGCCTTTTTAGCGGTGGAATAACCTATTCTAGTTACTGCTGGAAACAATAATCTGTAATTGCTGCTTTCAGTCCTAATTTGGCCTGTCTCTAGTTTTTCATCTCAATCTAATCTAAACCTATTTGAGCAAATAAAATGATATTTACCTCATCCTCTGTTACAAGCTTTCAAGATTACAGGCTTCAGGAAAAATCAATACAAAATACCAGCTTAGCAGCAGGTTTGTGCTCAGAAAGAATGCTAACTTTTCTTCCCTGCATTTTCTGACTCTACTCCCCTGGAGTGAAAGCAAACCTTAGACTATAAGGAATGAAGGGAAAAAAAAGAAACACAAAAAATCCAGCCTTCAGTGATGTGTTTGGTTCATGGTTAGTAGCCACTTTTGAGCTTACACGCCAAAGTGCAGTGCATGGTCAAGCTCCTAACCTTTAGCTTCTGCTTCCACACTACACATCTTACAGAGTTCACCAAAAGGAAGGATCTCGACCTCACGGATGATTTTTCAGACTCAAATACCATCTTCATTTATTATTTATTTGCTTCAAGCAGTTGGGATTTGAGGTATCATCATACCTGACTGACTGATTTAAGGAAGTGGCCACCTCTCTGTGGGGGAATCTCATGAGAATAAAATCCTATTACTTTCCAAAAAGATTACTTCATTTGCTCCCTGAAATAAGCTTTTGATGAAAACATTTGAATGTTGAGTTTGTAAACAACCAAGAATTCTCAGCAGTGCTACCTTTTTTTCTTTTTTCTTTTTTTTTTGATGCTGAAAAGGATGTCTGTTTGTTTTTATTTTGATTTTGCTCTGTTCTGTTGTTGGGCTTTTTGACCAAGAAACCAATTAATACAGAACGATGGGTCTTTATAATAACTGTACTGTACCTATCAACCTTTTCAAATTATTTGTTCTCCCTCTTTGTGAAACAGAAAAGTTCTTCCTTTTAAAACTTATGTTGGATTTCTCTTTCATAGCTCTCTCTACAGGCTTCCTCTTCCCACCCCCACCTTGTGAATAGTCACTGATTTGAAAAATTATGAGGAGTTATTTCGTCTCTCGTTTTAGACCCAGTGGGATAGTAATCAGGTAATAGTTATGTAGTGTTTGAAAGAAGCTCTAAACCAAGTCAAATATTTAACTTAATCACTCCTTTTTGAAATATTTCATTCAGGACTCAAGTTTTCTCAGAAAAGTAACAAAATAGGTATGTCCTTTTCTTTGGCTGCCTGTATAACAGTAACACAGACACGCTCAAAAAAGTAAATCACTTAAGTTTTTATTTCCTCAAGAATAGTAGCAGTTGTATCAATGCATTTAGGGAAAAAATAAAGATTATTTTAAATAAGAGATTAAGATCTAATTGTATTCACCTAACTGTGGTTACTAAATTACTAGCCTAGTGACTCTAGGCACAGCAGTAATCAATGGAGGGAGATAAGTACCGTCAGAGTGCTTGAGTCTTAGGTGAACTGAACTGCCCTTTGGAGATGTTTATTTATTTTCATTGAATATAGACGGTGGTCAAGGTAACCTCAGGTGTTTCATCCTAAACTTATATAGGATAAATCCTAAGTGATAATTTTACTGCTAGCATCTTCTAAGCCATAAGACCCCTTTTCTGCAGACCTTCTGTCACCCATATAGGGTTCTCCAGAAACCCAGAGTGGATGAAATGTCTATTAGTTTCTAGTTCAACCCTGACAGAAACAACCAAAGCTTAGGAAAAGCAGTTCCTACATGTAATTACTTTGTGTTTTTTAGAGTGATTTGTTAGATGCAAGTCTTTGAAAAATGGTAGAACATTATCTCACTCCCCTCGTGTGTCCAAGATTTGCCAGTGTTTAGGTGAAGTCAAGTCTCTCCTGCATCTCTTTCTTTTTCTCTCCAGTCCTCTTACCTCTGGTAATGATTTATCCTGTAGTCTCAGATGATTATGTGTCTCCTTTCTAAAGAGCAAAATGGGACAGCTTACACGAGCCAGAGCTGTTGTTCCAAGATCTCCGAGATTCTTTTATCACTTACATTGAGCTCATGTTTTGAGGCTATATTTTCTTAATAAAAACAAAAATCTGAGAAATACAATTTTGAAAACAACCACTGATATTTTATACTACTGTGTATTGGTCCCATTAAGCTTCATGAAGATTGATCCACATTTTTTAATCTAACATAAGATTATTGTGATCAAATTGCCTGTGTATCTGTCAATTGTGCTGGTAACTTTTGAAGTCTTCAACCAATTTCAAGCAAATTTGACATACAGGTAAAAGTCTTAAGAATTCTACATTCCTGCAGTAGGCTGATACTGCCTATCCCATCCATATACACAATTCTTCTGCCAGCAATGAGGTATTGTGTCCTGTTTAGCTCACGACTACAACAAGAACTTTAGCTCCACTTTATCCCTGTGTAATTTCTGGACTCCACCAGCTGTTTTGAAGAATCTCTCAGCATTTTAGGCTAGATTTTCAAAATTAAACTCACCACATCTATATATATTTTTGACCAAAACCTTGACCAAGCAACTGTTCTATTCCAAGAGCTCCTTTATATTTAGTTTTCACCACTCGTACTGTAGCTGTTTCCAGATAAAGCTGGCTGAAATAATACAATCATATAGCATAGACACAGTTATATATGTTAAAGGTGTTGAAACATCGGTGTAACCTCCTTCTAAAAAGTTACAAAAGTTTTCACTGACTGCTACAGAAAGTATTTCACCATGGCAAAATAAACAAAAACTGACTCATTAGACAAGTGCAGAGGGAAGTATACACTCAGTGAAAATGACAAATTCCTTCTTCTTCAAAAAAAAAAGTCTATGACATCTTTTAGCAGAATGTTTTTCTACATCTATGATTTTTAGGAAAAATCAAATGGAAGTGACTGAAAATCAGCAAAGCTTGGGGTTCATCCTGATTAGCTGCCTGGTCAGACTTTCTGTGTCAAGCGACAAGGGTTATTTTCTTCAGGGAACTACTGCTAGATCATTTGAAGTATTTAGGCAGCTGAAAATGTAGACAGGATGAATCCTTCAGTTTATCTTCCAAGACCATGGTGCTTGAGGATTTTGGAAGATTCCAGGAGATCTCATTTGAGTATTTAATACCTATATAATTTTAAAAACTGGTAGAAGAAAGATCAGTGTCACACTGAGCCAATGATGCAGTGTACCAATCTTCAGTTCAATTTAGTTTTGGTCATTTTTGAGGAAGAAATTATGAGGGTTTTTTGTGAAAAGAAACAACACTCTAGACATTCTAATCTCCTAAACTTAAAAATATTTGAAGGAGGGAAGAGATGCTTCAGCACAGTTTCAATGGGGGGAAGCTGGAGAATGCAGAATACCTAACTGCATCTCATTCAATCAGTGGCTTTTTGTTGATCATGGACTGTAGTAAACTCCAATGGAAGATTGGAGGGTGGTTGCCAGACCAGACTCTCCACAGTGCCCCCACCCCCCCACCCAGGTTGTGCACAGCAGTAGGAGATGGACATCACAGTTGGGAACTGGAGTGAGATTGCACAGGAGATGGTTATGCCTGCTAAGTATCCCAAGAAGTACCTAGCAGCTTGTCCCTAGCAGAGCAAAACAAACAGTAGAGCAAGGACAGAGCCACTTTCATCCAGTAAAATCTGAAAAAAAAAAATCTTTATCAGAAACATCTTGTGCTATGGAATCCATATTAACAGACACAGGAACACAGAAGACTGTGATACTTTTACAAGTACTGAATATATTAAAAGAGTATATTCAAGCAGTAAAGTGCCATGTTAGTAGAAACGTTACATCCTTACATAGCCCTCTCTAAGATTTTATTCTACTATGATGCCAGCGTTTAGAAGTGACATAGTGTAAACTTCTGTGATGTAATGTAACAAATGAAGAGAAATAGCTGCCTCCAGAGGACAGTCCAGGAGCTCTGTATTGGAGGAGACATTTAAATGATATCTATTCACTCCCCTGTGCTCCTCCAGTCCGTTTACTGTAGCCACGTGTTGTTAGTAGTCTTGTATTTCACTGATAAGATCTTCAGAAAACTGGTATATTTATACAGTTTCTAATACCATGGAGTATTATCTTGTAAACCCTTGGTGCCACCAATATAGGAATCAACACAACTACCACTATAAATAGCAACAATAGCACTAACAGAAGTATTCATTAACAGTAATAACAAATTCTCTCAATTCCTAGTCATGCATTTGTAAGACAAGCTTTTTAACAACGTGTCAGTGCTGTTTTTTGAAGAAATAATACTTTCTGAAGGATTAAAGGTTGCATAATTGTAATGACATGACTTCCTCTGGAAAGTCTAAGCTGACAGAAAACTCTGAGAATGCAGAGACAAAGGAGGCAGGCTGGTTCCTAAGGGCAGCTGCTCCTTCCTCTTCTGAGCAGGGTGACAAGAAAAGGTAAACAAGATAACGACAGAAGTCACACCTCCACAGCTGCCAAGAAACCTTTGTCTTCCAGAAGGTGGTCAAAACCTAAAATTCTCCTGTAGATGCTGAGAATCAAACCATGGCACCTTCAGACTTAAAAGAAAAAGTCTCAGCCAGCTGTGCCACAGAACTGATATTTAAGTACTTTTTGCTATCTCAGGGTGCAAAGACTTGTCTTACCTTTCTAATACTGTCAGGCTCTATATTTATTGTCATCAAAGAGCACTGGATATCTTAATGTATTTTTTTTCTCCTTGAAAGACTGTTAGGCTCCTCATTTTTTGGTTTTACATGCCTATCAGTTCTAAAAATAGTTTCTTTGTTTCTGATCTCACTTCTAGTAATCTAAATGTAGAATTTCCAAGATAAGAATTTGGTTCTAAGTCTCACTGCCTTTAGGTGTTGAACCTAACTAATTGTTTCACCTCTCTGAAACTTAAAACTCACAGAATGCCATCATAAGACCTATTTTTAAACCACAATTTTGCAGCATTGCATTCCCTCCATTCTTCACTAGCAAACATTTTTTCTTGGTGGCTTAGCCCAAGGATCTAACTGTACTTTGTTGTTCATCCTGCACATCCAATTCTGCAGTTGTACCCAGCCAAGCGGTGTGGGTTTGTGCCTAACATTAATTAAGTAAAACAGATAACTTCTAATACATGGCCTCTCAATTCTGAAAGGCTAAATTACATCAAAGGAAAAAAGTATAGAAGTGAATGTCTTAACACTAAACACTATTCATCCATATGCCCAGGAAATACTGGAGAAGTAAAGAAGCTTTTGGATGCTACACAATGCAGAACTGCTTTGCCCACATGTGCAAATAATGATAGTCTAAGGGGGAACACATAAAGAGTCTTTCCCCCCAAAAAAACCAGACATGATAAAGGCTTCTACTTTGCTTTTGTCACCTCTAAAAAATTATTTTATTTGAACTAACACATTTTCTTCTGACTTTCCTAGGAAAGGCAGCAGGATGCTTAATTTGTGGGGTTATTAAATGCAATTTTTGTGCCTTTCCATGTTCTTAAAAAGTGAACTTCCTAAAACACCACTAAGAAAAAAAAGAATGAAAAAAAAGGAAATTCATGCAGAATGGGTAATACTGAAGGAAATTCAGAAGTTTGGACAGCTTTCCTTTTACTTTTCCATTGAGATACTACTTTTTTTCTGAAGTTTGGAATAGTTTCCAACTATTGGCTTTTTTTTTTTTTTTCTCCCTGAGATGGTTATTTTTTCATATTTTCTCCTGCTGCTGGGGATTCAGTCTCAATTGGAGGAAGCAGGCATTGAGGTCAAATTGCAGCTTAAAAAAGTGTTCAACCTCTATTTCAGGGATGAACAGAAAAAAGACCCAACAGTCCAAACAAAAGCAGAAACTCAGAGAGAAGATTTATTGGTAAAATAAATCCCACCCATTCAGATGATGAGAAATGAATATTATTAGTCAGAATATGCTTCTACTTTAAAGACAATTTAGGTGTCCTTAAAGCTGAGATTGTAAGTATCTTTAAATTTTACCAATTACTTGTACATAGAGGAATTTGGATTGAAATGAAATTCAGCATGCTATGCAGCTGTAGAAATCTCACAGTAAACATCCTTTTTTATTCTATATTCTTAGCTTGCATTTCTTGTACTTCTTGGTGGATTTTGCCAGACATGTTTTGCTGTATTTCAGTGAATAAATTGTAATTTTTAAAAGCTTTTTTCCTAATTTACAGAAGTAATTTCTTTTAAAATTAATATATACAGCAGAACATTCTAAGTTTAAGAAAATTAATTGTACAATGTAATGAAAGATTTTTCTAGATCTAAGACAACATAATTTAAAATAGTCAGCTTAATGTTCTGAAATATAATTTTGCTTTTGTTGCAGTTGAAAAATGAAGGTTTCTTTTATATACTGTATATCCCAAGATGATTTCAAAGCACTTACACTTAGAAAAGCTAGCTACTATTACATATGAATTTTCAAAGCTTGCCAAGGCTTTGGAAGGAATGATGAAAATTACTATTGCACGACCTTCAGGTTTTCTTTGTTTCATAAAAGGCTAAGATAGCATTTTTGTCATTTTTCTTTCAGCTCAGGTCTTTCATCATAAATATCAAAGCATGCAATTATGCCTGCTCGTATCCTACCATATTCTGCCTGTTTTCTATCCATAGTGATGGTGTTCTCTTTTAGGATACCTTTTCCTTTTGTTTTTCACAAATCTGAAAGAAGTCCCATGTTTTTGTTGAGTGCCATAAATTGTTCATGAAATGTATGTTGCACTGATTAAAAAGAAGAAGAGTTGATTAAAATGGCTTTTATTCTTTTCTTCTAAGCAAAATCCTAAAGTAATGTTCAAGTGTCAAACCTAACAGGATCATAGGAGACTGATTTGGCCTACAGGTGGAATTTTTAAATACTGCTCATTGTAAAAATGGGATGATCTGCTCTTCTATTAAAATTAGTTTCACGCTGAATTATTCCTGTTGTTCCTTTTCATTTTTCATGTATAACTTGTTGTTCTGTCTTGTTGTGTGGTTTCATATGGCCTGATCATCAAAGACATAGAATGCCCATAGCTGCTGTTGCCTAAATTAAGTCATAGTTTCATAATATACTTTAAAATTATGTTACTTCTATGTCTTAACTACTTCAGATGAGTGTCCATTTGCTTTTTTGCATGTGTTTACTGATCTATTCCAATTTACAAGGCATATTGGCATAGCACAGGTGTTATATTAGACTGAAAAATCCATGGTTCATTTGCTTCTGAAATATCTTTTTTATTTGGTTTTGGTTTTTTTACAACCAATACCTTAAACACTAATAACAACTTATACAGGAAAAATATTAGAATTCTATTAATTGACTGAATAAAAAAATTTTCTTTCTTGAAAAACAGAACAGCAAGCCTTTTTGTTAGTGCTTGCAGGAACACACTTCCTCATTTTTTTGTTTATTATGCTCAGATTTTTATCAAATTTACAATGACACAAGGAATACATTGTTTTCATCAATTTGAACTGTGCTGTCACATGAATGTGAACTTACTGGCTATGTCTTAAGTTAAATGTCAAGGCATATACATTTTCTACATAGAATAAAATTGATTTCAAGTTTCTTTTAACAGTGGTGGAGCAAAAAAAAAAATCCACTGTATTTTTGAACCAAGTAGAACTGCCCCAGCATGTGTTAATAAAAATGTATATGCTTAAATAGTAACAGTGTTACTCACAGTACCTAACATAAAAAATATACTTAACAATAATAATTTGAACTATTAAAACCTTACTATTTAATAAGATTTGCTGATATGAGATTGTGATAAAATGAATTAAATTGTTCAAAAATAAAAAGCTTAATTTAATTAAGAGAATAGGCATTTTTCAATCCTCTTAAAAAAAGAACATGAGAAAGGAACAAGCAAAAGGGAGAGGCTTTCAGAGGGTTTTTTTGCATGTAGCTTTTGAAAAGTCCCTCTTCAGCATATAAATACTCCCAGCAAAACCCTCAGCATAATGGCTATGTGTATCAATACTGCAAAAGAAAGGAAGATGACACTCACCATAAGAGAGTTCATTAATTCTTAAGACTTCTAAAATATTAATAGGACTTTCAAACAACATTGCTTGCTTATGCAGTGTCCATTCAGTTCACTGTGAAGTTGAGATGATAGGTGGAAATTCTTAGATTACTATATATCCTTCTTCCTACATCACAGTCTGTGCTTGCTTATTTTCCACACTGAATGATAAATATGCTCAGAAGTTATTGTACATTAAAAAAACCTGACATGATAAAGTATCTGAGAGCTATAAACAAAGCAGCTGCTTTAGAAACTTTTTAATATCTGTAGCAACTCATGAAGGATTTCGGCTTCTGCCTATCTGAAATCCTTTTGAAGCAACTTGGCTTCTACAGCGTCTCTTTCTATCAGCCAAAAACTGCATTTCAAATGTTAAACCTCAATAATAAAGGGATCTTATATTGAATACCACTAAAAGGCATTTTGTTCTCCATCCATAATACTTGGATCTCAGAATACTTTAAAACCTAGCCATAAAGCAACTGATGCTAAATTTCTTTTTAATTGAAAGAAACTCCTTAATCTATTTTAGCATTCCTTATGCTTACTATAGAATAGCAATGACACTGTTATTTTTTGCAGATTATAAATCTATCTCCCTATAAGCATATCATCATCCATGCTGAAATAATAGCTTCAAGTAATAAAAGTTTGCCTTTGCCTTTGTTAGGAAAACCATAAAAATGAATTAAAAAGTATGCAAAGTAATAGGAAGACATTCTAAAGTATTCCCTTTTGCCAGAGGCAGACACTATTAGAGACTGATGCAGGTGTAATATTTATCATCAAGGCTGAAGAGGCCAGAGCTTTGTTAATAAAATTAAGGAGGTATTCCCAATTGCACAAGTGTAAAGTGTGGGTTCCAACCCAGAACCAGGCAGAATACTTCAAAGATAGGGGGTGGAGGCTTTACTTATTGCTTTCAGTATAAGCAATAAATAAATAATAAAATAAAAAGGTGAGATGAAATATGGTATAGTGGGAAACAAAGAACCAAGCAATGGAAGGTAACATACATAATAACAATTATGAATTACAATGATCACTGGAACATCATGGCAGCAAAAGAACAAATTATGCTATGTAGTTGACAGAAATCAGAAAAAGGAAAGTCTTCTTCCCCAAATACTGCATAAAATATAAGGCACGGAAAGGTGTCAGTGAAGGGGGTTCCAATGGTGAAAATCTGTATATTTAAAGGTTAGCTCTCAAGAATAAATGTAAGCAAGTTGTATTGCATTACTGACTTTATCATTAGGAAAACAATATTGAATGCTTAGCAATAAAGAAGCTCAAAGATGGTACTAATTTTCTATTACTATTAATCACTATTTCTGATAATTAAATAGTAACAATAATCTGATTCACTTAAACCAGCACAGTGCCTCAACAAGCCAGGTTTAAAGATGAGTGATCCTTTAAACCATTTCTTTCTAGAATTACAAATTCTAAAAGCACACAGGAGGAGTAAATTGGAAGTGATAATATACAGGAATTGTTTGAAAACAATGGGGCCACTAAGCAGAAGTGACCACAATATAAATTATTTCAAAATTGCAGGAATAAGACTCAAACCAAAAACAAGTACTGCGACATCAAATTACAGAAAGGATTTTTCATTGGGGTTTTGTTGTTTCTTTTAATAGCATAACTAGTCAAAATGACCCTAATATCAAACATGGGGAAAATTAAATTTTGACTCAGGATAGACATATGTTGACTGTGTTATAACAGAATTATGGAGAGCATAACTTACTTCAGCAGAAAATGTAAGACAAATGTCAGTATTTGTAAATGGAAAAATCTGCAAGATTACTTGAGCCAAGCTGAAAATCCTATCTTTGTGAACCCAGTAGAAAGAATCATAAATTGTGTCAGGCAAACATTTAAAATAGAGTGAGAGATCCAAGAAGACAAAAAAAAAAAATCATATATCCAGAGACTAAAAAACAAATAATGTATTATTTAAGTATGAAAGAAACAGGAGGTATGTGTGAAAATTTGTGGTCTTCGGGGTTCCCAAGGGCTTATGGGACAGACTGTGAATGATAAGGACCTAGCGAGAAAACAGTTCATTTCTTCCCAACAGTATTCATCTTAGGTCATACAGTATATTCAAGAGGAGCTCCTTCTTCAATGTTATTTCTACTGTACCATTATCTTCAGATGTCTTAGTTTATGGATGACAGCTGACACCAAGCTGAGTAGTTCATTTGATATGCCTGAGGGAAGGGATGTCATCTGGAGGGACCTTGACAGTCTTGAGAAGTGGGTCCAAGTAAACCTTGTGAAGTTCAACAAAACCAAGTGCAAGGTCTTGCACCTAGGTTGTGACAATCACAAGTATCAGTACAGACCAAGGGATGAATGGTTTGAGAACAGCCCTGTAGAGAAAGACTTGAGGATATGAAAAATTGGATGTGAGCCAGCAGTGTGCAGCCCAGAAAGCCAACCATATCCTGGCTGCATAAAAAGAAGAGTAGCCAGCAAGTTGAGGGAGGTGATTCCCTCTACTCCACTTTCATGAGACCCCACCTGGACTGCTGCATCCAGCTCTAGGCCCCGCAGTGCAAAAAGGAGGTTGATCTGTTAGACCAAGTCCAGAGGAGGGCCACAAAAAAGAGCAGAGTGCTGGAACACCACTCCTATGAAGAAAGGCTGAGTTGAGGTTATTTAGCCTTCAGAAGAGAAGGCTTTGGGAAGACCTTATTGTGGCCTTCTAACTAACTAAATAAATAAATAAACCGGGGTCAGTGACCAGAAACTAAATTGCTGGAAGAAGAAACCTAAGCTAGGAACTCACCAGAGAAAATAAATTGTCTCACAAAATACTAGTCAGGCCAAACCAGCCTCAGTCCTTGACTAACTGACTTTGTTATCAACAGTACCAGGAAAAAGGGGGAATGGGATAGGGGCAGTACAAGCTGTTACGTACATCACCAAAAGTAATGTGTTCACTTCCAAGTACACTAAAGTAGTTTGCAATAGTGTAGTAATGCAACATACTTAAATTCAAATGCAAAATCAATGAAGCTGAAGTATCATGAAGAAGTCTGACAGAGGAGAAAACCAAAAGTGACAGTGCAAAGTGATGTGGAATTTAGGTTCTACTAGATTTCTAATAAGTTCATTTATATAATATCTTTCATAAAATGGTACATAAAGAAGGCTGAATCCAGAGCACCAATTCAGATATCCAATAGAATGTTAATCAGGAGACCTTAAGGACAAGTAAGTAAAAAAAGATGAAATATTATATATGACCATGTGATGACTCAGAGATTGGTTTTAGGAAATTTACCAGTAATTAAATAACTGGAATGATCTTCAGTACAGTAGAATGTTTCCAGGGGTATGGAGACCCTTAGATCTGTGCACTAGACAATTTTTGCTATGCCATGTACTTCAGTGTATTTCTGCAGGTCACTTGAAAGGTATGCTAGGACATTACCATTGAACTGTCCGATCTAACATGGCAGCTTGCTCTTCAGAATCTCTCTGAAAAAAACATCTCTTCCGGTGTATACATGTATGTATATATATACTTCCTGGTAGCTGGGAGCAAAGACAAATTAACTTAAGATTGTAACAAAGAACAGGTCAGCAGAAATCTGTATTCAGCAGAGGAAACAAAGTTCTAGCCACTCATATCTGACTTTTCTTTAGCCTTAGCCAGAGTAAATCAAGCAACAAGATTCACTAAAGGTTGCAGAAGTTAAACCTTGTGTTTGTAAATCTAGTTAATTATGGTATATATGTTTGCTTTTCCAGCAAAGCCAGTGAGAGGGAAGGATGAAGAGATATACATTAGTAAGAGTCAGGTGTAAAGGAGTTCATTTTTGCTTGATTTTCAGTTTCTTGTCAGTTAAGATTTTTTGGATCTTTCTGTATAGAAAACTACCACAAAACCTTCCTAAATGTATTTAGCGTTTCTTGGGCTAATCCCTTAGCAATTCATTTGTAACTATCCATTCAATTAGCATAGCACCTATTACCCTTGAAATGCTAGGGCTTACTACCTTAGACAAACTAAAGCTTTAGGAAGTGTTAATTAGGAGTTACGGGACTTAATTAAGCCAGAGGAAGAAAAAGAGTTCTCAAACACCATGTTGCATTGTAACATGTAATTCTATTCAGAATAACAGTTAATTCTGTTAGGAATAACAGTTAACGATATTTTAGTTTGAGGATCCATACATCAAACAAGAAGAAAAAAAGTAAAGTTTGACTTGCATAAGCTTTTCGAAGTATGATATGTTATGTATAAAGCCACCTCAGTTCCAGCATTGTTACAAAAGGGATAACTGAATGTCTTAAGCAGAAGAAACTTTACTCATGTCCTGTAATTGAGGTAGTGTTCCATAAAACACAAAATTCCAAAAATGTCTGGCTGGGATATTAAGCATGCTGGAACTTCAATCTCTAAAGGTCTTCGGTGAATAAGTGTTAAAAAGGGTTCTGAATATTCCTTCCACTAGTAAGAATCCACTAGGAAGGAAGAAGATTGACTAAAGCAGTGTTTTGACAAGAAGAAACATTTTCAAAATATTATGTCAAGTCCTGAATAAAGTTCTTTTGAAGAAAAGGTGTGGCCAGATTTTAACCTGTGTCAATAAATTAAGTATTATTGCATTTGGTCTTTCACTGTCTTCATAAGTAATGCTTATTCAAACAATACTTCCAAGTGACTTTGGTTTGATCCCCACTTCAGGAGGAAAATACCTGTCTGATGAATCAATATAGATATATGTAGATATATCAGGCAGATATTTTCTCTTTCAAGTAGTTTGATCAGAACAACATTTTGTGCATGCTTAGAAATATTATCTGCTATGATATAGATGTCTAGCACTTTTCTGAATATACTGTCCACAATTTTATCCTCCAAATCAGTTTTAATTTTGGAAATGAAAAATCTTAACAGACTCAGAAAAATGTCTTCTGGTAAGTTAAATGGAAAAATCTACATGAAAATCACTGAAACATCTGACAAGCCACCTAAAACTAAATTCATAGTTATTAATGGCATAATAGAGTAGCCTTTCATATTATGATCATGACTATGGGACAGATGTGTCTTGTTTCATCTTTATTGCAGCTTCAAGGTTGCAGTTCATCCATGGTGAATATACTGCAGTCATGTGGAAGCACTCTTCGTGGTGAAACATTTGAGATCCAGTCTGTAGACACAGCCAAAGCATGCAAAGATTAAGCTTTCCTGTAAGGTAATCTAAAAGTAGGATTGGTGTCCCTTCACTCTGTCTCTGTAACTGTAAGAGATAGGCTTAATACTATCTAGCCTCTAGAGGAACTGTATTTTGCATTATGCTGCTTCAGAACAGTAAGTAGGTTCTACTTCTGAGTAACTTCCTTAAGCATGGGTCCAGATCCATGGAAGTTAGTAACACTTTACACTGTCTACTCCTCTGCTTGGGCTAATTAGAAAAAGAATTGAGAGTCTTGGTTCCCTGTTTTCCTAAATAAAGTAAATGTAATAGAAAGATCAGCAGACAACAGGGCGAAGGTGATAGCCAGGTAGTGGTGAAGGCCAGCTGTAGATACATAAATACCCAGGAACGAAGGAATTGTAGAAAAGGAATAGTTTCAAAGAATTGTTCCCTCCCTATGTTGCTACTGATGTGGGTGCTGCACTTAAATAGTGCAAGTACAGCATAACCACGGTCTCTGCATTACATATTTTTCCCTTAAACTTTAGATCACAAAGTGTGATGGCATCAGTTAAGCATGATTGCAAACAGTCCTTTAAAGTATTACTGTACATTGTGATATTAAACCATTTCTTGTTGCAATCAGAAGCAGAAGAGACCACTTAATGCTGGATACTTATATGATAATGACAAAGAGATGGTAGAAACAGTGTGATCCTTTTAAGTTTCTATTTAATATATTTATGACCTATATTTCTTTGGGTTTCAAAGAGACTGAAAGAGTAAAAATTGTGATAATTATATCAAAAGCCTGAAATGTCAATAATATAGGTACCTGTATTAAACAGAATTTATGCAAACTGTGTTTTTTATTTTAGCATTTTTACTCCAGCCTCCTAAGTTACAAAAGATGCAGACGCCTTCTTATATCTAGCCTTGAAGGTGATACAGTGTATTGATTTGACACATCTTGAGACCTAATAATCAAGTACATGTTTTTATGATTGGCTGATGTTGCCTTGTGTCTGGCTGCCTAAAGAATGTTAAGTTGACTGAGGTCATCTGTAGCCTATAGATAATCTACACGACTAATAAAAATGCTAAGTAGACTGTCAATCTGTTTTCCAATCATATCAAACCTCCTAATCCAATTTGTAATTTTCAAGATGAAACTAATCTAAAAAATAAAATAAAATATAAATGTTTACTAGAACAGAGTGATATATTTCTGGTACACATCTAGTTGCATTTTAACATTTGAGCTTTCTTTTGAAAGGCTATGATAGTGAATAACATAGCCGGGTAAATTTTTAACAGATCTTTATGGACAGAACATTGTACTGGTGATTATTATCCAAAGTAAAAAAAACCCCTCAGCTGTATGTGAGCCTCAGATATTTGGAATGCATTACTCTATAACCTTAAAAATCCAGTTTGTGCTTTCTCATAAGATATTTTCAGTGCAGATTCATATCTGAGTACTGTATCTGGTTGAAAGTATACATTATAAATATAATAGTAATATTTGGTACTGCATACAATCAACTACAAACATTTTCTTTTGCTGATGTGGTAAAATGTTGTATATTTCAGTTGAGTGGACTTAGAGATATAAAACATAGGAACTGTGACTATGGAATACTGTATTTGAGTGCCATGGCAAAACCCTAAATTTAGCTGTGGATCCAAGACTACCCTTCTTCAAACTAGTGGTGTTAGCAAAGAAGCTGTGGTCCAAAAGTTCACACTGTCAGAGAGTAGGTATTATATTTTCTTTCTAAGATGGACATCTAAAGAGAATCAGATGTTAATATAGACTATTAATTTCCATTTTCATCGTTAGTGAGATAATTTCCTAACTTCATTTAAGCTTGGTTTAAACTCACTTACACATAGCAATATATTGGAGGGTTCATTGTTATGTTGTCAGTCTTGTCCAGTTATGTGAATACAGATTTTACAGCATAAACCAGTCTGAAAAATTTACTACAATTTTCTGCTGCAGACCCTTTAAATCCAGTAGACTCACAGGCAGATGTGGCCATTTCCCAATTCACTATTTGCCAATATATTTTAGGTTTCTCTTCAGTTTGTTTTTTAAAGATCAGATTCCTGAAATAATGTAAATGTGTTTAGGTTAGAGCATTAACTATTGATATTGAATGTTTTTAATTATATAATTAATATAACAAATCAAACAGATCCATACATGAGAATCCTATTATTTAGCCTTTGTTTTCAGTGGTACAGCAGTGTATTATAAATACAGAATAAAGAGTTAAAAATTTTAAGGCCCAAAATTTGTCTTGGCTTCTGGTGTCTTGTTCAGACTGGGGAACTTATGGTATTTTCCATCCAGCCTAATCTCCTCATTTTCCTTCCCATGAAAACCAGAGAGAAGGGGAAAGGCTGTAGTGTTGGGTTCCCACATTTCATCCTAAAATAGAATGGAACAGAGAAGACTAGGAGGTGCTCCTACATGCCAGCCATGCTACCACTAAAGATTAGCTAAAAAGACATAAGTAATACTTTGCTTAGTAGAAGAATGACGAGAATGACGTTACATGTCCTGTTCTAGGAGAGGTGTTCACAATACTGAGCAAGTTGCTCAACTTCCATATACAGTGAATGAGAAGAGCTTCGTACTTCATGATAGAATGTCAGGTGTGCATGATGACACAAGATGCATTGAGACAGTAGGAAAATGTAAATTGGCTTCTACTGGCTTCTACTCTCATCATGAAATAGATTTGCAAATATTTTACTATATTTTTCAATCACATATGAGGGTTACAGCTTATTTTTCTAAAGCTTATTTTCTTAGTTACTCTTTCATGGATCCTTCAGAAGTAATGTATAGATTTCCAGGACCTTTCAGACAGTTTAAGGGGGACATTCTGCTTTCAGGTAAACTTTGAGGACATATTCAGACATTTTGCCACAGTCATTGTTTCTTTTAAAAACAAATAAACAAAAAATGGTTTGTTTGGGGGTTTTTTCCTAAATAAAAAATGAACCTGATTAGGGTTTTGATTACTTTCAGGATAGGAGATTTATAAAAACTCTCCAAATTTAAAACAAAATAAATTTTAAAAATGTATTACTGAAATACTGTAAAGGGACAAAATTAACCTCCATTCTCAGTGACAGGGATTTTAACACAGGTCCATTATCCTTCTTCTTTACAAAATAAAATTACTGAAATCTACTTATGTAACCCATAAATGTGATTTTTTCTTAACCTCTTTTGGATACTGTAGAATCCATGTTTTTTGTCAGGCCTTCCAACTTTAGGAATTGTCAATGCTATGACTATTTTAGCTGCAGCTGAACTATTGCACACATAATCCCCTGAACTAAGGATCATTTTCAAGTGATTATTTTCTAGGTGAGATAGTTTAATGTGCAATAAAAAAAATCTAAACTGCAACTTAGAGAAAAATGAAAAATGCTGTGAAAAGTTACTTGGAAATCTCTTAGTTATAACTAAAGTCTGCCTACTCCCTACAGTGCAGAATAAAAATTTTCTACCTTCCTTTCTTCCCAGTTTGGCCAACTAGAAACTTATCTGATTGTGATTTCAGCCAAAGAGAAAGATAAAGGCATTGCCTTCACCCTTTCTGTAGTAGAGTCATGGCAAAAAAACCTGGTAGCTGTTAGGAGAATTGATGTTCTTTCTTGTTCAGGGCAGCCAGTCAGGAATGTTGAAACACTTTCTGAAAGAGTGAACTCATTTTTAGCTATGCCAAAGTAAGGGTCAATGTGAAGAATTTCACCTTACTGTGGGTGATGCCTGATGTTGCAATCAACTCCCAGAAGGCAATATCTGAGCTGATTTTCAGTAATTTCAGTTAATTTTAGTTAGTTATCAGTAGGTAAGAGAATAAATATCTTGCCTTTTTCTCTTCCTATCCCTCTAACTGGCAGAATTTCAACCCAAGTCTTTAGATCTGTGACTTTCATTTCTTCCTGACTCTGCCAAGAATATTTTTTGGCATCTGGCATTTTAACAGTAATAATGCCAATGATCAGGCATTGGATAGAATCAAAGTACTGGCACTGTATTTTGTAATTTTCACAGGAGCATTTGATTTGATTGACTCTAGAATGCTGATCAGAGGAGATAAGACTATGATGCTCTTGAGGATAAGTCACTTAACTCAGATTCATGACTTTAACAAGAAGAGCACACGGATTTGTTGTACAGGGCAAGGAATCTGGCTTGGCTGAAATGGACTGTGATGTCCACCAAAACTTAGTCTTCAGACCATGTTTATTGAATTTATTTGTCAATGATTTATTCTTGATTGTATTAAATCTATTTACAACTCTATAGATGACACAGTGTTACAACATGGTTCTAATTCATTGGCTATGGCAAGGAAGGATTCAGATAATTTATGGAAGAAATTTTAAAAAGAAAGCTTTTTCTAATGAACAAGAAAACTGCTAGGTATTAATTTCCAAACAAACCCCAAACACTTCTGCAGTCCATACTCAGGCAAAAAAAAAGCAAGCCCTCCACTGAAATACATGTTTAAGTCATGACTTAAGGGTTGGATCAACACAGTCTAGTTACTCTTGAGCAATTTTGTGTTGAAATGCTGTTAATTCAAAGCAGGTATCATTTTAAAAGGTAAGAACTCCACTGAAGATATTGTACTTAAGCAATAGATGAAGCAAGAAACAAAAAATCTGCAGTGTGCTGTCAGATGAAAGGTTGTTTAAATTTAGAAGTAAGAAAACCAGACTGTAATATCAATAAAAAGCTATGTAGATTTGTTTTATGTTAATGCTATAGATAGATAAAATCCAATTTGCCTTTAGGCAAATTTTCAGATTTGTAGCTTGACAGAATATAAGAACACATCACTGCAGCTTTTATGTGAATAAGTCAACTTACTTCCTCCTCAGTGAGTCTGGAACTATGCAAATGTATTTTATGTTTGGAGAGGCCCCTGGTTATATGAAAACAATGTTGTTGTTTCTTTTAGATTTTAATTTAATATTCTGAGCCTTGGAGGGAGAAATCATCATAGACTCATTTACCCTACAGTCAGTGTGACAATATGGGAGGGTACATTTAATGCCTTAGCAGTAAGCATTTTGAACATGCATCCAAAGGTGATAAGAACTGAAATAATCTTTGGCAAAATTCAAATGCAGCTTAATTGAATATTTAAAATCATTCTCAAGATATAACTGAGAATAAATTATGTAATGATGTGGTAGGAATGATTTGATTTTATACTTTCTTCTGCTTAGTAGTACCACAGATGCTTGGATAGGGGTAGGGCAAGTTTCTTGCTGTGAAAGTCATTTGAGATGCAATACAAAGCATTGTACATTAATGAGATTTTATTATCTCCTGTTCTGATATTTTTACAGATGAAAGTATAAAGGTATTTATATAACTCTTTAAAGCAGGTGGTGGTTTAGGCCTTCATTTTATATTGGCATCTTCTGTAGTATTTACAATTTTTAATCCTTTATATTTTAATATACACATTTTAAAAATCAAAGAGTTTTCATACACAATGAATAGATCATATATGACAGTATGTGATACAAGACATTCCTTTTTCAAGGCAGAAATATTTAGATGCCTCTCCTGTCTCTTGCTTTTATGTTTCAGGTGTTGGGCTTAGGGATTTTTACATTTTTTGACCTGCGGAGAAATCCCACAGCATAAATGTCTATGCCATGAAAACCTGGTTATGCTTGGCTTCATATTTTAAAAAGTCAACAGAATACCCTAAGTCTTGGATGCATGCATTACTGACATCTAAGCCCTGTGTAAGTACTCCAAATGTTAGATTATGCTAATACTAAAAAGGAAGCCATATATGTTTATTTTGAAAAATATTGAAGTCCTGAGTGTTCAAGCCATTTATCAGTAAGTACACACAATCATCGCATCAAACTGCAGCTTCAGTGAGTGCAAACAAAAGAGTTTTAGCTCCAACTTTCAGTGTCAGACTTTCATCCCTCTCATCAGGTAATGTAATAAAGGTTATAAATGTTGAAAATATGTTTCCATGTACACACAAAACTAAGAAATGCATACTTCGTTCGTAATTCCAAGTCTGTTGCAGTCAAGGTATAGTTCAGAGGGTCTCTCTCATGGATGTTTATCAGGGTGACTCTGTTGTTTGTTCTACTTTCTGTTCCGTGTCTTCCCTTTACCTGTATTGCGTTCCTTCTGCTGCCATAACTATGTGAGCAAAATCCAGGAAATATGGGTTCTTTTTTACCAGAATAGCTCATTCAAGTCAAGGAGCTGCTATAATAGAAGAACTCTTCTGCCACTGTATGCTAAAATAGCTGAATCCTATCTAGGGAGAGTGTTGCCAGCATTGCTCTTTGCATGTATCTATCCTGTACTCACACATAAGTAAAGAAGTCCTTTGTGTTAAAAATGGAAAAAACCAAGTCAGGAAAAAACAAGTCGGAAATCATTCTTAAGAGAAGAGTGAGTTCTTGAAGTGTTGGTGCTGACTAGTGAAGAAGGAAAATCCTGGTGATGAGGAGGATTCCTGTATTTAATTGCTTTAAAATAGAATAGAGAGAAATAGAAGACTTAACTCCATGGAGCTGACTATCCACAATGGCCTCGGGGCAGAGAGAGAGGTGGCCTTCATTGCCTTATGCCTGACAGTTTGGTTGCCTTAGTCAAGCTGCGCATATGCAGACTGAACATGACAAGGGTCACTTTGAACCAAGTTATTCCTTTTTAATTGCCAGCTCTATTGGCAATTCCTTTGGGAGCTCAAAATTAGAGATTCTGAGAAATATAGGTTGGCAAAACTCTGCTCTTAAACAATTACATTTTCTGATTTGCACATCTTACCAAAGACTTAATGATATTATAAAGTTTCTAATTTGAAAACAGTAGCATCAAATACAAGTGTTCAAATTTGTTTTGATAATGTTACCTTCTGCAATATCTTATCCTCCTGTAGCATCGTGAAAAAGGAATAAGCCATGTGTTTGCTACTTTTTAAAACTTCCTTTTTTTTCTAAGGCTGATATGGTTTCCTTTCATTTCTTTAAATATTTGTTGAAAAATTTGTTATCTTTTGCAGTTACTTTGAAGATCTTCTGAAAGGATCAGTCTTTGAGTGATAATGAAGATAAAGGTACAGTGTGTTTAACAATTCCATGATTTGGAAACTATCACTACTGGAGGTAAGCAGGAACAGAAAAAGTCCATCTTAAACTGCGGATGAACTTATTTTTTTCCCTTACAAATTCACATGTCAAAGCCCTCTTGCACATGCTGAATTTTTGTTTACTGTCAGTTAAATTTTTGCATGTGCAGGAGATCAGGCTATTGGAGCTGTGGGGTTTTGAGAAGATTTTCCTCAAAAGGGGGGATCTTAAAAAACAAGCAGAGGTGAAAATGCTATGAGCAGGTCAGTTACAGATCTGTTTCAGCACCTCTCAGAGAAACTATTTTTTCTGTTCAGTTTATACATTATTTTATGTTTTGTGCAATGAATTACTGGGATAACCCTAACATTTGCATTCCATGACTTTTGAATGTTTAAAACAGAAACCTTCACATTGAATTGACAAATGGTTTGTATTAATATAAAACTAGATTTAGGAAAATCATTTAATCTATAAATGACATCTGGTATTTACAGCTTTAGAGTCTGATGAAGATAGATGCGCTACCTTACATGTTTATAATATTTTGTAAATTTGCAAACGCATACTTAAATTGATTGTATCCTTCTCCCATCCTTCAAATGTCACTGGCCCTCTAAGGACCTACTCCAAAGCTCACTTTCATTAGTGGAAAGACTTACAGGCTAAATGTATAGCCTAAAATTAAACAGAGCCTAGGAACATTCCTGAGCTCTGGAATACTACCATTTCTACTGTTAAAGTGTTACTGTGTTCCTCAGCATGATTTTGGCCTGTGCCAGCTAGCCTTCGGCTGACTAATTCGTGGATGTAGTTCAGGAGTTAATGTGAGCCAGAGAAAATCTCTAACGGACACTTTGAGTGTAGCCACCATGTTCTGGAGGGTGAAAGAGGTTAGCAGTATGGGTGCAGGGCCTCTGTTAGTTGGCCTTGGTATCTCCTCCTGAGTAGCCACAATGAAGTCTAAACCAGCAAGTTTGGGGGTTGTTGGGTCTTCGTATATTCTCACAGACTTGCACTGTATTCAATTCCTTGCACAGGGCTGTGTTCGGTTAGAACTGGTCAGGAGCTTTTTTTGGATTTCTTGTTTTGATCATAAAATAAAAAATTCTTTATGGGAATGTCTCTTCCAGTCCCAATAAGTGTAAAATTCCTAGTTAAGAAAGGACACAATTCCACTATCCCATCCAAGAATAATAACCATCTGGAGTGGGGAGAGTAAGGTCCTGGCTTAAAAGAATCAACAACTGGGGAACCAGTAGCCTCCAGCCCATAGGAGTGTTCTTCTGTGAGTCAGTGTGATGGTGTCTGGGATCTCAGTGTGAGGCTGAGGACAGGTGCCAGGATGCTGTTATACTCAGAGAGATGGAGTCAAGTGGGATCAGACCTTTTAAATTTGAAGTGGCTCTTTTGAATACCCAGAAGACGGGAATCCAATCCCCTTGGCTTGGAAAAACAGTATATTTAAAGACAAATATTTAAAAAAAACCTCTGGACTAATTCCACTTCTTTGTATCATGTTTCTTTTTCTGATTCAACCAGAATCTTAAAAGTTTTTGATTTTTATTTATTCAGAAACTTGTCTTGAATTTTTAGAGCAATATTTTAAGCAACTAGAAAGGTAAGGGTCATATGGATGCTCTCTCTGTGCATATGTGTGTGATTGTGTATAAACACTCCAGAAAAGGAAAATGCATATTCTGCAGTAAAGTTACATTTAGTAATTATTTCTAGTGTTTCAGTATTTGTTTCTTCTCTTGATGTTAAATATGTCTAGATGGAGAAGTAAGGGAGGGTTCATGAGGTTCTTTACAATGGGTTAATATAATTCACTTTCATGTCAGGATTTAATCTATGCAAGTTCAAGCACAATTTGGGCTTTTAACATTGTTTTACATGAATGCAGAATGCAATTATTTATCATCTTTCCCTTTCTATGCATGTTATGCACAGGAACATACAAAGCCTTTACAGTCTTAAACCTATGTTGCTCCACAGCAAACTGTACTTCTATTATATATTTTCTCCAAAAGGTAGAGACAAATATGTAGGCTGCAAGTTCTGAATGAACTACAGTTATGACTGAAAGCAGGTACCCCCGTGGTACACATTTGTGTACCTCTTACACAATGTGTACTCTCACATAGCAATGAGAATTTTCTTTGGCTATATTCTGGTGAAAAATTGTTGTATGTTTAATGGATCTTTGCCGGAGCGAGAAATAGTCTCAGTGCATGAGAGTCAATAGAGTCCCTGAGACATCCTTGCTAGAATGGGAAAGGACATATCATTCCTTCAGTTGTGCTCATAATTTCAGTGGCCAGCACGCTTGTGCATGTGTTTCTCAAGTGCCAAGAATAGTCTTCAGCGCTCCAAAAAGACAGTGTCTGGGAGAACGAGTTCATTGCCAATCTGCAGAGCCAGAAATAGTGTGCATTAGGGAAAGGAAGCATGTGTTTTATCTTGCCTATAATGCTGTTGCTCTGTGCAGTTCTCCAGTGCTTTTGTAAGGTTTATGGATAGTCTTGGCCTCTGAAATCATAATGTCTCCAGACACTGCTGCTTCTCAGCTCCTTTGCCAAGACAAAATAAGTTAGAAAAATATTAATGTTAAGACTGGGAATATTCAGGGAACTTCTTCAGGTTGCTCAATCTTTTTTTTTTTTTCCAATAGTTTAAACTCTACTTCTTTTATCCCTATTGAGGAAACCTAGGGAAAACACGTTTTCTAACTTGAGCAAAATCTAGGCTTTATCATTCATAGAAAAAGAAGAAGAAGTTTTGTCTGTGCAAGTGAATAATCTCGGTAAGGCATATAAGAAATGTTATGGGCATTAAACTTTTCCTTTTCTTCATTTTAGTTGCAGTATTTGTATCTCTGTTCAATGGTTCTATTCAATTCTGGTTTTGCTTTTCATCTCACTTTTCTCCACATTTTATTTAAAAATTTATTTTCTTGTTTTCTTATGTCGGCTTGTCCTGTTGGGATTCTGCGGCCAGTCCTGGCTCTGTTGAACTTTCACTCACACAGCTTTGAAACTGGTTGAAAATAGACTAAAAAATCATCTGTTGCTGGCTAAAATGTGACTGTTAATTTCGCACTCATTAAATGGATATTGTGTACAGATGTATATATCTGGACATTGTGTGACATGATCTTTTGGGATCACTTTCCTGCTACCTCTGACGCTGCCTACACAAAGCCTGCTTCACAACGTCATCTGATGCAAGCAAGAATGAAGTTTCTTGGGTAGCAGAATATCAGTTTCAAGCAGCATAGATGAGAATGCAGTTGTCTCATTTAAATAATGCCTCATAACAAGATGCTCTGTGAGGAAGCAAGGGGAAAATAAAGCTGTGTCTGTAAGTTATTAGCCAGAGACCATTTTACATAAGGTATACAGAAACTGTAAGGAAATGCAATGTATTTGGGGTACTTTTGCCATAGTTAATAGATTTTTATGTTCTCTATACAATTCTAAAAAAATATCTATAACAACCCAGAGATAGAGAATGTTTCCATATCACTACTGATAAAAGGAATCTTGGAAAGGAAATACAAAAGTTGTCAAAGATCAAAAAAGGCACCTGAAATCATTGTAAATATCACCAACAATCAATTAATGATATCTGAAATAAATGTGCATAAAGGAAAGCAACATAGAAATGAAATAAAATACAGCTAATACACCCAAAATTGAAAATTGTTTTAAGAAGTGCCTTTCTCATTACAGCTGAATGTGATTTTCCAGATAGAGGCATTGTAATATGACCCTGTGTGCTGTTCTGTGTGTACAATAAAGCAAGCAAAATTAATCCCTTCCCCTGATGACCTCTAGAAATGAAAACCCATTATAGTAATAATATTTGTACTTAGGCCTTGATGGTTTTGTGCTGAATCTGAATGCCATGAAATGATTGTATACAGTGGCTGATGAGGACACATGTACAGATAAATACATAAATAATCCTCTTTATATAGGTGCAAGGTGACTTTTTAGATCTGGTATGGAAACTAGTTGAAGCCTAATAAAACTGGTAATCATTTTCTTTACTGCTAAGGCCTGAATCTTATTATGCTGAAAGGTCTATTAGGAATGTTTCCCTTTTTAACATGGAATGTATGTAACTGGATCTTGTGCACAATTTTCCTGTTTGTAAAACTTGAATTAAGCATTGAAATTTCTGCCTAAGTTACTGGGTTTGGTGTTTGCCAAAGTATATATGGTATCAAATACTATAATACGTCTTTGTTACCAGTCTGCGGTTCGGTTAGCAAACCCCACTTAAAGGGTAAAAGATCTTTTAAAAAACAACATTATTTAGCTTGGAACAGGAATCAATACTCCATACGATATGGTAATGAAACGCAGACTTTGCAACATATTGATGGACACTGAGAAAGTGTGTGTGGTGAGAGGAGTGGGTGTATTTGTGTGCATGTTGGAGGGACCACAATAGTATTAATAGCCTGTAAAGGAGGTTTCTGACATTTGGTAAACACATGAGTACGAGACAGAGCACAATAGAAACTACAGTTCAGAAACAATGATGCATACGTTACTCTGGAACGCCATTAAACACATGTGAGCTTTCTTCTGTCAGCATTTGTATTTTCACAGGATGTAGTAGCAAAACATAGTTTTGTGGAAAAGGAAGGCTAAAAAGACATCCACATATTGTTTTACTATTTTGCTTTACTTCTAATATTTGTGTATCTTTCTGATGTGGGCCATATATCCAAGCCGGTTCGGTTTTGTGTAAACAGTCTGGTTTTCTATTTGTCTAAGTGGCAATAAATTCCCATTGATCAGGGCTTAGTGGAAATTAGAACACCCTCCATGTGCCTCGGTCGGGGAGGCTGCTCCCAGCAGACTCTCGCTCATGTTAAAAGCCTGCTGGAATGTTTCAGAATGGTTGGTGTTGCTGCATATTACTTCACAATGTCAATACCAGAAGGCCTATTGATTTGGATCACTTTCTTTAAATAAAAGAAATTATTTAGTATTTGAAAATAGTAAAAATGGCCACCTGGTGTAAAAATAACACTACTTCGTCTCTTTTTTTTTAGACTGTCCATCAGCCTGGGAAAGCCTTGAATTATTGCACACTGTAATTATTTTAAAAAAACATATACCATGTGTTGTACTTTCAATATATTGATTGTAAAGGTTTGTAGTTGTAGCCTTCTGCTAAAGAATAAAACTTGAATTTATCAATTACATTTTATTTTAGATTAAGATTTGGGGGATTTCCTTTAAGCAGTGTGTATAGGTGTTTTGAAGAGGGTGACCTGAGAAAGATACAGATACATGAAAGACTTATCAGTCTTTCAGACGTGTACTTCTCAGTGTCAGTCAAGCAGCCCTGGCAGAGGAGATCTGGAGGGGTCTCTTTCTAATGGTGATTTCCATATAAGTGTCAGCAGACTGCTAAAAAGTGAGAGAGAGGGGAGCTATGAAAGCAAAAAGGACAGATATTAAATTGGAGGCAATATATGCTATGCTAGTATTTGTACACATGAAACTTCATAATTAGTAAATACCTAAATCAGCTGATTAAATCCATATTATAAGGAACTAGAATTCAAGATTCATCTGTATGAAATAAAGATTGCCAATAAAGAGGGTGTGATTTGGTTTTGGAGGTTGGGGTTTTTTTCTCAAGAGGTTAGGAAGGCTGGAACTCAGCCACGTATCAAAGTGTGCCATATGTCAGGGACGATCTTTCTTCTCTGCAACAGTAGCTTATTATATAAAAGTATTTTCAGTATTTTCACCCAGATTGTTTCCCATCCCTTCTTTTGGGTTCCATTTTCCTTTGTCTGATCCATCAGGATCCTTCCTGATACCTCCTCACCCCACCTAAAAGCTTTGCATGTATGATGTACAGTCAGGGGGTGATGAAGCCTACTGAAGGCATGCAGCTCCTTGGCATTCTCTGGTGTCCTTCTGGAGGTCTACCATGCTGAGGATCCATTTTGAAATCATGGTACTATTCTATAAAAATAATGCAGCTTTCTCTGCTAGCTTAAAATGTGTTATTTTCAAGAACAGCATCGCTCATGCACAGCCTGTTAAATGAACACTTGTATTCAAATAACTTACTGATTATGCAAAACAACTCTGCCTGTTACGGTACACATTCAGTGCAGAAAATTGCTCTGTTAGTTAGACTGCTTTTCCCATCACAATGAAACATACATCTACTTACAGCTAAAAGTCCAAGGGCCTGATTTACTAAAAATTAGTGATCCATCAGATTGATGGGCAATCTGCACTCTTGGTGCCTTGAAATTTCTTGCATCAGTCACCAGATCATGATTTACTAATAGGGTTTCAGGGCTTGCAAAATAGCACAACTCTAACCACATATTAATATTTAATCTGGCATTTTAAGTGCACCTAACAAAAGACCCCAGAGCTGCTGACAGGACCCTAAATTGTGAATTTCTTAAAAAGGAATTGACTATTTCCATAGCGGTTTCATGTAGAAATCTGAAATAAAAAGAAATAACGTGAGTTAAGCTCTGCTCATGAACTTACAAGTCTCTGACTATACTTTCTTGAAAAACTGTTTGTAGTTGGTTTTTTTTGTAGTCTACCTTCATTAAGGTATGACAAAGCTTCCTTTGGCAGTTTCACTGTCCATAGCTCATGATGGCAGAGAAATTTTGAAACTCATTTCTACATTGTGTGCAATTAAATAGTCTGTTCTTTAAATACTTAATCCACTTGGCAACTCTAGAAAGGTGCTAAATGAGAGTAAAGATAATGTATAAATCACAAAGGCCTCTTTATTACCATGAAATTTAGTAATTGAATCTACATAGACTTAGTAAATTGGGCCCTCTGTGTTTTGTATAGCATTTTTAAGTAACCAAGATAGGCAAGAAGCTGAATTACATATTGACAGTGCTTCTACCATTTCATGGCTTAAACAGAGCAGTAGGGTGAGTTAATAAGCAACTTCTCCTGCTGCTGTCAGATGAATATTCTAATTTTACAAAACATATAGAGTGCATGTCTAGAAAAGGGTTTATTTGTTTCTTCCATTTTCGTATGCCATAATTTATGAAAGATGTTCCCAACACCACCTGTAATAACAGAATGTTTATTAGTGTGCAAATGAGGGTTATAAACGATGTTGCTTATCTATGGAACAAAACACAAAAGACAACTTATTAGCAAAAGACAAATTGCTCAGCAAGTTTCAATGACCTGCTATGTTTGTCGTGAAAAAAAGCTTTTATTTGCACAGATCAATGCTTTTATAATCCATTTAAAATAATATACTTGCCACTAGGTGGCTATTTCTGATCAGATCATTTTACCATTTTAATTACATTTTTAATATCCTGGCTGCATAAACAAAGATAAATTACAAGCCTTGCACTATCTGGCTGCTAGCTCAGGCACAATCTGTAATAATATCAGCTTTTGTTTGTGCCTCCTCTAATTAGATTCTGAAATCTAGGCTTTATCAATCAATAATTTTAATTTCAGAATTGCCTTTTGATCTTACATTTCATGTTTGTTTGCAGAAAATGATCAGTAGGACAAAGCTGATAATTTATGCAGAAACAATCTCTCAGCAGAGTTACAAGCGCATTCCTAGCCATCAACACAACCCGGCAGACTAAGCTTGACACAGGTCTAATTAGCATGCAGATATGTGTCGCCTCATTGGCAATTCAAATTGCTTTTTTATAATGTACCTCAAATTGTGCTACTCAAACATTGTATTTGATTTCCCAAGCCCCCTGGGCATCCCATAATGTCTCCCTTCATCCTGGGTACGAAGCATTTATTGAACAATCTGCTTCGACTCTGGCTATCTTTTTGAAAGCACCCAAACATCGTAACCATGGGACCAGCTTTTCCTCCTTGTCAGACAGCAACTTGTTCTTCTGCGGAGCGGCGGGTGCCACGTCCGTAGGTTTAGCGATGATATGTTACCTTGCGAGCTCCTGCTCCCACGGTGGCTGCTCTGTAGAGGGCTTCGTTCCTGTGCCACTCATCTAAAAAGGGGGAGGATGTCTACAGAGCACACATTAATATGCGGCACATAACCACATCTCTGAATGCCAGCCTTCCATTCTTCATTAAACAAAATGGCTGGATTGCAGTGATTGTTTTCCCCTCCGCACACGCACGCGCGCGCAGACACACACACCACGCACGCAGGCACATACCCACACACCCCCCACACGCACTCCGGCTTTCTCTCATTTCCTCCTTCACGCACACACATGCACTTTCCCCCATGCACACAAACACACACACACACACCCCCACGCACCCCCACACACACGACATTCCCTGCCGTAGCGTGTTGTTGTCAGTGCGGTGAGTTACGTGCGAAAAGTTGTCTGCGGCATGCGTGACACGCGAGGAGATTCCTGCCAACGTCAGGGCCCTTTTTTGCCATGCAGCAACAAGTGGCAGAATCAATGGTGTACAGTTATTCAGCAATGTAATTCATTTCACTGGCTTTGGCTCCTAGCCAGATCCGCCATCTGTCTCTTGCTCTCCCTCTCTCTCTCTCGCCTGAATTTGTCCTACATTTCGTAATGTTACGTGCTTGCCATCCTTATTCTATGTCAGAGGTACAGCACGAGCCTCACCCCTGTTCCGGCGTGGAGTTCTCTGAGTTCAGTGGCACTTTGGATATTCCACTTCAGTGCCATGGGAAGAAAAGGGTAAGCAAAAAACAGAGGGATAGCTGCAAAGAAAATGGTGTTCTTCTACCAGAAAGCCAGAGCCTCCGCTTTTTATTTAAAGCATTGATATGGATCTGTCTCACACGGGAACTTTTCCTGCTTCGTTAGAGTATCTTCGTTTTCTTTATTGGATGCTGGCACTGTACGCCACTGCACAGCTCCGTGGAATGCCTGCTGTTGGATACTTGCAGATCCCTGCCACCAAGCAACCTCCTGCATTGGAAATCGGGTGACTACTCCAGGATCTTATGCGTGCTTGCTGTTTGAAGCTGCAGAAAAGTGAATAATCAATTAAGTATTGATTTCTTGTAAGATTTGGTAAATTTCAAAGGCAAGACAAAGAGGATGGCTTAAGGAAAGCACTGCAGGGACTTGGCGTAAATTAGACAACTAACAGCAGTGCAGAATAAAATAACACCTCAACTGAATATTTCCTTGGAAGAATTAGCACTAGCTATTGGAAGACGATGGTGGATTTAATCAAGACGGCAGGCATGCTTGAGTTTTAACCGTGAACCTGAAAGAGGAGCTAATTATAACCACCTTTTTATATGGAGCTAATTTGACTGAATGGATGCAAATGTGCTTTATTTATGGATGAAGAAGCAAGCCTTACAGCATTGACTTTGGGATCATCGCATATGCTAAGCTTTACAGCTTCTCTAAAAGTCAAGCCTACAGTACATTTTTATTTACTGAGAAGGTATTTATATGTAAGCATAAGCTAGCCGTACAAAAGATTCATCAGAACAATGTACTGTGGCACTGAGGATCTAATTATAATTTTGCAGCATTTCATGTTTTCTCTAATTTGGTGCTTTTCAACCCTTGGTTGTGATGGGCTATAAATGGGACAATAAATGTATGATTTAAACTATTGTGATTTTCATTGTGTAGTTTATTAATCGTACTGTAGTTTTCTTAGCGTGTTTCTGAATTATTCAGCAGTAATTTATAATGAAAGAAGCAGAACTGGTGGGGTGGTTTTAAATTCATTTATAATCTTCTTACAGATCTAAATGTACAGGTTCTACCAGCCGATGAGCTCTATATAATTACGAAAGAATGTAGAAATTTTCAGATAAATGGGGCACTGACTTTACAATGGGCACAATATTGTATAATCAGTAAAAGGAGGATTGTTATGTTTTGACTCTGTGGAGACTGGTCTTGGTTAGTTAACTCCTTCTCTGCTGATAATGGTAAGCAAATGTACCTTATACGAGAAAATAGGGGGAGAATGTAATGTATTAGTTTGATGTTTTGCTAGTCTGAAACCTTAGCATTTTTTTCCCCCATTTATTTCCATTTCTGTTACTTTTCTTTTCCCTATTTGCTTCTCTGGTTTTTGTCGGGTTTTTTTTTCCTCCTGTCTTGCAATCTACATTCCCTGAGCAACCACAGGAACCAAGTTACATTAAGCTTCAACACAAAGACGATGTAAGAATAATGAATCCTCATTTGCATTGACATTTGTATTCAGATTTGCCAGGCTATAAACTTGGCAGATCAAGCGGAATATTAAGTAGAGGCTTCCATGGTAAATTGCGACTCTTGCAATTGCTGAGTCTTTTTTCCTGGTTTTTTTGCATATGTGTGGGGTGTGTGTGTGTGTATGTGTGTGTACATATGTATGTATGTGCATATCTGTAGTGGCAGGTAAAGTCTCATGACTACTTGATTTCTCAGAAGCACATTGGCTCTCTTTCTCTTTCAGTATATGATGTCAGTTTATGCAAAATGAAGCAGGAATACACCAGCAGTAAGCATTTTAGTTGAAGATATAGTGTGATATATGACTAAAGTATTAACTCCCTTGTCTAGAGACCATGTGAAAGAATTCTTTAAGCAAATAGATAAACACTATTGCAAAAGCAAACAGATCTTCTGCATCAGCTGGAGGTTTGATTTCACTGCAAGTAGAGTCCAAAGCACAAGCTGTGAAATAGCACTAAACCTACCTGCAGCATAACATGATACACCGTTTTATTTCTGATGGTGTTAATATTTGCATGTATGTTTCCATTAAAAACTTGGGCCTTGGTATGCCTACCATCAGGTGCTCTCCACTTTGGTTTGGTTGGACTGTCTCCAGCTTTACAGTAGTATGTGTGGGAGAAAAGTTGGCCCTTCTCATCCGGGGTTGGACATTGAACCTTTTCCTTCGCTGACATTTGCTGAAGAAGAGGTGATCCTAGCTATACATTTCCCTAAGAATTCTTCCCTTCTCTCTCTGCATGAACCTTTTTCAGAATGAATAATTGCAGAAGTTATCATTCTCCTCTTCAACTTTGTGTTATTGAAAGTAATTTACAAACAAACTTTGGAAACTTTAAGTTATCTGTAACATGGATTACATTATTTCACAAGCAGTGAAAAACTCTTCAGTCAACAAGTGCTAAAAATGCTCCATAACTCCTATTTGCTACCCATAGATTTTAAAGTAGTTGTCTCAGGACTCCAACAAAGTTGTCTGGAAAGAATCTGAGAGTGGCACTGAATTAGGAGATGCAGGAAATGATCAGGCATGCAGGAAATGCTTCCAGTGCCTTCTTTTTGTACATAGCCCCTCCCTACCACATACATAAACACAAACTTAGGAAAGAGAATGGCAGCAGAGTCCATAGCATGTGTTTTCATAATGGTTTATAACTGGCTTCTATGTTAAAGAGGTACTATGATAAAGAAAAATCCTGGATTTTTTTCCAGTCCTTCCTAAACAAGTTAAGGGACTGAATTTAAAAACTTAATCTATCACTGGTCATTTAACTTAATCCTCTGAAAAGCAAGTGCAATGCAATGGCTAAACCTGTTGTAAACAATACTATACTGTATAATTGTTGGCTATAATTTCAGCTGGGAAAGTCATATCAGCTTTGTTTTCTGTTAAAATACATAAAACCCTAATAATGTTTGGATTTACTTTCATTTTGTTTTTACACGGTAATAGGATAATTGATCATGCAGGGAATGGTCAGTTGTAATGTAGTGTTTGCTAAGAGTGGAAGATGATATGCTGCTCATGTAGAATGGTGACCTATGGAAGGCAAAGGCAGCCATGCATTGTTATTTGTTTGCTATTTCTGAGAAGCTTTAGAACTTGATTCTTTTAATATGGGGAAAAACATGGAATATGGTGTCTACTTCCTTTGAAAGAGTGTTCTGGGCTATAGTTCCAAAATGGTGCTTAATGTAGAAGGGAAAAGTAAAACTTTCAAGATATGTTTCCATACTCCACTTCCTCATGCACATCACCTTGATAAATTAATATTAAACTTTGTTGTTTGGGTTAGTATGTGTAGTTGCCATTAACTGTTTTGGAAACTTACCCTAAAACAGTTAACAAAGTGGTACTTTTCTGAGAAGGGAAAAGCAAAACAATATCTCATTGGCTTCCCCCCCCCCCAAAAAAAAAGTCCAGTGTAAAAGAAGCTTTGAGATTTAAGTTACAAATCCATAGAGAATAAAAGATTAATAAACTGTCATGTTTTTGCTGGACATGCATTTACAACAGTCATTCACTAAAGTGAATCCTTTGGAAAATTAATTCCTGGGGGGGGGGGGGGTTGGCCCTATACAAAATTCCTCAACTTTCTGCTGCCTGTGACTATAGGACCCAAAGAAAGGAGAGATGAATGAAAGTACTATAAGGTCCAAATACATTCATCATATTCACTGAAAAAAAAGATAAAAACACCTGGCATAAAGGAAGGTATGAAGCTAATATTTCCTGGGAGAAACTCCTATCTGTTCCCTGGCCTTTTATGTGTACTGTGTTGTTGAGTAAAATCATAGAAACATAGAATGGTTTGTGTTGGAAGGGACCTTAAAGATCATCTAGTTCCAACCCCCCTGCCATGGGCAGGGACACCTTCCACTAGACCAGGTGGCTCAAAGCCCCATCCAACCTGGCCTTGAACACTTCCAGGGATGGGCCAGACACAACCTCTCTGGGCAACCTGTTCCAGTGCCTCACCACCCTCACAGCAAAGAACTTCTTCCTTACATCTAATCTAAATATAAACTGGAGTGCTATTCATAACAAAAATATACTGTGCGGTGGGTATTCACCATCACTGGACAGAGTGTAGCTCAGTCAGCCCAGGCATAGCATACAGATGCTTTAGTAGGAAAGCTCAAGGCCTGTTACAACATTTCAGTCTAGCTTGTTGTGTTGCTAAAAAATTTAAGAGTCCAACAACACAGAGTTCACTATATATAGTAAGGCCCATAGAATTTAAAAGTGGACTTCATCTTGGGACTGAATTGTAAGCTTTCTGCATCTGCAGGAATGTAGTTTCCTAAATAGTTTTCTTCTGATTACTTTGTGCATGTAGCAGCAGTTTGAACTTAGGCAATTTAACTGTTTTTGTTATATAGACAGTAAACATTTTCCCCTTCATGTTTTTTGTTTCCTAGGCACAAAGGAGACAGAAATGATTTTTAAAAGAAGCAAATAGGTAGACATGCAAACAAGGGAGGAGAAGAGATAAGTTTGAGACTGAGAAGTGGCTTTTGCACTGGCTTTTTGTAAATGATAAGAGTTAAATCTTTCTTTCCGAGGTGAAACTTTTGTGTTCTGCTTTATGGTTGCTTCAGTGGTATGTCTTTTGAGACATCGTATCTGTAATCTCCAATTGTGCACGCTGCAGTAATTTACAACTAATAATTGAAGTTTTTGTGCAAGATTTTCTAGTTTTGCTAAAGACTGCTGGGAAAATGTAATCCACTGAAATGTATTATTTGTGCTACTTTGGCAGTCCAAGAAAAAGTTCTTTTCCTTAATAAAATAAATATGCTTTCAATACCAAGCACTTTCACATGGCAAAGCTTTTAATTTAATTGCCAGGATTGAGTTAGCTATTTTCAGTTTCAAGCAGTCCTTCGATTACTGAAGACAAAATTTAATGACTATAAATATTGTTAGATAATTAATAAACTGGATTTGCACAAAATTCCCTCAGACCTGAGATGTCTTTCTGTGGTTTGTTACTTATTGCATCTTGTATCAAATTACAATGCAATCCTGTAATTTGTGTTTGCATAGCATCCACCATAATAAGGCTCCAGTTCTGATCAGTATCATAACATAAATAATAATAGAAATGCATTGTTTTAGACAATAGGCAAGCTTTCCAGGGTGGTTGTTTATTTGCATAATCAACACTGTCTCATTTAGTTTAGTGGTTACTGCTTTTGGCAAAATTCTGTGGTCATTAATTGTGCTTTGAATTTCATTGGGAATTTTCCTTAATGAGAACAGATTTTGATGCAAGGTCAGCTCTCTGAAAACCATACCGACCCATGCTTCATTATTGTCACAGTGAGTCATATAGTGAGCAATGTGGAAATCACTTTACTCGGCACTGAACTTGGCCAGCTCTAGGGCTGAATTCAACACTTGGGTAACAAAACTCAGCAACTGAGCACAGGGGAAGATTGAGGAAAGGGGAATCTAATTTTTGAATTTTAGGTTATTACAGCACAGAGATGAGAGGCAGGGGAAAGTTTCTGTGAAATGGAGGAGGGAATACTGGATGCTGATAAAACATATACAAGGAGATGGGAAATTAAACAATATTTTTACTGTTAACCTGATGTCCATAGTTAAAAGAAAGAACAAGAAGCAGAACACAAATTCCAGTCATTGCAACTTGCAATGTATAACTACCAGTTTCTCCTGGATCCATAATTTATGTTGGAACCTGCAATGAATCATGCCACATAGAAGTGGTCCTAGGCTGCAGAAGATAAATCTAATGACACATCAGCTATTACTAATTTAGGGCTGCTCTCAGTAATGTAAGTGGGAGTTTTCCTGTGGACTACATTGGGAGCTGTATTTGGTCTTATTCACAATACACTGAAGTTACTTGTGCTATACTATGCCACAGTCATAAACACTGAATAGGAGGTGGCATTTTAAATATCTGAAATATTCTGAGATGTGTTTATGGGGCCATATTCAGTTTAAATTTTGCTCATCCTGCTCTAAGCATTTTCCTATTAATAGTTAACATAGTAGTTTATCACTGTAGTTTAGAGAAGCATTTGATTTTTCCTTCCAGCAAAATTGAAGTTTTTGCCTAATGAATTCTCTATATAACAAATAAAATTTCCTCAAAAGCACTTTTCACTTTTCTAAACCATTGTACTCTTCCTTATAACATATAAATAAAATGCTGCAAAAGAGAGGTTAAAAAGGATCCGGCTATGAAATTTGTTTTCTTCATCTTGTATTTCTCAAATTCATGTTAGCTTTCCTTCTGTTAACAAGTGCATTTGTGTCCCAACCAGTCAGTAAAATCCACCCTGAAAATCCTCGCAGCCAGAATGACCCTGGTGAATCTTGGATCCACAGTAAAAACATGGAAACAAACTGGTATCCCACTGACATCTTTCAGAATCTTCTTGACAATTAGCAAGCCCAGTATACCAAAAAATAGAGAAGTAAGCTATGGTGAAGCTGTTGGTCAGAAATCTAAGGTTGGGGGGGGGGGGGGGGGGAATGAAGAAGGAAAGACTTATGCATGTGTTGTTGCATCGTAGGAGATATATGGGGCAGTGCTGGCAAAAAGGAGCTTCCCTCATAGATCCAGTTAGATACAATTGGTAGGCAGCACTCTTCTAGGACAGCACTCTTCTAGGACAGCACTCTTCTAGGAAATTATTAGCAAAACACAAGAATATAGAGAGCTTTATAGTACAGGGAAACATTATTCACACTGTTTAAGCAGTGGAGTTATTTTAGAAAAAAAGACAAAGTACTTTCTAGAATCAACAGATTTTTTCCTCTCTATTCACAGCTTCTTAAAGTTTTCTAACTGCTTTGTTTTACACTTTCAGCAATATTGTGTATGATCTTTAAGATTCTACCATCAAAATTGTTTTCCATTTCTTATACGTACTACTTCAAGAGCGCTTCTTCTCATACATAATGACTAGTACTATCTGGATGACCTGCTGAAAGTGTTGAAAAGTTTCTCAGCAGGATCAAAGTTAAAAACAGCAAAAAGCTGTAATCTTCTTGATTATTTACAGGGAGATCACAAGTTGAGGGAGAAGGTTACCTCCTCAATAAAAATGGATGATTGTCAAAAAAAAATGCTTAGCATCCTGTGGGGGTTTTTAACAAGTCGTCCACTAGTTTTGTCTCAGTTATGTACTCCAATCTTTTGTTCAATCATTTTTTTCCAAATGAATCTAAGTTCTGGTGTTCCTTATTACTTGCATTTGCTTTCCAATTAGTGCTTTAATCTAATTCTGCACCAGGACACTTCCAGATGTTTACTGTTGTGAAGTGTTGAGCATCTTAAGCATATTCAGATCCTCTGACCTCAGCACCACATAGGTTTTGCTCAGAATACCTTGCTATTCCTTGAAGACTCAGTTAGCATGCTCTGTGTCATTAAAAATCAAGTACAAGGATGGTGATACCTAAGTTTTGCTTTCACTGACATTTTACATTAAAGAAAAAATAAACTGTTTTTTAAACCTAAATCCAACACTGGCCAGTATTTGGGATCTTTTTCAGATTGGGAGTGCCCATTTCAAAGGGTCATGAGTGACAGCACTTTCTAAAATCAGACCTTTGTCCCAGCTGTGAAGAATGGCAGTCTCCAATCTTTAACTTACCTTTTGAAAACACTAACTTCAGTCAATGGTGCATTTTAGATGGGTTGTCTTATTTCTTTAAAAAACAAACCATCATTCATGCTGAATTTATCTAATACAAAAAAAAAAAAAAAATACCCAAACTGGTTTTAATGTTCATTTTACAGTAACTATGTATTCATGCACAATTGCAGCGAAGATTTCTATTACCCAGGCTGTAAATATGGTAGGAAATGCAATGCAGAGAAACATAGTAGAAAGAGTTCTTGTTTCTGCCCCTGAAAGGGCAATACTGGACAGAGCTGGCTTGAGCACTGTTATAGTCAGTACAAAAAGGGAGGAGTTTCTTCCATTCAAAAGAAGAAAAAATATTATCTTTTTATCATCAAATCATTTAGAAAAGAAACCACAGGTGGGAATCCTGAAAGCTTACATGAGTAAGAAAGGTCAAAAACCAATTTCTGACTTGTTGAAGACACCCTCCTGATTCTTTGAAGTGTGATTTTTTTTTCTTTTTTTTTTCTTTTTTTTTCTTTTTTTTTCTTTTTTTTTTTTCCTTTTTTTTTTTTTTTCTAGTGGTATTCTTGGCCAGCCAGGCAGCTTATTAGACAGTCAGGCTGCTGCATTTGACTTTTCTAAAGAATGTGTTGGCTTCTTATTTGCACCTCTATTTAGTTTAAGGCTTGATCTGTGAAGGTCTATTTGGTTTACACATGGTGATATCTCTATACTCTTGTGATTACACTTGTCATAAAGAGCAAGACTGTTTCCTACGATGGTCTCTCAGCCCTATGATTTGCAACTTCCAAACATGCCTAACTCTGTAGATCTTCAAAACATGGTGGAAAACCCTATTTAAAAAACAGTTTTTTTCATGAAGGTGTTGACTGACTTACTTACAGAAAAAAATGCACAATAACATTCTACGGTGGGTATCTGCTTTTGAAGGTATGACTGTGTACTGTGACATGGCCTTAATAATACACTCAGTAAAACTGTTGATAATTGCTAAGTCAAACAAATATTTCTAAATAATACATTTAGTCAAAGAACAGAAAGCATTAATTTTCATATTATATCTCAAAGAATTTGTCTCCCAAAATATGTAGCTTACTTTACATTGTAAGTAAAGCAAATGGAGAGAGAAAATCAAGTATAGGGAGGGGAAAAAGAAGATTTGATACCCTGCCACCTGATAGCAGTCACGTTTCCCATTATTGTCAAATGTGGTAGATTTTTGCTCATAAAAATTACTTTGTGGGGGAAGGGAGAAAGAAAAAGGGGGTTACTGACTCAATTACAGTCCTGATACTTCAGCTAAACACCTTACCAAAAACTGGAGATAATTAAAAAATAAAAATGACAGAGACCATAGAGGTAAAATCTCCTGGGAAGTTTTTCCTATATGATAATGATTTTAGCAACATCTGTCTGTTACCTCTGTAGGATTCTGGTAGCATCTCACAGTAGTCAGGGTTGGAGGAACATTCTGTGCTGGACAAGAGTCAGCCCTGAAAGACAGCATACATTTTCCTGTTAGAAACAACCTTTTTTTTATCTGGACTTGACTGAATCATCAAATTATTTTCCCTGTGTGAATATCCTTTTCTGAGATCTGCTTTTATCATAAAGCAGAAATATGTCATTTGTGAAGGAGTGAAAATATCTGACTACAGCTTCTAGATTCAATTTTCTTTATATGAAACATTCCGAGATCTGTCCTTATTTATAATCCTTATTTCACTAAAAGTGCCCCTTAAAGATAAAGTTTTTCATATTCTTATTCTAGACATACTAAGAATAAGTTTATTATGAGTTAGTGTGTTGTTGTACCACAGATTGCACAGAAGTTGCTGTGATATTGATTGCAAATGACCTATTGAAATTTGGAGGCAAAAATTACACACATCCCACTTTCCCCAAGGAAAAAAAAAAAAGAAAACCCAAACCTGCTGGATTTCAATTGAAGGTTTGCAAATCATTGTGTGAATTACTAACCTTTCATCGCATTCAACAGATCCTATTATGTGACAGTATGAATCTTCTAATCAAGCTGCCTAAAACCCTCAGGCCGTGGCATGACAATACAGTAAATCTTGCTTCAGAGCTCTTGCTATAGGACTGGAAATGCCACAGCCGTGTGATGCAAAGCACTCATCTGGTATACGATCACTCTTATGTTTGTACCACTGACTTTTTGCTGGATCAAGTATGATTTTTACTCCTACAGCTGACATAAAACCCCTATAAGAGCAAAAAGCTGATATAAATACTATATTGAGTGTTCTGTCCAGTTCAGCAGTAATGCAATGGCATATCCATGTTTGAACAAAATCAAATTAGTACCTGATTCTGCAAAAATTTAGTATAAGTGGTGGTGAAATTGAAACCTCAGAAAAAATCATTTTCTCTGTGGGGGCGTTGCTGATTTCCAAAATGTCTAAAATTGTTAGGAGCACTGCAAAGTCATATACTGAAGACTCATCATAAAATTAAAGACTTTGTTCTACATGTAGACTTAGGTACCTAGTGGAACTTACTAAAAGTTTGAGTTCTACCACATAATACTCAGTACTAGTAATATGAGTACAAGTATGCAGTATGAGATCCTAAAAATCCTGTTGTCCTGTGCTATATCGTGTATAAAAGTGTGGGCGTTAATTTTTTGGGATATTTTTTCAGTTGCTCCTAAATGTTGACCAGAAAGTTGGAAGGGGTGACATCCTTCTACAGTACATTCTCACTGGTTTTCACTGCCAAAGTTTTCATGATAATCATCAAAATTTATACCAACAATTGTCCCTGACTGTGCTTAATAGTAAAACAAGATGGAAAGAACATTTTCAAGAACAAATTGTTCATTTGTATGCAAACTACTTGTGCTGAATTTGTTGAAAACCTCTTACTTTTGCCTTACGCCCACACCAGTGCTGTTCCAAAATATTCCAGTTTCAGCATACTTAATTCTTATTGTTCCTGGCACAGCTTGCAGAAGAAAGGGATTCTGAGGGGATTTCAAAGCTACTTGTGTACAGTAAAACAGTTGTCTAAAGTCTAACTGAACTGTGTCAGTTAGCAACCAGTATAATAATAACATGCTTGATACTGCTATACTTTAAATACAATTGTACTCTTTTTTTGTAGAATAAAGAAGGATCAACAGATGACCCAACAGTTATTAGTAGTCCAAATAATAAGCCTACTTCTTATTTAGTTGCCTTTCTTTAGTGCAAATACATTATGACGTATTATACTTGGAACTCAGAAGGATCTGCTTTCAAAGTTTAAAGCAACTGTTGGCATAAATGGCTGTAAAAAGACTTTTGAAGTGGAAAGTATTAATCAAAACTGGAAGATATTCAAAGGCAAATTAAATGCATGTTCATAAAGCTACAATTTTGCAAACAAGTTAGGTAAAAGGATGTTAAAAGGAGAAGCTGAAGAAGCAATAAAACATGACTGAAACATACAGACAAAATAAGTACATTGAAAGAGTTTTGTGAGATTCTCAGGAGAAAGTTCAGTTATGCCTACTTTTGATTTTGGTGGTGATGATGGTAGGAAGAGAAGGAGTGCAAGTGATTAAGGCATTATTGTAATACTTCAGGTAACTTGGATCATTT
Source organism: Buteo buteo (assembly GCF_964188355.1). Lineage (NCBI taxonomy): Eukaryota > Metazoa > Chordata > Aves > Accipitriformes > Accipitridae > Buteo > Buteo buteo. Next base: position 45,050,178 of record NC_134173.1, read on the forward strand.
CCTGACACCTTAAAGCCTTTGGAAAAAAAATAGCTGTAAATACCTGTTTTCCAGCCGCAATCAGTGACACCATAGTTTTTAATAACAAAGGCTTGGAAGAGCTGTAATTTTTCCAAAGCTCTTCTCTAGGCAGTGTTGGATTTATTTATTTGGAAAAGAGAACTAAAAGGTCTGTGTTTCAGATTTCTTTTCTTCTTTGCATTGGTTTTGTTTGGAGTTTCAATGCATCTGGGCATCACCAAATGTGACACTATTTCTACCCTCAAGTCTTATCTTACTGGTGTTTGAACGTCCTTGACCTTATGCAAGTGGGCTGGAAGTCCATCTGTCTGACTGTTGCAGAGACTCCCAGGCAGCAGCTATGGCAATATTCTTCCTGGCTATTATGCAAGTGCATTGGATAAAAGCTTTTCTTCCGCCTGATGCATGTAAAGTGATGAGGAATCCCAGCCTTTACATTTTGGAGAGTGCAGGCTGCCTACCAGTCTGACTCTTCTCTCCATCACCCACAGAAGAGCTGGAAATAACGTGGTTGAAATCACCCTGTATCTGAAGCTGCCAAGCCTTTGTCTACTGACTGTTTCTGCTGAAAAGCCAAAACAGGGGCTGGTATTTTTCAACTTTTCTGTGATCACTTGACATGCAGTTCCTGACTTCAGAGGTAAGTGTCATGCCATCTTACAGTAATGGCTGTCAGATAATTCTGCATGAGTACAGTTTTAACTATAAACTGGAAGTAATTTAATACATCTAATAAATATATACGATTGTTGTCCTTATCCTGACTTTCTGTAACTGATGCTATCTATAACTCTTTGCATTTTTATGCACCAGCATATTAAAATTTCAGTCAAATTTTGCTTCAGTTTGCTTGAAGAAAGTGTGTGTGTGTGTCTGCTCATCTGTCTCTGTGTATATGTGTATCGAAATAGATTTTCAAGGTGGTAACATGAAATATACAAGTAAAGAGTTCAGAGATTGGCTGTAGACCCAATCATATGTCTCATATTGAAAGAGAATTACTTGGCTGATTTGTCTCAAAGAGATTTTGGCAGCTTTTCATTTGTATTTTCCACCAGTAAGAGACATCAAAATAAGCGCAAAGATTATTTTTCCCTCTAAACTGCCAAATTAAAACATTTGCTGTCAGTTCCTTCCAGTTCACTGCTCTTTCATAGAATCATAAAGTAACCAACTATGTGAACAAGAAAAAAAGTCTGATAAATATTTGTATTGGGCTTTTTTCAATCAGAACTCCATAGAGATGTTGCGTTGGAAGGGACCTTAAGAGGTCATCTAATCTATCCCCCTGCTCTGTAAGGGAACAGCTATCCACAGAATGTTACTGACAAACATTTGTCTAACATTCTTTAAAAATAGCCTTTGCAGGGTCTTCCTCCACCTCGCTGAGCAACCTGTTCCAATACTATTCTTTTAATAACTTTTCCATAATATTTGAATTAAATATTTTTTCTGATGCAAATACACTGATTGCTTCTTTCCTTACCACCAGGGAATATGAAGAACAATTGATCACTCTTATAACAATCTTTTATTTAGTTGGCTACTTTTATCATTGTTTTCTCTCAGCTGTTTGATTCTGTTGATTGCCTCAGTGGCGAGATAGATAGATATATATAACATTGGTGTCATTGGTATAGAGTTTGACCCTGCCATCTTTAATAAATATGGATCTTTGCCAGTGAATCTGATATCACATTATATGCATGTGTATATAAACATACTGAGAGAGAGAGACTACAGCTTCTAAGTGAGCAATCTGTAATAAGTGTCAATATTCAGGTAATAAATTTCACAATTTCAGAAACTATGAAGCATAGATAATGTATATTTATATAGCTGATATATTTGACTTTACACTTGCTGTATATGTATATGGTACTACAGTGTGTGCAAAAATGGTACAAAATTATGAATAAACTAAGAATACAAAAATTCATTTTGTATCAGAAAGAGCTCCTGTGGCTTTGGGATAGTCACATTCTGCTTAGTGACCAGGATATAAAAGTGTGTGTCAGCTTCAGGCTAATTATTTCATAGTCAAACGTTGTCTTTATGAGTAAGGCACAAAAACATACAAAGACACACACACACAAAAAAATCACAAACCACTCGTGCTTCTGAGCTTCTAAATCAGAAACAGAGAAATACCACTAAAAATACATGCTTCAGTTTAGTTCAGATTTTTTAACCAATGAACTCTGGGCAGGTTCACTTTTTTTTTTTCTGTGAAGGGTTCACCCAACCATCATCAAAATCAGTTGTAATGAAAAGAACTGCAATATCAAAAAAAAAAAAAAAAAAAAAAAAAAAAAAAAAGCTTTGAAAGACCTTAAAGTTCTGAAACTTTTGATCCAACACATGTTGTCCACAGGCCTTCTTAAAGAGATTTCCAAAAGGGGAAATCTATCCTTCTAGTTCCAAATACAAATCTGGAAAAAAGGTCAGAAGGGGAGCAAGCACCCTCATAAAAACTGGAACATTTGGGTCATTTTCCCACAATACGATATATTTTCAAAGTCTACTACTCATTTTTTGGCTTCTAGTTTCTATATCCTTTGGTATTTCATATCAATTTATTTTTCATGTCACATGTTAAAAACAGGATTCCATGTCTTAACAAATGGAAAAGTTGTAAGATTTCATTGTTTGTAACACTCCACACTCAGCATTTGTATGGGATTAACATGCTCAGAACCACAGAGATACTGAGCTACAGCTTCATCCTCCATAAAAAAGAATACATTTTTATTCAGGAAAGAAGAAGTATCAAAGTACTTTCTAGTTCCTTGCATGCACTTGTCTAAAGAAACTTTTTCTTTCTTTCTCTTTCCCTACCTTCCTCCTCTGCTCACCAACCTAAGAGAAAGTATCGCTTTGATTAGCTTTTGTCTGTAATGTTGTAAGACTTACATTCTCTAAAAGATACATTTGGACTCAGATTTGTAAAATTTTTGTAGAACACCATCTAATGATCCAGTCAGTACAATTTAATAATATTGTCACAAACAATTCTTTATTTTTCTCTTTTTGTGTTTAATGTTGTGGCCTGAATTTACAAATGCAGTTCTACTTGATATGTATCTATAGAGAAGGAAAAGGATTTTGATAGTTAAAAATTACTGCCTTGTTAAAAATCTTACTCACTCCTCATTTGATCTTCTCCTTTGAAACCATTTTAAAATGTGACAAAGGTGACAAAGGATCTCAGAGAAGGGCAAGACATAGGCAGCATTTGAATACCTGGGGATCTGTCATATTCCTATACCAACACACTGGCTTAGTGAAAAATTGAATAAATTACTATTTATTGATTTTTTCACTATTTATAAATTGATGGGAGAGTCTGTAATGAGATCATGCCATTATAATAGGATCACAAATGAAACCCATCCATGAGTTGTTATTAAGGATGTATCCACATTTTCATTTTGGTTCTCTTTTTTCTGGACTGTAACTACTAAAAATGCCTTTACTGTGAAAATCCCTGAGCTGTATTTTGTGCCCATTTCATTAGGTACATCCATGTTTCCTACTGCTTGTACTTTCCCTGATGTGAGGTGGTTAATAAAGGAATAACAGAAAAGTAGACATTCCTTGTGTTCTAGAAGGCAGATTGCAAAGGACAATAGCTGAGTTGTGGGTCTGAGTGTAGTGTGTCAATTGCTGATGACAAAGGACCATATTAAAACACCCTTCTTTAGGCACATTGTTTTAAAAGAAAGCATTTTGCCCTGGAAGGAGTTCTGTGTTGAGTACATTATGGTCTGGATGACTGAATCACAGTCCGTGCCTCAGCCCTGGTGCTGCTCATTGAAAACCCAGCTACGCTGTAGACAGGAGACCAGTGCCTATCTTCCAGATCAGGCTCCTTCCAAGCATGGAGTACTTAGAAGTGAGGTGAAGGTCTCAGGGCTGAGATGGCACTTAAACCTATGCAGTTTGAATCACATCCTGATAGCCTGTCATATGAACTGATGGTCAAAGATAAACTTAATGGAAGAAGCCTAGCTACAACCAGTTGTTGGAACAGTAAAAAATTAGGTGGTTTGATTGGCATGACTGAAACATGAAAAATTATTTTGGAAGCTGCACTTCTTGCAAACTAGAAGAGAGCATGTCCATTTCAATGTATTGGCTGGAAGCCTTTTTAAAGGATCTGAAGCACGTATGCATAAACCCTTATAATGTCCTTTTCTGACTACCAGAGAACTTCCATGCTAATTTTATCAAGCTTTGTACATGATTACTAAGATTGAACAGATCCTAATGCATAATCTTAAATACAACTAGGCAAAATGTGGCTATGACTTGCTAGGTTTAACTCAGATTTTAAACAGCAAGAGTTTAAATGAGTTCAAAAAAAAAAAAAAAAAAAAAAAAAAGAAGAATCCATCTCATATTGTAAAATTAAGATCCGGAACTTAAGGGACCTAAAATGATTTTGTTTGGTGGTGTCTATAGTATTCTGAAATATTTATAGTACCTAGACACAAAAAAGCATGCATTTAGAATTGCACATCAGTCTTCACTCAGAAGTGCTTTATTTTGTCTAAGTTACACCCTGAACATAACTGTAACATAGCATTTGAAGTTAATTATACCATATCTAGGAAACACCCTGGATTTTATTGCAAGGCTGGATATGCCAAAGGTTTGGGCGCATCTACTGCCAGCAGCTAGTATCACCGTAGGAAAGTCCAGCTTCTGGCAAAACAGGATAAAACAAGAATTTTTATAGACATAGTGAAAATATACATATATTCATGAGTCAGTGGAATGAGTCACAAAAACCATGTTTTCACTTGAGAGGAAGCAACTTTAACCCATATTACTGAGTCTTAGATGGGTCAGTCGTTTTTTTTTATTGTAACTAGTTTTATGATACCTTCCTCCTACTTCTCTACAAGTATGAATGAAGATCACGGCATTCTCAGGGTTCCTTTGGTCTGAAAAACTCACAACTTGGACAGCAAAGTGCTTAGGGGACCACTTCCAGCACAAAGAAAAATTATTTCCTTCAGGAGGAGGAGAAACAAAATAGTATAAAACAGAAAAAGAGCTGTTACAGCACAAGCATAACACTCGAAGATATAGGTTTGCTAATTAGAAAATTATGTCTGATGCCTACCTTTTCTAACTGCTGCTGAAAGATATTCACCAGTGTGACACTTTTTAACAAAATAGGGAGTGAGGTGGCTAAAGCTCTAATATACTCTGAAAATTTAGGACTGGTATTTCTGTTTCCCTGAAAACTCTGGTGTACTCCTGAGCCTTAGTGTGACCCTCTAGAAAAAGCGCTGTGAGGATCTGATTCTTGTCTTCTTACTTTATGTGCTCTTATACCTTTTGCAGTCCAGTAGGCTGATAGAAGAGTAACTGGATCCATAAATATAATCAACAATTATAAGTATCACAAGAGCAGAAATATGTTCCTTAGCTAAATCTATATCTTACATAAAATAACCCAATTGGATTTAAAAAAAAAAAGGAAATACAAATATCATTATTATATTCTTTACACTTATTAGTCTTGGGTTGATTTCCCTTACCTTATTGCATGTACATACAAAGTGTGTACAATAATCCTTGCTGGAATTTTCTTAGCATAGGTTTGGTGAATACCAGCAACAGGAATTTTATGACTTTGGTGCATAAGTAATTGTTGTAGTGAAAATTCCTGATTTTTCAGAAATAAATGGTGCATAAAAGCACATAAAAGCTCAGTTAATATGTCTGAGCTTGTTCAAGAACATGGCCCAGCTCAACCAATGGAACTAGTTTTTTATTCAGCAGAGACCTCTTAAATTCATTGCCTCACTGCACAGTAAATCTGTTCTTTTAGCAGGTTTCTCTTTTAGCAGGTAGTCAATTAAGGGGGGGACAGGTGTCCTTATGATATATATCTTTGCGGTGAAGTGAATGTTCTTACACCATTTCAGTTATCTTTAAATTTTATCATATATTATTTAAAGAGTTGTATCTTAACTAAGTTTATGATTTCCTAGGGTGACATGATTATATTTTTAGGCATATAGATGGTGAGGGGAGCATACCTGTATAAGTAAGTCTCTTTCTTTTCACACTCTCAGTTACATATATTTTAACCAGAGAAGAAATACACTCTCTTCTGTTTGTAATTCTCATCCTCTACTCTTCCATTAACTGGTATATGTGCTTCAACTTAATGTGGATAAATAAATGAACACCATAAAGTTAACATTTAGAAATTTAGGATAAGTGGCAAATAGAATACTTAAAATGTACAAGCATTATATTGTTGGTCTTCAATGTTAGAGGAATTTCATAGACTAAATGTCAAAATGGACATAGGTACATTTGGGATGACAGAACACAAACATACCTGTAATATTTATCAGATTAATTTTTACCTTCTGAGCCTTACAGTGATGGCACTCATTGCTGTAAAGAAACAGAAAAAGGACAGCAGATTCTTTCATTGAGTGTATGCCATACAAGTCTAATTTTTAATTAAATTCCCTACAATTTAGTGTTCATAGAAATCAAATAATTGAAATATTAGATGATTCTGAAATGTAAACCTTATTTCTAATGTAGGCATTAAGCTGTTATAAACAACCATTCTATTCTTAATTGAATTTTCAAAAATCTCCATTATTTAAAAAATAATAAATGTACTAATGGAGTTTGATAAGATTACTGTAACTGAACACTGCTATGAGCTCCAAATACTAGGAACACTGCATACACTGCAGATGAATTAGCTGTTCTTAAATTAAGGAATATTACAGTCAGTAATGGTATGACATTCTTTTTTATGGCCATGGCTTGGGTTATAATGTGACAGAAAAAAAATGTAATGTTTCCAAAATGACAGTTTTTAGATTTGTGTTGCCTGAGGTAGTTCAGCTGAACAATAAACTATAATTTGATTGATGGAAAATTGAAGTGGTTCATCTAACTTGCCAGGCTGTCTTACCCAAGGCTTTGGTTTTGCATGTATGATGATGTATCACAGTTTTAGAGATAATGTTGTTTGTATTATACATGAGATTTTTTTTACACATAAAAATGAAGTCTTCATTACCCAGTAAAGATCAAAATATGCTATGGATTAGCAAGGAATCAGATTTGTTTGAGAATGGATTTGTACCTCAAAATGTGTTTGTTCTCTTTGTGAAACCAAATGATAAATAACATATAGGACCAGAGTGTCTTTATTTTTATGAGCAAATCAGCCATATCACCAGTTATAAAATTATTAACTTAAAGGAAGGGTGACATCTGCACCCAAGAGAAACAATCAGAGAGTGGTAGCTTTTCTTTTATCCAGAACTAATCCTGTGAAATAACAGACTGGTCAGCAGAAATCTTTTAGAAAGAGCAATAACATTTTTATAGATGTATTAATATATACTTAAGGAGGGAAAAAAAGATGAATGAGAAAATAATAAAGATGCTATTAAATACATATTGGTAACATTTATGGGGTTTGGGGTTTTTTTAATTACTGATGCAGTGTGTGTACAGCAACAGTTTCAGAAAAATTACTCTATAATTTTTTTAGCATCTGTGAGGACAATTTTAAATTGCTCAAACTATTCAGTCACCATCCATTTTTTCCTTTAAATATTTTGCATCAAGCAGGATGTTTGTCCTGTGCTCTTCTGTCACCAAACTAGTAAGGCCAGCCATGTCTAGACAGATAAAAATAAGTCATGGCATCTAGTTTCAGCTGCTGAAGGAAGCAAGATTTGAAGAAAGGATCATATAGCTGGGAGTATGATTATAATGTCTTGTTTTGATTCCTTTTTTCCCTTCATTTTCATTCGAAAGGAAAGGGCAGCTGTTGAGCCATTTTGAAGAAGGGTCTTTCTTGCTCTTTCTCTTCCTCCCTAAGTACATGAAATAGCTAATATTGGCTTTCCAAGTGAAACTGTAACACTTGAACTTGAAAAAACAGGAATATTACATCTCTCTCTGCTATTTATTACCCTGCTAAACACTAAACAAGGCTATGATCAAACAAAACTGTGGTAATCCAGTCTTCTGGGAGATTTAATTGGCGTACTACACTCTTTATTTTTTCTACAAAATGTCCTGAATTACAGACGTTCAAGAGTTGGGGCTTAATCGTCAGATAGAGCTTCTTATTATTACACAGAAATACAGGAGAATTGTATTTGAGGCTATCCTTGAAGTAACAGAAGATCTGTCTGTAACGAGATTTCCAAAATTACTGTAGGGAATTCCCTACAGTGGAAGTGCTTTCTTCTTGGGTCATTACATTGCCATAAGTCTTAATTTTCCAGGCATTTTACTCCTTCTCCCTCTGTGTCATGCTTTTTATCAGGGTTCAAATCTGGAAATACCATTGCCTTTTCAAAACTGCAGCTTAAAACTGAACCATGTACTCAAGGAGATGAATAGAGACAATGTATCAACAGTAGGATTGGCCTTTCTCTGTTAGAAAAACAAAATAAATAAAAAAAACAAAACAAACAAAAAACCAAATCAAACAAACAAACAAACAAACAAAAATGAAGAAAGGCTGAAAGACTGCTTTTCTGTATTTTGCAAAGTAAACCAGAGACTAAAGGAGAAGAAGCTATAAGATGATAACTATTTTTATTTAAGGAATATAGAGAGAAATCTAATTATGGAAAGAAAGTAAGGATCAGCTAGAAGCATAGGACTGGAGAAGACATTTTGGGTCTTCTATTCAAACTCACAGACAGAAGATCATATAAACCCTTTTACAAAGTTATTGAGCTCTGTCTGAAAACCATTTAGGGTAATTTTTACTGCAAGGCTGTTTAGGAAGCCGTCAGAGTCTTACTGCTTGGTAGAACAGTGAGTTAGGAATGTCCTTCCAGTTTCCAGAAAAAAGTAGTAACTGACAACCTATTTCCAGTTCCTCAGCTGGGAATAATCAATATAATGTTTCATCTGAAGTAGCTCTTCTTTCACCTTAGTATTACTAATGGTTTATTGATAGACATATCTATTTTGGGAAATCATCCGAGAAAAACAACTGGAGAAGGGTTGGTAGGAGGAGTATTAGTTGATGACCATGGGTTTATCACCGTTTTGGAGCAATGAGAAGGCAAATTTACAAAGTGAGGGGTCAGAGCCAGCAACAGGGAACTATTCATAACAGTACAGCTTGGTAATGGCTACCGCTCCTGTTGCCATCATTCAAGGATTAAATGAAACTAAAAGAAGTATACTAAAGGAAGCAAAAGCAGAGGAAAAACAGCAGGGATGATCTGCTTTTCCTGAGAACTTCAGAAAGGGAGAAGAGAGAGATAAACTAAAAGGCTATATTAGTCCAAGTAATAATAGTAGTGTGAAATTGGTCCTGAGTGTCTTCGAGTTGGGGAAAAAAAGGAAGTTCTGAACTGGCTGGTCACAGAAATCCTTGAACAGTCTTCTGGTTGGAGCAGTGGGATGAAAACCAATCTGCTTTTAAGACACTGCAGACACTTTACATCTCCTGGCAAACTCCATCCCAGCTTGACTTTAAAACATTACCTTCTTTGTTAGCATATTTTTTTCCCATTATATATACATGCATCTGATTGTACAGGTTTTGAGGTGGTTATGCATGCATTAATCCCCTTTTTGGAAGGTCTTTTCTCTTTATCTGTGGAAAACTTCAGGCCTCAAGTTCTTGAGATCAGGTTAACCATATTCAAGGTTTTCAACCCAACTGACTTTACTACTCAATTCCCATAACAAAATAGATCCTTCTGAAATCCCAAACCTTACCTACTGTCCTACTTTTGTATATTTTCCCTTTAATTTAAATTGAATCAACTTTTTAATTAACTCCATGTTAATTAGTTACTTAACGTTATTTTCTCCAAAAGTACTTCTGGGGGATACTTGATTAAGAAACATGTCAGCTAAACACATCTAGGAATACAGAGTTCCTTTGGTTATTAGTTGCATTTGTTCTCCAACGTATACCCTAGGAATTAAAATTTCTCAGTGTTGAGAATAGTGTTTCTCTCCATTAATTTTACAGATAACTCTATCCATAGAAACATCCATATCCGATTCCCTGGGTGCAGAGAAGACTTCTGTCATTAACTACCCCAATGGAATTTCACCATTTCACCAGCCTTCCAAAAAAGTTACTTTGGCCCTGGAAGAACCCTTTTAATATATGCCTATTCCTTCTTTTTTTTTTTTTTTTTTATATCTTATCATATGCAATGTTTTTCTGCCATTTTGTCCCATTTTGTCTGTATCTCTGGATAAGCCCAGACCTGCATTTCATACCTGTTTTCTTCTCCAAGGAACTGATCAATCAAATTCCTTTTTTCCCCAAATGTCTGTTTCCTGTTCTCTGTCACTAGTTCAGGATTCTCTACTTTTCTGTACAGGTTCTTGGCATTTGAGACTACTTCAAAAACCATTAAAAAAAATCCGTAAAATGAGCTAAAAAGAATTTAAATAGGCCTATGGTAGCAATTCAAGTGCCATGGTACCTCAGTGTCTCACTAACATGCAGAAAAATTGAGATAAGAAGCTAGTAGTATCCAAAATTTTCAGATGTAGAAAACCAAGGCAGATTGATTAAATGTTTATCCAAGGTCATACTGGAAGTTTGTATAGAAGTATAAAAGTATTTACTGCACTTTTCTTGTCTCTCCAGTGCCATGCCTTAATCAGAATACCTACCTACCCTCCATCTGCCTGCAAAACATAGTAACATTGTGGGACTGTTCAAATGGCAATAGGAAAAGAAGACCCTCAATATGCAATGGCTTGTCAAACTTTGTGACAGTTCACCCTTCACTTTTTCCTGGTAGTTATTGTCACAGCCATCTGTATGCTGATTTGTTTAAAACACAGTTTGTAGAATATGCAACCTTAATGTACACATCTAAATTCTTTGAGCTCTTTGAACATTAGAGAAAAGCAACCATTTGTGACTTTTTAATTGGTGTCAGTTGGCTGTATCATTGTTACTACATGACATATGTTACAAGGACTGTTCCTGCTAAAGGTAGGTGCATAGAATGTCACTTTACATTTTTTGCAAGTAGCCAATATGTCATCAGTTTTGCATAGCACATCATTAGCAACATCACACAGGGTGACAGTATATTGTGCCTAAATATGAAATGCTGATTCCTAGCAGAAAATATATTATTTTTAGGTTGGAAAGCAGTTTCCGTATCATAATGTGGCTTTCTGAACCAAAATGATTCTGTGGTCTGTCACAAAATTGCTAGCTGACAGATTCTACAGAGGAATCTTTTACATTTATTCACATTACCAACACATTGCAAACAGTTTCTCTCTCATTTGTTTTGGCCCAAGGTCCTCTTAATCTTGTATGAGTGCTAGCAGGCTATTTCCAAGAAGAGAATATAGAAACAGATTTTTGTTTTAAAGATTTTTTTCAGGTACCAAATTTCTATGCCTTCTTTCTAGTTGATTGAAGAATGTAAAAAGTTATGTTTGTTCCTAATTATATTTTAAAATTTTATAAATTTTTAAAAGAAGTACAGCTATGATCCAGACTATTTCTACTTTTCTCTGCCCTCAGACAGTGAGAATATGTGCTCTCCCGCTTCTATTAATTTGAAGAATAAGAATAGATTATTTGATTTTAAGGCCAGGTGAGTCTGTTTATCCTCAGGGAAGAATAAGACATGATGTGAAATCCTGGATTCGCTGAAAGAAGTAGCAGTAACTTCTGCAGAGCTAGGATCTCTCCCATTGTTCTGTACGTAGAATTCTATCTTAAATATGCAAGAGATTCCTGAATACATCTCGGGCTTTAAATTCAACCAGCCTTTTCTATATCACAGCTCACTTTCTGGTACTAGATGATTTTTAACCAAGACACATGCTTGCAACCATTAGTAAAGTCTTTGTGAAATACAATAAATATTCAGATAGAAAATTCCACTAGCTCAACAGAAGGCATAGACTGAAAAATCTTATTATAAATAAGATGACAACTGCTATCATTTATATATAACATAAGAGGGCATGCAGGCATACAGACTTAAAATTCCTAGCCATAAAGTACTTATAAACCAAAATCAATTTATATAAAGCTTAATTATAAACATATCTCTAAGTTTACAGGATTGAAATTACAGATTCTACATTTTAAAGAAAACAATGTCAAGGCAACAAAGCTCTTGCTCTGCATTTAAAAACACAGGTGAGATCTATATTAAACAGAAGACTTGGAAACAGGGAAATACTTGAGCATATATGAACTGATTTTCTGTAAGAATGAAAATTACTTTTTTTTTTTAATGAGTTGCCAGAAGGTGATACCCAGATAGGATTTGTAGAAAAAGGATTGATCCTCATGACATCTCACAGCTGTAACTAAGACTCTTTAAGGTGGTTTTCCCTGGATATAAATGATGAAACTGACCTTACACTACCCAGAATATCAAAGATCTAATAACCTTTCTGAACGATCTGTTGGTTAAACCAAATTGCATTAAACCAAACTCAGGCAGGAATGTGTAATTTGTGACCAAGTACCAGTTTCCTATTTTGAGAGATCAAACATACTAACAGCCTTCCCAAAGAGCAGTGTCCTTCATTGCTTTCAAGTGTAAAAAAGCTAGTGTGAAACATAAACAAAGATCTCTCACAGGGACAAGAGATGACTTTGAAAACCAAATGACATTGCAAGGTTCTCTGCCCCACTGGAAAATTGAAAAACAAGGGACAGTACTTATATGAATACCTTTCCCTTTTCTGAGGCCAAAACACATTTGTAAAAGTGCAGTCAGAAAATCTGGGAAAGGCTAGTCCAGCACACAGTATGGAGAAGCCAAAGCTGCAAAGTACCAGCCTTGGAATGCCTCAAAATATACTCAGATCAAATGCACGTGATGTCTTCTTCAAGTCAAACTTCTGGGAAAATTTACATAGAAAAAAAATAACATTAAAAAAGTACTTGTCTGGTGCTTAGAGGTAGCTATGGAAAAGAATATAGAGGGGGCATCCTGCCTTGCAAATAGTAGAACCAGAAGAGAAAAAAAAAAAAAAAGAAAAAAGAAAAACAAAAAACCTACCAAGGAAAAGTCCTAGAGTACTCTGCTTCCTTTTGATACCTTTGTGTGTTTCCTCACGCTTGGTTGCTCTTTAAATTTCTCTCTCCCCAGTCTGCTACTGCTGAGGCAATTATCCCAGGACAGTCCCCCCTGCAGATGTTGCAAGGGCTGCCTTTGACCCATCGGCACTTTTATAGCTGCCTAACTAGCCTCCCCAGATTCGGGAAGTAGAGAGCTTGCCAAGTTACCCGGAGGTCTGGAGGGGTTTAGGCCCCTATCTGCCTGGACAAAGCATCAAGATGACTGTAAATGAAAAGAGTCTGGCACACACTGAAAATCTCTTTGCAAGTGGAATTCAAGATCACACTCTTCAGCAAAAGCATATGATAACTCTCAGGCTAACAGCTTGGCTTCCTTGCAACATCCCCGTGGGACCATTCTCCCTCTTCTCCCATCATTATCCACAGCCTCTAATGCTCTGCCCACTTGCTGTTGTTCCAGGTGAGCTCTTCCTTTAGCCTGGCAGAAATCATTATAAGGCCAAACCATGAAGGAAGATAGAGCACAGCCAATACCACTTTGGGCTGTTGGTTTGTGCAGCACCTGTGAAGAACATTTAGGATTAAATGACCACTCCTAGGCCATGAGCACTGCCAGAAAAGAAAGTCAAAATGAGTCACTGGGCAGATATGTTTTGCCTGTGTGACTGGAAGCATTTCCATAGGTTGCAAGTGTGGTATGGGAAGCCAGAAGGCACATCACTACATTAGGAGTCTGTTAAAAACAACAATGCTAATGTGAGACAATGAATAAGGTCCATCCTGAGGAATGTTTCCTGCCTATGCCCTCGACTTCTCTTCCATCATTAGCATTTCAGTGCTGTTCTCCTTAATCCTCTCAATCCTCCTTTGCTGCACTAAGCACTACAGAAAGATTCTCTGAAGTTTTGCCACTGCTTGTGACTAGATGACCTAAGAGACTCAGCTTAGTTCTTGGAGCAGGTGCCAAAGTCCATGCTCTTCTCCATATTAGCTCAGGTAACAGGGGTACACAGTCAAGCTACAGCACTGGCTCACAGTCAAGTGCCAGTACCTTACTGCCAAATGGTGATAGCTGACTCTTCTAGGGAGAGGTAGTTTGCAGCTGTGGCATTAGTGTTATATTGACCTGATTAGCAGTTGTCTTAGCTGGACTGTGGTCTTGCAACAAAGAAAAACGGCTCATAGCTGTGGATGGTTAAGTCCTGTCTTCCCTGGTTATATTCTTGGGCCATGTTATAAACTTCCTTCATGTCCTCTAGCTTAATCTGGTACTGATCACTGACTGTTTACAACTGCGTTGCATCAAAAAGACAACTCTTTAAGAATTCACTTGTAGGAATAAACAAACAGGGTCATCAAAGCCATCAATGTTAGCACAGTGATTGGTTGTACTGCTGCAGAGGCAGAATGTGAAAGACCTGTGTAAATATTCAACTCTGTCTTCATATGTGAAGATGTTTCTTACAGTTAAAAAAAATGTTTCCACGAGGTTAAAATTATTTTTGCATCTCGTGAATCCTTCCCAACATTACTAAAAGGGGACTAAATGAAGGGACTAAAGCTACTAGATAAATGAGGCTTTATTTAATTTATTCATGACAGTAGAATGACAGCAGACATCATCTCTTGAAAGAACATTTGTTATAGATTCCTTATAGAATTAAGGAATGGCTAAAAATTGTTCTCATATATTAATCTTTTGTGAAGAGATCTAAACTGAGAAGAGATTTGAATGCACATTTATTAAAAGCATTATGCCTGTTGTAACATTGTGTTTGAAGGGGGCAGACACAAGATAATTGATTGAAATCACAGTCTTATGCAAGAAGTTATGGATTCTGCAAATTAAAAAGTCCAGGAGAGAATGAAAGGTCCTTATAATTGTAGTAAACTCTTTGGAACATGATGTAGGCCAAAGGCTGTAACTTTGTCCTCATACAACATTCTTATTCAAGAAAAACATAGAAATATGTGTGTAGTTATTGGAACATGGATTTTTTTTTTTCAAGGAAATATTCATTATTCTTCAGTCTCATTACAGTCCATTTCAGACATGGACAATACACTGAACTATTTCCATGGGCTGAATTAAATACAGGCATCACAAATACAGAGTTCATTCTGCACATCTCAGAAAGGCCAGTTATCAGAAAGAGTCTCTCTCCTCCTTAGCACAAAGCTTGTGGGGAAAAAGGCAAAACAGCTAAAATTCAGAAAAGGAATGTTGATATCGCCTGTTCAGTCTTGGGGGCAGACACCAGCAGAAGATTGAATTTCTCAATGATTCATACATATGTTTAAAATATATATGTAGCAAAGGTGATACAAATCCTTTTTTCTGCTTTCACGTTCAAGAAACAACACATTTTCTGCTCAGAAGTGCAGCTAGTCACACTAGTCCACGCCTTTATCTAAACTAAACTGTGTGATCATGGTCTGACTGGGAGCCACGAAGAAATTCTCAATGACTCTCCTTCAACAGCATATTAAGTATATGAGACTGAAAAGATCTTTGCACTAGCTGGTGTTTCTCTTTCCAGTGCTGAGGTCCTGTTTCAAGGTCCTATTTCTAATACTGAAAGTTTCAGTTTGTTGACCCAATGTATCTCAGGGTATATTACTTATCTATACATATATGCATGGCTATGTAGTAATATGGATATATGTAATATATGCTGCATATGTATGTATACATATATGTGTGTGTGTATATATATACATATATGTGTGTGTGTGTATATATATATATATATATATACAACTTCAAACCTGCCCTTGAGTCCAAATTAACCTGCCATCCAAATTGATTGGGCATGGTATGTTTGCATTTCAGCATGGGCTTTGGCAAACCTGAGAGATGGCAGGAACCTGTGTCCAGCACCGTAAACCTTGGTTTTTGAGGATTTGCCCTCTGATCAGATGCATAGTCAGATTACCCCACTCCCTTATCCTGAAAAGCTTTGCAACAGCTTCCTGTGGGTTTTGTGCCCCTCACTACAAGAAAGACATTGAGGTGCTGGAGCGTGTCCAAAGAAGAGCAGCAAAGCTGGTGAAGGGTCTAGAGCACAAGCCCTCTGAGGATCAGCTGACGGAACTGGGGTTGTTTAGCCTGGAGAAAAGGAGTTTGAGGGGAGACCTTATCACTCTCTACAACTGCCTGAAAGGAGGCTGTAGCAAGGTCGGTGTTCATCTCTCTTCCTGAGTAACAACTGATAGGATGAGAAGAAATGGCCTCAAGTTGCACCAGGGGAGTTTTAGATTGGCTATTAGGAAAAATTTCTTCACTGAAAGGGTTGTCAAGCACTGAAACAGGCTGCCCAGGGAAGTAGTTGAGTCACCATCCCTGGAGGTATTCAAAAGATATGTAGATGTGGTGCTTAGGGACATGGTTTAGTGGTGGACTTGGCAGTGTTAGGTTAGCAGTTGGACTTGATGATCTTAATGATCTTTTCCGATCTAAACAATTCTATGATACTATGTTCTCCAACTCTGTCTGGAAAGCGGCGTTGCCTGCAGCAAGGGAGAGTCCTGATGGCTGTGCACTGCTCTTCTGAGAAGGGGCACAGTAACACTTAGGGGTGTGTAGCCACCAGGTGTGGCCCAAGCAATGGACATACTTTATTTCACCATCAGAACCACATGCTGCCATCACAGAAGCTTCAGATGTAGATTTCTTCTCTACTTCTGAGTTGTTTAGCTTCACCACTCAAAGAGCGTGACCCTCAATTTTTTCTTATTTCCATCTCTCCTAATTCCAACTGGGGTCACACTGTCATTCCCAATCTGTGGTAGCTGCAGAGTGACTAAGCTGCCTGACATCTGTGACAACAAGGCATTAAGAAAGAAAAGAATTCACTAGAAAAGTAGAATTTGTTGTTCTGATGTCCTGGGACTGTTAATCTTGGTTATGCATATTTGGTTTTGATGGTGCCATGTGGAGGACTGGAAATGTCTAGGGAGATTATAAGTAACAATCTTTTAACGGTCATCCAACATTTAAAACATCTGAGGTAGCTGTTAGATTATCTTCTTTTATAAAATTATTTTTGTCTTTGATGGGTTATTTTAACGTTTTCTGACATTAATGTAAAAACCACAATTCACTGTCCTGAGTCCCCATTCCAAATGACCTTGCTACAGCAAAGCAAATAGTTGTAAATACAATCACAAAACACCTATAAGAAGTCAGAAAAGGTTATAGCGTTAGATCCAGCCCATAAGATGTAGTTATACAGTGCTTCCCTTTCACACAGCTGTTACATCTTTGTAATTGTACCTCGGAAGAGTCAAGCCTCACCCAAGGCTTTACCGCTGAGTTCTGCCCCAGCTTGTCTGGAGCACATCAGTGACAGAACTTGGCGCCACTGTCCTCTGAACTCCCTTCATGGATACAGCTTGAAGTGGGACAATCATTCCCTCTATCATAGTATTTTTTTGCTTTCCCTATTAAATCCATTACAAATTTTACCTCCATTTCACACTGTGCCCACATATAATAAAGAAAATTTCTGTCCTTGCTAGAGCTTGCTAGTCTTAAAACTGTAGAGTCTGTGCTTCTGCTGTCTCTCTGGAAGCTGTATGATGTAGATAATATTGCTGACCTGTCTAATGCTGTTAAATGGTCCCTCCTAGTCTGTTTACAGTTTTCCTGCCAAGCTGGGATCAGAACTATGACCTTTTGCCCCACCTCATATGTCTAAGCCTTAACTTGTCAATCATACCAGATTTTCTGCTTTTGCTGTGTTTCAGCAAGGTTATTATGGTGCACTAAGGCCATAAACCTATTTACTCTCTTGTGGAAGTCCAGCACATATGGTACTACTGACTCCTCTGATGCTTCCAGCATGATTTTCTGCTTGTCCCTCACAAGATCAAGGAGCTCTTTCACCCTCCTGCAAACAGGAGCATGTAAGGCGTAAGCCCCATGGTGTCTTGAGACCCCTTGACATGCAAGCAAAGATTGCTATAGTTATTTGTCTTATCCCTACTTTTGGCTTTGTAGGTCTCAACAGGACATTGGTTGTCCAAGTAGACCCTTGCAAACCCCTCCCCATTCTCTTGTCCTCACATTGCTGGTATTGATATAGGAAGATCTAGAAACTTCAGTCCCAAAATCACTTCCAGAGTACTTTGAGGGTACTAAAAAAAAAATCTGTATTTTGTTTGTACATTTCCTGATGGATTTTCTTCTTAACCTACCTCGAAGGGCCACTCCATCAGATGACTCTGTAATTCAGAATGTACTTAAGATGCAAAATATTTTGAAATACAGTAGAAATGATTCAACAAAACAGC
Source organism: Buteo buteo (assembly GCF_964188355.1). NCBI lineage: Eukaryota > Metazoa > Chordata > Aves > Accipitriformes > Accipitridae > Buteo > Buteo buteo. Next base: position 45,068,560 of record NC_134173.1, read on the forward strand.
ACCTAATATTATCTGTGATCAAAAATATATGAAATGGGAAACAGAAGAGCATACAAATTGATAAAGAGGCCAAATAAACTTTTAGCTGGCCACTTGTTTTGTTTCTAACAGTGGACAGTACCAGATGAGGCAGAGGACATTTTAAGACACTGTCATGTATTATTATTAAACTTTGCTCATATGAAGTTTCTTTATAGCCCCTATCATAATATTCCTTTAAAGCATGAACCTCTCACTTTTTAAATCTTTTTTTTTTCCTTTTTAAATATTTTTTTCTTCTTTTTATTGCTTTTAATAAATTTTACGTCAACTGAAGAAGCTGCCTTGCTCTGAAAAACTCTTTTTAGGTGGAAAGATAGTTGAAATTAGTAACATCATGGAGAAATGATAGGCAGAGGAACTCTGTCATAAAGGCCACGTATTCTTCCTGGATATTGGAGATATTTCTTTTCTGTTTCTTTTGGTCTTGTCTTCCAAACAGGTATTTAAAAATATATAGTACACAGTGTACTAATATCTAAGAGAGAAGAAATACTGGAAAATTCCAACAAAATAAGAATATTTCTGTCATATATCATATGAATTTTTTACACTTCTGAACAAACATACTATCCTACTTATTGTGTCTTGTATGAACTTGTGAGGGTCCCAATTCTAAATACCAGCTATATTTAACTTTATTTCTATGTTTTTCCTTTTATATACAATGCATTTTATTTATCTTAAGGGTCTTTTAAGACACTATTTTGTACAGGTGCTCTAGGAAGAGTCACATCAATACTTTTAATCTTTTAATTATGTAACTTAATTTCACATCTGGAAGCTTTACCATGCAATAATTGAAAGACATTTTTAATCTGAAGAGAAAAGGGAGATCTTATTCAGTATGAAATAAGACTGACATGGTAACATTTGGATTAATGAATTTTTTGTTAATTTTAGAAGACTTACCTTCCAAAGTAATTTAAGGTTTCTGTGTTTGTTGATATTGCTTTTTAATGTGACAACTGTGACATGCATTTCCACAACAGATGGATTAATGTCATTTTTTTTAAAATTACTTCACCTAGACAGGTGCTTCCTGTATATGTTTGACATGAAATTAAACATTGCTCCAGATGTTCTGTTTGTAGCAAAGCCAGTTAATTTTATTAGAACATTTAATCACAGATCAACAGCGTAATAGAAATGCAGTCTATGTGAAGCAGATACTTAACAGAACTTCCTAATGTGGAAGAATCTATACATGGGACTGAGGTACACAGTGTTGTAGGTGAATCCCATAAATGTATTGATGTGGCATGCTACATTTTCTGAATTTAGATCTGAAGTAATGTTATTTGCTTACCTAAAAGAATTTCCACACAGGATAGTTAATTTTGATTGCAGGATATTGATAGCATATACTCTTCCTGATGTTCACCCCTCTATATATCAAATAGCTAACCTAAGGTAGAGTTTAAAAACAGTGTATTAGGAATTATAAGAGGTTCCTTATCTTTGAGTGTGGGGAGTCTTGCACTGTTTTAATGCTTAGTACCCTTCCGTTAATCTAGAGTTGCATACATTCACAAGTAATTGCCCTGCTTGCAGTGCATGCACTAAGATCTCTTATGCCAAACTTAAATATCATTACATGCTTAGCTGTTCTTCCATTAAGATTAGCTATAGATTTCCCATTAATTATTACATCATATTTATTCATCATTAATAAATTAGATCTCTGTGTTCTGTCACGGACCACTTGGGTCTCATGAAACAGGCAAAGAAAAAGCTTGAATATAGCCCTGGTGATTCCAGGGTAAATGTAAAAAGACTCATAATTTTTTACTTTGAAATATTAGTTTATGTATATGGACTAATAACAACTTAAACCCCTGTGATGATTGATGTTTTTTGTTGGCCCGTCACCTCATTGTATAGAAGTTTGTTTTAATGAGTTTCTCTAATGAATATTTTATATTGATACTTGGATGAATGGCATATGGTAAATGCAAGGTAAATTACAGCTCTTTAAATAAATATTTTTCATAAATTATTTATTTTGTGATGCCTTTATTGGTTAGATGTCATGTCAGATGAAGACTGGAAATTATTTACTCTAATACTTATTTGAGAGTTGAAAAAGTAAAAGACTTTTAATTATTAACAAGCTTCCAATATACTCATGTAATTTATGGGAAACTACCATAAATTGTGTAAGATTACAATTTTGTGACTATAGTTTTATTTGTATCATGCAAAATAGAATAATCTCTTGTGTCTTTACAAGAAATTTTATTTATTCATACAAAAAAATATTGTGCTGTTCCTGCTAAAACCTATTTTGATGAATTTCTGGCTTCCAAAGGATTATGAGTTATTGTCAACTGTCATTATTTCCATGAGAACTTCCTGGTTATTTTTAATAGTGCCAAAAATTAAAGTTAAAAATCAACAAGAACATACATAGTGGATTGAGTGCCCTTGGTTTGTGTTGGAGTCCATGACTCTTACAAATGAAGCTGCAGAACATAGCTATTTCAATGTTTAGTAATGACCTAGTTGTAGATCCCCACTGAATTATTCCCACTGTTATTACTCTCACTGAAATTAAAGAAAGCTGAGGGCATTCTAGCATCTTTCAGAACTGAACTTCTTTCAGATATGCCAATGCCTATCGTACAAAAACAAAGACAGCCACTGGAACACGAGCACAAAACTGCAACAGTGTCTAGATACTGTAATCTTTAAATGTGCCATGTTAGAGATTAATACAATTTATTTGTGCTCACCTGAAGATAACTGGCCAAAAATGGGAGGTTTTAACTTTAGACATTACCTACCATGCATATGCCTTGAATACTAGGAGCTAATTTCATGACTAATATATTCCATATGCTTTCTAGAATAAACAGAGCTGAGTGCTCAAAAACTGTAAGTAAATCACATGTGTTTTCAAGAGATTTTTATACGTCTTTAATCTAAATTTATAATTCAGGTCATAATTCTGATGTGGAACTTTTTCTCATACGTATATACATATACAGTGGTCTGCTTGCACACTGTTCAGGATGGTGGCTAAACGCATGATCTAGTCTTTAGTAAATGAAATATTTTGAAAGTACTAATATATCACTGCTTTTACAGAAGTCTTTAAGGAATAGTCTATGAAAATGGTACATAGTGGTTATTGATTATACAAACTAAGTGAAGTGTTAAGGCCCTTCATATCATGTGGTAGCACTCTCATTGAGGTGAATGGCATGTCGTATTGTTTTTTCAATTGAGTTGAGTCTTATGCTAGTGGCCAGTTCAAAACTAAACTGGTTTATTATGCCTTACAATTTTCTTTGAGGAAAGCTAGTGTTCATTTGTTAGGGATACCTCTGTTACAACTGATATTTTGAGTTGACTCAAGTAAATTCCCAATACCTATATTTAAGACAGCGGGTGCACTTCCTGTTACATTTGGACTCCTCACATCAGGGCCATATTGGATTATAAATCCTGTAGAAAAATTAAAAAATGAAACATTTCAGTTTAGGTATATTTAAAATATTTGTCAGTTTTCTTCCAATGCCTCCGCCATGGTCCTGTGTGATTTCACAGGACTAATAACACAAATGAATAGCTTTTTTTCTTGTCTACTTCAGAGCTTAGCTCCATTCCAGAAAATAACAAATATTCAGAACATTATCATCCAAATTCCCAGTTAAGAAGAAATCAGAAGTGTGGAGTTAAGTGTATGTTATTCAATGTTGTTTTATTTTGCATGTACACAAAGTCTGCAAAATAATTGTTGCAGACGGTAGGCCATTCTTTCAGTACAACACTAAACCGTTTATCCAAAACAGTAGTTCTCCTTTTTCAACAAATCAACACTGATCAGAGACCAAGGCAAACAAAAAACTCTTCTAGTAATTTTGGAACTTCCTTTACCCAGAGCATTAAAACCCAAGACAATAATGCATATTATATTTTCCCCAAACTGAACATTTGCTCATATTTTAAAGAAAAAAAAATAAAATTTGAAGATGAAATCTAGAAGCCATAGATGATTGCTATAATGATATTGCTGTGAGTATTTAGGTTAGAAACTATGCAAAGAAATGGTACACTTCATTACATTAAGGCTGTCAACAAATTCAGGCACCCATTCATATGGAAGTCACATATAAGCTGTGTTCTCTGTTTTGTTTCATTTTGGTTTATTCACAACTATACCTCCTTTCCTGAAGAATTCTGATCCGTGCCTATGTCCAACCCCTTTCAAAAACTATACTTCATATTGGAAAATTCTGTTTCAAAGATTGACTGTAGTCTTCTGTTATTACAGGCTGATTCTTACAACCTGATTTCCTACTCTGTCTTTAGAAACCTCAGTAATGCTAGTAGCCTTATCTTTTTGTAAATGTTATTCTATTTAAGTTTTTGATTTGTCTTCTCTTGGATTCTACTAAGTAAAGAATCCCGTTCCAATAAGTACAAAAATCTCACGCATGAATGTGCATGTATAAACTAGTGACGAGTATGTGTTACAGGTCCCCCTCTGTGCTGGATCCACAGGAAATATATGTCTGTTATAGCCACAGCTACAGGGGATTGGTTTGTTTTCTCAAGCTGTAGTAGCTCATGCTGTTAGCTCTGGAGGTGCCTGGTGTAATCTACAGTGAGTTATCCAAGATGGTATCTGTTACACAAATGCACAGATGCCCACACAAGCATGTTCATTGCACATTTCTGTTGCATAGTTCTGCAGCATAGACTGAAGGTTGCAGTAGACTGTGGGTGGAAAAGCACTTGTGGTGGAAATAGGAGGAATTATTCTCTCTCTTATTCTCCCAGGTGGAATGGCTCTGCAGACACCATTCCCTTCCAACACTGATTCTGGAGAATCTCTGTTTCCTCACTATCCACGTCACCATGATGTCTGACCAGGAACAGTTCAACACCCCAATATTTCTTAGCAATGAACTCTATAGATAGTTTGCCATCAAGAGAAGGCTTTGCAGTAAAGCTGGTAGCTCAGCTGGAAACTATGCCGTCTCCAGAGCCAAGTGTGCTGCTGCTCAGACAGCTTTCCTTGCTGGTAAGCACTTGTAGTTTGCCACCAGGGGCTCCTTAGTCTGTCAGACCTAGACTGTCAGTTGTGTTGGGAAGCGCTTTTCACCACAGTCAGAAGACATTACAGAGAGAGTGCAGACATTGTTAAGAGGTATGATGGGACAAGAAAAGGGGTGGAGTGTTGAAACATGAAAGTGTTCAGAGTCAGGAAAAAGACGAGGATGGAAGGGGCAGGGAGTTTAAGTGGGAATTTGGAACTGGCATGCATCTACCCCATTGTTATCTATGATTAATGACTCCCTTATGCTCTGGGGACTGGAAGGGGTCACACGACATGGCTAGAGGCCTTGCAGCACACCACATCCTACACCTAATCATCACGCATATGCCTATGGGAAATAGATGTTAATGCTGATGAACTCAGAACAAAGATTTAGCATCATGGTGAGAACTGCGTGTTACTGGTGACTTAGTATGTGTGCTTTTACCCACCAGGGGCAAGACAGTGCTCTCTGTAGAGTCTGCTCTATGTAGACTCTCCATGGAGTTAGCAGCTAGCTGGACAGCCAAGGCACACTGCAAAGGAGATGCTCTTGACTGACTGATATATACACTTGCCATGTGTTTTAGGTTAATATATGTGCATGCATACATGCACAATTGGTTTTACAATGAATCCAGTTATTACAAAAACTGATATTTTGGGTTGAAACTGAACAGATTAAGGCTTGAATCAGTCAGAAAACATTCTGATGTGTTTTCACTTCTGCAAGCATAACACTCTGTGCCATGAAATGCTGTAACCCTTTCACCTGTTTTCTGTAATCAGGATCTGCTCTATTTTGTTCACTCATACCCTCTACAAAGATAGGGTTACCTCCTATTTAAAAGGTATGATATGCATGTAGGATATGCTGTTTGTGTCTAGAAGTTTCAGACAGGATAATATAGTTTCTTATATTCACGGTTACTATGAGTGTCTGTGTATGACAACCTGTAAAGAAACTGAAGCCCAGTTTTCAAAGACAAGCATAGCAGACTTTGGGGAAAAAGAATTCAAGCCTACTTACCAAAATAGAGGAAACATTGATCAACAGAATTAGGAAACATCCTTAAGCATCAATTACATGAGATAATGCAGTTTCTGTACTAGGCAAAAAAATAACTTTCACACTTATGAGAGTTAGCATTGGGACAAAAGACAAGGTTCAAATCAATATGTTGAACGTGATGGAGGAAAGTTTTTATGTTGTTCTTCAGCATGTTCATAAAACATGGACAAACACTGCTACTCCCACAGCCCTAGCTTTTATTTTTTGCCTTTTTTTTTTGTTTCCCCAAGAGAATTTAATAAAAGACCACACCCAAAGAGGTTTTCTGCTGTCTGTAGTACAGAAAGATTAGTATTACATATTGACAAGTGTCTTATTACTCACTGAAAATGCTGCTTCCTCTGGGTGTATTTATAAAGATAAATATTTACCCATCTAATACAATACTTTCTCCATTTTTAAGGGAGCTTTGTGCTATCAGACTGGAAAGATGTCTGAACATTAGATAATTGCACTCAGTACTCTTAAATTATACACTTTACTTTTAAAAGAATATAGAAACTGTTTTTAAAAATGCATTTTAGTTCAGCAGCAACCTTTTGACACCCCCGGACAGTATTTTAAGAACTCATTTGTTTGAGGGGTTTTTAATCTGGAGACACTGAAAAGTTACACCTGCTGTGATGTCGTCAATCACGCCAGGAGGAAAAATAGTGGCATGATTTGTTATCTGTTATTTCCCTTGCTGTGGTGACTGTCTCCCAGTGCCAGGTCTGTCCTTAAGGCCATCACTTATAGGGACCACTGTCTGTCAAAACCACAGCCAACTTTAAGGGCTGCCTTTGTTGGAGCAGACAAATGAGTATGACCTTTAACAATAAAATAGCCACCTACTGAGAGAGATGAAACAGCAACTGAAATTAAGAACACCATACGGCCATTTCAAACACTCAGGAAAAGTTAGGAGTTGAACTATAACTTAATTATAAGAGTAAATGTGGCTAGATGTTGTCAATAATGAAACAGACATGGTCAGAAATATTGATTAGCAATGAGGACGAAAACTTATTTCATCCAGGAATCATCCTGCATTTCATTAATTATGAATGGGATTGATGGGGTTCATAAAAAAATGCGGAAGAGATTAAATTATAGCATTTAAAGGTTTATTGTTTTTTTTAAGTAGGTTGCAGAAGTGTACAAATCATTTATGAATATTCTAGGCAAGCGAGGGAAAAAGATAAGAACACACTAAACCTTTGATTTACACTAATAGGTACTTCAAAAGATCTTCAGAAAAGAGCCTCTGCCTAGTTAGTGATTAGATGTAAGGTGGTCATTGATATTTTGTAGGGTTTCAAAGCACACTCTGAGAATTCCAGGCAATGCATTGTAAAGACCACAGCACAGTTTGTGGTTTGAAAGGCTCTTGTAACCCAACCTGGCAAGTGGTCAGTCGAGACTATATTTTACAGAGCAACACAAATCAATCTTATTGAGCACTTTTCAGGTAATATAATATTCTGCCTGTGACAATAATGAAATTAGCCTATGGATTTTGTTTAAATATTGAAATGCCATTTGAATATTTAATGAAATACAGTACTCTATAGATATGCAGATTTTTGTGGTTTTCATAAAAAGAATATAATTGATTTTATGAACAGGTACTTGAATATCATCAAGTTAATAATATTTTTTTTGTTGTTCCTTTTGTTTGTGTCCTTGTTCATATTCAGATAGATCAGATCAAGCAAAGCACTGAATGCCTTCAGCTTCTTCTGAGGTCAATAGAAGTCGAGGACACTCAACAGAACGGAGGTGTTTAGTACCTCTAAGTCATTTAAAGCATTAATGTATTCATCACAATTCTTAAATCACCACTAAAGCTTGTATTATTTTTTTATTATTATTTTATAAAAGCAAATTTTTTTACCTGAGTACTTTCATTTTTCCCTTGTTGCTATTCTTATCTGACTTATTGTTTGATTTCAATTCTTTTACAAATGGTCTGTTTACTGTGACTGGGTTTTGTTTGGTGGGTTTTTTTCTCCTGGAAAGTATGTTTTATCTCATTTTCTCATGAAAAATAAAATCACTGGTTTTCAAGGAAAGAAAATCTCCAGAGATCTGAGTTCCAGTCTGAGAATCAGTTCAAGGTGAAATCTGCTTGGTTTTCTCAGTATAGCCCCCAGTACAGAGATGCACATCATAAAAAGTAACACAGAATTTTCTGTAATCAAAAGCTTTTGCCAATCTTAAAGGTCCAACTTTTTAATAGGCCTGGACTCTCAATTGTAATCATACTCTAGAGTGGTTATCCTTTCAGCTTAGGGTTAAAAAGCTTTGACAAAGCACCATAGGGAAGCTTGGATTGCCCTTACCTACATTGTACCTAGCCTTGGGATAGATAAATACAGTCTCATTCTCTAATGCTACTGACTGCCTCCAGGAACACTAAATTTTAAGAGAGGAAAACATGAATCCTGTATTTCAAGAGAGGTGGAACTAAGCCATTGTTCACTCCCCTTAAAAAGGATATTCAGTGGCCAGTTCAGATTGCCCTAGGGACACCTAAAGCTGCATTAAGTACTTGTGAAAGTGAAAATCCACTGGGAACCCAATTCCAGTGTTTAAACCTCAGCATGAGCAGTGGAGTTCCTAGCAGGGTTCACTTTTATATGTCTCTATAACCAGGTTCAAAACTTACTGTACGTGCAGTAAGGATCTGCTATTCCAGCTAACCTACAGAAACACTATAAAGAGACAGCCCTTTAGAAAATCACTAACATGAAGAGAAAAAAGCAAACATTTATTTAACTACACCACGACAAAGGCAGGAGAAACGGCAGCTATTTAAGAACTGGCAGATCCCTTGTACAAGGTTATGCACCTTATACTTGACTAAGAATATTTTTAACACCGATTTTTGTTTTAATTGAGGAATGATAAGAAATCCAGGCTTGCTCCTGAGCTGTGTAATAAATAGAGCTGACAAGAGAAAGCTGTTCCATTTCGTAAGAACTGGAGGATTTCCAACATTTGCTTTTATTTCACCTTGGATACTCCAGGGGGACTATGGTTTTGAAGCACTGTACATTCAGAATGACCAGTGGCTGAAAATTATCACCTTAGCTAAAAAAAATAAACAATGTTTCTCATTCATGGGTTACTGGATCGCTGAGGTCTGTGTGTTTGGATATAACACTTGCAGCTTCAAGACCTGTTAACATTTTGATTGTTATTTTCTGAATTAAAATAAATGTGGGTGCTGAAGTTCCTGCTTTGTAAAACATAGCATAGATATGGGTCCATTGTCTTCATTTTCATGCTGCGAAACCCATAATGGGAATTGCTGTTACTGAGATGGGAAAGCAGAGCTGAACAGTCTTAGACATTGTTTTATTATTTGAGACCGACTCTTACCAGCTAGCTACTTCAGCCCAATGTGGAACCTACATTTAAACATTTTTTCCTCTAGGTCTTGCAGCAGTTTCATTCCAAAAATTGCATTGAACCAGCAATTTTTTCTGCTGATAATGTATAGACCTTATTCATTTGTAGACCTGGATTCTTTTGCCCATGCTCAGTCTTTCATTCTGACCCTGTGATTCTCAAGCATAAACTGGCTATTAAAAGGCATTTCATAATTCCATCTGAAACTTCTCCTGTCACTTTCGCTCTTGGTGGCTCTGAAGAAGATTACCATCTTGCCTGCAACTCATGCCCATAATCTAGCCACATTTGCCAGTTCCAGCCTTGCTTTAGATTTTTCCCCCCACTGTATATTTTCAGATTAACCTCTAAAATGTTATTTCCTATCCCCACCCCCACCCCAGAAAACCCAAGAAACCAGAAAACCTTCTCCAAGCCTCATTTTGCTCCTGATGAATGCATTCTTGTCCAACTTGTAACCAAGGATGCTGGACTACATTTTAACAACATCATCCCTCCCCTCCATAGTTCAATTAAACACAAGCTGTTATTGGTCTCAAAACTCTTTCTCTGGACTATCCCTCTCCTACCTGGTGTCTCCTATTCAATAATGAGAGATTGAATTCTACTTCCCATCAGCCCATGACACTTGTTTTCATTGCCTATTTGTTACATTTTCTGCCACCTACTCTTCCACCTATTCCTGCTATGTGGGAGATGTTTCCCCTAGCCATAAGTAACTCTCAAATGTCTTTGAAAGTTCTCTTTCAAAATTTTCAGCAATACAAACAAAAATTTTGACAACAGCCTGCAAGTATCCTAAGGTCATAGTCTATCATGCTGATAAATTCTGCTCCCCACCCCACTTTGTGTAAATCTTATCTGCTGTGTTTTGTTATAAGATTGTTGGATAAAGGGGAGAGCATTGTTTTGCTCTATGTTTATGTAGCACTCAGCACAATGGTGTCCTGGTCTATGATTTGGGCTGCCAGGTACTCTGGTAATGCAAATAATATATATAAGTGGAGCACATGCTCCTTGGGCACAGACCACATGTGAGGTAAATAGGATTACATCCTGCAGGTTAAAACTAGCCTACTATGGTAATACAAACATGTACACCAGCCACATGACCCAAGGGGATCTTCTTGACTGCCTCTTGATAACACAGGCTACAGAGCAGTTGCCTGACCAAAGGAGAACTAAGCCGTTCTTGAATTTCACACCTTAAAACATCAATGCTACTGAGGCAGGAGAAATTTCCCGTTAAATGATTCACAGACTTAATCCCTTTGATATTCTATTGGCTGACCACAACTTAGCACAGCATGTTGCTGGAATACATCTTTAACTCTGACTCCCAGAAAGATCTCATTCCCACTGGAATTCTGGTGCAGAGACTGGGATTAAAACCAGACCTCACTGGGATGGGAGGAAGGTACAAGATTGAGACCAGCAAGATCTGTTTTATATGTTCTTTCTGTGTGTTAGCCTTGGAAAAACTATTTAATTCCTTAATGTTTTAGTTCTTCGTCTATGAGTCAGTGATGACAGTTTTTCATTCTCTCTCCATGAGCCCTTACTGTTCATCAGGCTGCAAGCTATTCAAAGTAGGAGCTACAAAGCCCTGAGTGCTTATCTGTACAAAGATGAAGCCTCTATTATCTATCAAAATACATATGTTAGGGACATAAGTAGAGCTGAGCAAATCATTTCATTCTTCTAAATATGGACAGAAAGTAAGGGGAAGAGAAATGTGTCTCAGAAAAAAAAAATCAAACAAATAAAAAAACCAGAAAAAAAATCCCAAGAAGGAGGAAAAAAAAATTAATATAGCATTTACAGTGTAACTGTATGCACTTTCAGCACTGTCCATACTGAAAAAGACAAGTTTTCCCTATGTATTGCTAGGGGATATGACATGAATGCTACAAAACCCAAATCTACATTGAACTTCAGAGGAAATCTTCTGACTTTTCTTCCATTTGCAACACTTCTGTCATGCCTGCTTCAGCTTTCAATAAAATCAAGGGTTTTTACTGGTCACCATTAACTTGCTACAGAAATATGTATTATGGGCAAATCCAGCTACTTAAAAATCACCCCTGAAAAGACAGCTGAACTCCCCAAACTTTCCTGTGGCCACGAACAAAACCACCTCACTGTTAAAAGAGAAAACCAGCCAAATCCACCACTAGATAAAAACAAGGAGGCATAAGACTTCAGAGCACTATCACATTTCACACTGGCTGCACTGTTAAATCCCTGTCAGAGCCCTCACTTGCCATTGACATTGTCAAACCCCGAGCCCCACATGTGGAACCAACCAGCCTAGTCCTTGGTGCGTCTCAGGCACAGAGGCAAACTCTACAGCGCAGACAAGGTTGTGCGGGGAGCTTCTCCTAACTGCATTGCAGGGATGAATTGTTGAGATCTGTTCCCATCCTTGGGAAGTATGAGTTTACAGGGCTGCCTGCAAGCTGAGGCTGGTGCCTGCTGCATCCCCAGAACAGAGGCAGGGAGGAGCCCTTGTACAATTGGGCTCTGGTCTCACACAGTAAATAGCAATTAAGCACATAGCCTTCCAGCCGAGACAGAAACCCAAACACAAGCGCACGCCTTTTCTCTTCCAGTCTTGGGAAGTAACAAGCACCCAATTCACATGGGTGATATGCTGTTAGCTGCCTTCTCCCAGAGCAAAAGATGAGCACTCACAGCTGGGAGGTGATACAGTTAGCTGCTGCTTCTCCATTGAGACTAGGGTCCCATGATACTGCAAGGCAACAGGCACTTGTCTTGGCATTACTAATTGCTACCTATCAACGGAGTTGGTGCTGGCTTTTTGAGTGGTTTTGGGTTTTTTTAATCCTGCCTTCAACTTCCCCAGTGGGCTTCAGTGACCCCAAGTACTCAGCTAAGGGGTGCTGGTGCCTCCCAGCAGAGTAGTACTCACTTGGTTTCTGGCTAGAGATAGTAAGGTCCAAATATGTGAAAGAGGCGATAGGAGTCAGTGCTTCCTGCTTCTCAGATTCTGGCACCTGACACCTCACAGCTGAAACTGAGGTTCATGAGTGCAGGAGGCCAGTTGGTTTGCCAGGCTTGAAGGCAAAGTCTCTTTCCCAAATAATACATTCAAAGTCCGTATAGCTACTGTTAATATAATGGAAGACTCTAAAAACACTGACCGAAAACATCAACTGAGTAAATATCTGTGCCTATATAATTAATCATTTTCTCTACAATGTGACAAGCAATGAATGGATTCACAATGGACTTTCTTTAATACTATTTCTGTCAGAGATACCACAAATTTCACCATCACTGTGGAATATTCCTGTGATCCTGTCATGTTGTATCTTAAATCCTATATTATTTTCAACATTAATATTGAGACAGTAGACCAGTTTTTGTCATTCTTCATCTAAAGGCACCAAAGATAATTATTAAAATATATCTGTATGAAGATAAAATCTTATATTGCACAACCCCATGATGGGCTATATAAACTGGATGAAAAGGCTTCCCATAAATATTACTGTTTCCCCTTTGTGTATAGATAAAAACACTGTACAAACCATATTGGTTTTAGATGGTTAAAGAAGACAAAGGTAAAGGCACAACATCACACAGTCATTGGCAGAGTTGGAAATAGAAATCTGATTCTGTTTTATACTCGTTTGAGTTGATCACAGCTGCTTTGATCATTGCAATCCAAGGGTAACATACACAGATTTTACATTTTAGCTGAGGAAAGTGCCTCTGAACTATGTATTTTGTGGTACCGCTGAGCAAAGAGAAACAGCCAAGGGAGATAGGCACCTCAATCTGTGCCTCCTTTGCAGGTACTATCTGAGCTTCTTTTGCCATCTACCTCTCTAAAGGCAAACATGCAAAAAAAAGCAAAACTGCTACACTTCATAATATGCCAAGCATATTCGTCTTAGCTTCTGTGGTCTTGTGCCTAGTTCAGCCTTTTTAATCAAGGTCATCTTGCCTCAAGTCATGTACTGAAGCCATGTATCATAATTTGGAATGCCTGAAAACATAGACAAAGAGGGTTTGAAACCATATGAACAAAATTCCTCTTAGACAAGCCAAGAAATGCTTCTACAACTGTATGTGTTGGTCAGATACAGTTGAAGTCTTCAGTGATGTCACTTGTCATTCACCTAAGGCATTGCTGATACATTTTAGGAATACTGAAGTCTAATTCACTAAATTTTAATTATCTTTGCTTTCTTTGAGCATCCTTATGTCTTCCCTCAGAAACTCCTTAAGTAACAAAGAAATCATACACATGGGTGTAAAATATTTTTCATATTTTTGGTGCTTTAGAAAAAACAAGAGGCTTTGATAGAAATCCTATGGACCTCAGCACCACTGTATGTCACTCCAGAGGTATTTATCTCAACATGTCTTGAAGTCTTTACCACTGGAACATCTTTCCTCCATGGAAAAAAGCAAAGCATGGAAGTCTGGGCTGGAAAAGACAGTCTGCTGCATGCTGCTGTCACTTTTGTCTGTATTATATCACCAGGCTCTTACACAGGATTTTGGTAGTTAGGGAATAATGAGCCTAGAAGAACACACTGCTCCTAATCATACAAATGCAAAAACTGTTCCCTATCTCAGTCTTTCCAAAGTATTTCTAGTCAGTGATTATAGCAGCTTTGGTTGGAAGAGCAGGGACAGTCTGTGATAGAAACTGCGGCATATATCTGACCAGGGACAGTCCATGATAGAAACTGCAGCATGTATCTGACCACTGTCATGCTACTAATTGTGGCTTGGGTCAGATGGTGGAAAATGACCAAAGCTGTCAAACAAAGGATATTAACTGCAGAAGTGAGCTGGTTGAAAGAAATAGAAATCAAAATACAGTAATAAAGAAAAAGATAAGGGCAAGAACTAACAGAAAGTTTTAGAAATGTTGTTATGGTCATTTCTTTACATGTCCAGAAGTGACTGGGTAGGATGCCATTTGTGACGATATTTACTAGCACAAAAAGCCAGAGGAGAGATGCCAATGCTCTGGGTGGACATCATAATGAAAGACATAGCTCAAAAGCATGTATAGAGAAATAAAGTAATGGAGCTGGTTAAGAGAGAAAAAGCAGTGGAAATGCATCATTTGAACCTTATTGTTACTGCCTAGCTGATAGAGGAAAATTAAAAACAAAGAAAGAAAAACAACCTGAAAAAAACCAAGAATGTACAGGACTGAATAACAGGTGTCCTTTTGCGTATGAGCAAGAGAGGGACATCAACCAGAGCCACAAGTGCAGCCTATGTGTGTCATGTATAGACTAGACATCAAATACACATGATTTAGAATGCACCAGCTGACAAACTGTGTTGCAGATTTTTTTCCCCATTTTTTTTCCAATTAGCTCAGTCTGAGCTGTAGAATTAAAATTTGACAGTAGTCTACATCTTTTGAATCACACCATGCTTTTTTATATATATACTGATGGGATTTCTGTGTGTGTCAAAGGAGAGTTTGTTAACTGTCTTTGGTATTTGTTCTCTTCTGCTTCTAAGAACAGCAGACTCGTAGTAGCTGGTTGCAAATATATAATGGTTGGTTGGTTGCATTACATCCGTAGCTACTAGAAGTATAAATAAGCTGTATTCTTGCAAGGATGCACTTACTTATGCTTCTGGTCTTCCCAAGAACCATGTTCTTTATGAAGAGTCATTAATAGGGAATGTCTTCCATCCTTTTCAGAAACCAGGGATTCCCTCCAGGCTAGGGAAGATACTTCTCACTGCTAAGCTGAGAAGATTCAAATGAAGCATGGCAGACCAGCCAGTGACATGCAACTCCTTGTCTATGGGATGTACTGAAGCAGCATTACCAGTGGTGAAGAATGTGCTCTATTGAGATTAAGGTCTTAAAAGGAGAATATAGTATCTCCTTTTACTAGGCAAGGCAAAAAAAAGATGTAGGTCTTAGATGTTTAAGCTATGCATTTTGGGTCCCTGTTCTAAATATGAACTTGCACAGCTATACCAGCTAAATCAAAAATCTGCATTTCATTTCATACCACAAGACTTGGAAAATGTGTTACTACTCACCTTAAAAGACAAGTTTACGCACAATATCTTGAAAACTGTTTGACAACAGAAGGTCGGGTGTGACATATATTTGACATCCTAAAACCTCAAACTAGTAAAACTTTGAGGTCAAGCAAAGGTAAAATCAGAATAACCCTCTTGAGATTTTTATTGTGTATGATAGGACCACAAATAAACTTTAAGTCCCCCAGCTTCTAACATGCCTGAACTTGACTGAAAGCTAAAGAGAAAGCTTATCTATTGATTTTCACATGTAAGCTAAATGGTAAAATAACCTTGACTCATTAAAGATGTCAGTGTTGTAGATGATTTGGATATCTTTGTCATTTGAAAATAACATATGGATAATTTACTCAAGCTGAATTATTCTTAAGTAATTTGCAATGCTGCAAAGCCTCAGATTTTTCACCTTCACGATTACCCAGAATACTTTAGCATTAATCACAATATTCAACAGTGGAAAGAAATGCTAGTCTATTTATTGAATCTGTATGAAGAGAAATATTTCTTTTTACACTTATAAGTTTTACAGTGGGTTGCTTATTGAGATCTTGCCAGTGTGTGCACAAAAAAAATTTTTATAAATAGGAATATATGATTCAAAATTGCAAATTATTTTGCAAATAATAGGTCTGTTGTAAAATATCCAGAATGCCTTATGAAAGAGTGTCAGTGCTTGCGCATGTGTAATATAAATATTACCTATCTAGCCTGTCACATCTAGTCTGTGAGGAGACCAAGATTTTATTTCTAATTGGTTTTTTTATTGCTATCAAATAAAAAAGCTCCGTTCATAAAAAATGATTAGGGCTGTTTCACCAGAAATGTCGTGGTCTGGGATTGCACCTTTTCCTAGGTAAAGTTGCCATCTCTTTTCTTACTGAGAAAGAATTAATCTTTCTCCACATTTGGCAGAATTATTTTAGCTATGCCTCTTCATCTGTTCAGCTTCTAAAAGGATACAAGAGAGTGAGGCAATAATAAAAAAAAAAAATGTTCAGACTGCATGGGATAATAAAACAGTAGGTTTCATGCTAAAGAGAGTTCCCTTACAGGAAAAAATGTGTTCGCACATACATCAGGTATGATACTGGCATTCATACTCTACATAAGTAAACTTTTGGGGCAATTTACAACTTTCAAAGGATAAAAATAGGTGTTCCTTATCCTAAGGCTTTAGGGCAGCTTATTCACCTGAAGTGGAAGATCTATGATGCCCTAAGTATGAACATGATACTGAGAGTGTGTGGGCTTGTGCAACAGGAACTTTGACATCCCAAACAGAATATGATGTTTGTGCAACATTATATCTGGAGTATTTGTAATTTCTGCATGTGGAATTTAAATATTTATACAACAACACTGGAGGAAATTGGATGGGTGGAATGGACAAGGTCCTTCTCAGATCCTCAATCTGAATAAGGCTTTCTAGCATGTTTAGAGGCAGTTCTTGTCATGCCACCCACAAGAAGGTATTTTTAAGTGGTATGTCACAAGTACAGCCAAGACATCTGAACCTCAGCATGCTTCAAAATCAGAGTACTGTTAGCTTGTATGCAGGTGCTTCATAGTGTCTTCAGATTTTCTCTTGTATATTTGTATCAAAAACACAATATGTGAATTGCTGATGGATTTCAAAACAATCAAATGCAAATTAATTACTCTTGGTTCTAAAACCCCTAAAGGTCTGTGTGCAGACTTTGGCTAAGAAAAGCAGGAGTCCTTAGGAAAGGAGGGAAAGGGTGGAGGAGGCTGAGTGAACATTCTTTAGGCATCTAAAGGGAGAATAGTGATTTGCATTTGCAGAGAGATACATGATGAGAGAGTTTAGCTTATGAAGCCGTTAGGTGAAGCTGAAGGAACATACTAGGTGGAATTCGTGTCTGTGCTCCTGCCAGTGCTTGAGTTACTGGGAACCCTACAAATCTAGAAACGAAACTTTGCTGCAACTGGTGATGCTTCTCATTAAGTCAGGCTGTGTTTAGAGAGCTCTGTCCAGAGCTGTTTTCCTGTGCTTGAATTACGTTGGTTCTCTCCTAGGAACACCTCTCTGTTAAGTTAGCATTTTGCTGAGGAACACTCATTGGGAGTTTTAAGATTCCCCTCCATATACAAAAGGGAATACTTGGTGAGGAATCCAGCATTGGTCTGAATCAGTTAAGAGCTCTGCAGGTTTTCTTTTTGCCCCCCAAAGAATCACATCAGGGACAGTCTACAAAAGGAAGAATCCAGCTGTCTGAAAGAAAAACAAAGAAAATAGCTTTATTTGGTAAAAATGAAAAACTTCAAGGCTTGTTTTTTCATGAATTTCTACTGAAGAAAAACATAAGGTAGTGTCTGTGTCCAGAGTTAGGAGAAAAGTTGACTGAGTATTGACAGACACCACAAAAACTGGGTTAAAAGCTTGATGTTTTGAGGAGATATATTGTTCTTAGAACAAACATTATTGCAGAATGATACAAACTACACTAGGGAAATCAGCTAGAAGGGCGAGCGCTCTCTGAATATGTGGCAGCTTTGAAGAAGTTGGCAGGAGTGTATCTTTTTGGGACAGTCATAGATCAGGCATTGTGGGATAGGAATGTTTATGACATGTGAAATTGTCATCTGTGAAAGCTTGCAGCCTGCGCACAGACACCCATACACACACAAGTACTTTAGCATTTGGAGGTTAGAAAAGAATAGTCATATAAACCTTTGTTGCAACAGTAGGGATTATATTTTTGAAGTGGCAAACAAAATACACAGCAATTTTGAAAGAAAGCTTTTTTTTTTTCCCCTTTAAGTATCCATCTGAAGCAAGTGGGGGAGCAGCCCCTGAGTCAAAGTATAGATGGTAAAAACATATTTATACTTTAAAACAATGTTATGAGATACAAGTTTGCTGCAAAAACCTGCCTTCAGCAGAGACAGTGATGAAGCTGTCACTCTTTCTTCCTCTGGTTATATCCTTCCTGGGAAGATGATCACGGTAAAACAAGTGAGGAACAGAGAGCATAATGTAAGGTGAATGGACACCAAGGTGATGTCTAAGCAGAAAGACATCTTTCTCTGGTAGAATACAGATTAAAAGGAAGAATGGATGAATGTTTGAATATTAAACTGATTTTAAGTGTTTTATGAATTAAATATGATTGTTTAGCTTAATTTAAAACTAACATGTAAGTGTTTTAGTCAGAACCCTCAAAATTTTCCTTCTGATTCCAAGTAGAAGGCTTCCAAAACTAAAGACCACCACTGATACAAAACATACATGTCCAGGAACCTATCTTGGTGTCCCACATACAACATATACAAACACAGAGGCATTTCTACTGAGTATTTATTAATGAGAGAAAATAATAATGCATAAGAAGAAATATGAAATGGTTTACTTCATATTGATAGGATTTTTCAGATGAATGGACAATTAAAACTAACAGGTAAAACCAATTTTGTAAGGATAGAATGTGACAGAATACACAAGGTGACACATTACATCAGGGATCAGTTAGGTCAGATATTACTCAAAGTCACAAAGCCATTGGTATTTATGGATTTAAGTTGTGCCTGCTACAAAGTTTTGATGGTGTTGCAGGTGGGCATCTGACACAAAATACCTGTTCACACCAGGAAGCAGCATCAAGAGCTCCATAAGCATTCACCCATAGGAAAAAATTGTTTCATTAGAATGTAACATGGTTATTTGATTGTCATTTCATGCAGCCAATTTTAAAGCAATCTGAGTTTCTAAAGATAATAGAGAAAATGTTTTATCAAAGATGGATAACTTGATATCGGGCATCTGAAGGCACACCTCCTCCTGCAAGAAGCAGGGAGTTGGACGCGATGATCCGTATGGGTCCCTTCCAACTCAAGATAGTCTACGATTCTATGATCTTTTTTGATAAAGTGTTTTTTCTGACTTCAAAATTTTCAAAATGCAAATGCAGCAGTATTGGTGACCACTATAATCACCATTGTATTAAAGCAGCTGATTTTCTGAAATCTATGATAACTGTTGGTAGGACTGGCATGTATGTTTAACTTATGAAGTGTTAATAAGTGAAAATTTCTCAAGTATATCCTGATAGATATCAATTAAATTAGAACTTGAGAGACAAGGAAAAAATGTTATATTGGATTTCTTGGCTTTAAGCTGCTATAGGCACAACAATAAAACAAATAATAGTATATGATGGAAGGAAAAATGGGAAAGCAAATGGAAGTGGATATAAGCTGCAAGTTAAAACCTCTAGGAGAAGTAAAGGAAAGCCAAAGGTTTCAATGAAATATCAATTGCCCATAGAATTAAAAGTATGTAAAGTAAAGAATCCTTGAAAAATCTTATTGGTAACATGTATAGTTCACTGCTAGGTTTGTTTGATCAAATACTGATGTATGAAGACAGGAATGTTAGGCAGGTATTTCAGTTATTTATTTGAAATAAAACAGAGAGATGTATCTGTCCCATGTGATGCTGTTGTAATTGAAACTTTACCCTCTGTAGCAAAGGTTTTTGCTGGAATTAAACATTTTTAAGTTAACTGGCCAAGATATCTTACACTCAGGAACTACCCAGAATCTCTCTAAACCATAAATGTTAACCATAAAGAAATGGAAAACAGGGCAAATTCCAAGGGACTAGAAGACCGTAAATGATTTCCAAATATTTCAAAAGGAACAGAAGATTAACCAGAGAGTTAATAACAGGACAGAATGGTGTTACTTTTAAATAAAAAATGGAGTCGTTAATTTAAGCCACTACCCAAAAAGTAGGTAGCAATGTAATTATAAGAAGAGGCAAAAATATAGTCAATACCACTCAGCATTACTTTCTGAGAGACAGCAATTGTCATCAAGTTGTATGGGGTTTTTTGTTTGAGTCTTTTAATAAGATTAAAGACTTAGGTGATGAAAACATTCCACAGGTAGCACAGACATCTTCCAGCCAACTGACTGATTACTAAAAGATATTATGGTTAAAAAGCTTGTGCTCTTTGGGGTTAACAGGCCATACAAATTTGCCTTATAGAGAGAGATCACAGAAATTAGTTGCTTATGCTGAGATACAACAAAGGGACTTTTTCAGTCAGACCCTGAGTTTCAAATCTTGATCCAGTGTTAGCCAACCTCTTTATCAAGAATGTAGATGCCAATATCGCATCTTTCCAGCTTGCAGATGATACAAAGGTCGGTGGGGTAGTAAATAATGAGGCCATCTCACTTTTACAGAGTGATTTGAATGGCTTGTTAAAATGGGTACGGTTTTGCACTTTTTAATACAACACAATAAAACATAATATATTAGAGAGTGAAAAAAAAATAGATGCTGGTTAGACAATTGGATAATACTGGACAACAGTAACTCAGTGCTGAAACATAATACTGAGTCAGTCAGAGATAAGTGCTGATCCTGAGTGCTTTCTGCAGGATCTGCCTCCATGGCTCAACACACCCCTTTGGTATGAAAATAAAGCCAAAACCAGGTAGCAGTGTGGAACTCATTTTCACTCTGTACATAGCACAGGAAAACTGAGTAGCATATGTATCCACCCATACTTCAGGAATGACATAGAAAACAGTAGAGAGAGAGATGAAAAGAATATAAAAAGGGATTTGGGGGAAGAAAGAGGAAACAGGTGTCAGGGTCCAAGGGTTAAGGGTTCTCAGTTACTTATTTTGTAAAATAAACCATGTGGAGCATTAATCTCAGAATAATTCCAAATCATGATGACAATTAAACATCAAAATATATGGTAGATTTACTGTTGGAGTCTTGAAGGTAAGATCATACATCCTTTTAAGAAACATGCACACTTCCAACCTACGGGTAAAGCTCACTGACTCTGTGGCCCATGCCTCTTTGCAATGGTCCTTCACCTGAATCTTCTGGATTCTGTGGTTCCAGGTTAGGTGCTATTAGATTTGTAACTCCACAATGAGATGGTAATTTTAACCAAACCTACCCTTGGCTTTCAGCAAGCCACTGGTAGGAGTTTGGAAGGCTTTCACTCTCCCCAGAGGCACAGCTGGGCTGTTCCTTTCTTCCTACCACATCTCCTGTTTCTCCAACAGACTCTTTCAGGAATTTCTGACTAATTTCATTAGGTTCCCTCTCACATGTCTGGCTAATCAAACTTACAGACAGCTCCCTCTGTAAATCCTAACTCATCAGTCTCAGTGCAGAATCCTTGGGCTTTCCAGGCCCATATTTCTCATGTAGCTGCTGGCTTCCCAAGCTCCATGCAATTTTGCTTTATATGTAACTTTAGATCCCTAGGCTCAGCACAGGATTTCTTGTGTAACAATTTGGATTACGGACTGCATAAATGATTCCTTTTGTGAGAGGGGTGTTTTCTGACAAAATTCTGTCCCTTTTCATCCTTTTCCTATTTCTCTGTTTCTCTGCCTCCCAGTCTGCCTTCAGCTGCTGGCTCAGAAAAATGGATATCCTGAAATCTCACAGCAGTTCTAACTGCATTTCAAGAAAAGTACAGGTTGATAGACTGCAGAAAAATATCATGATATCTTCACTATACCAAGCCATAATGTACCTAGTACCTGAAAATGGCTTGGGTTGTGGCACAGAACTGTTGTCATAATGCTAGTCAGAATTTACGTGTTAATATATGGGAGGTGGAGGAAGCATATTAGTGTTTGGTTTTTGTCTTGGAACTTTTTTGATAGTAACATATATGTCAGCTCTATTATCCCATCTCAGAGAAACACACACATGTTCTCACTCTGATGGTGGTTGTGTAAGGGTTTGAAATATCTGAATTCATTCATATATGAATGTATTGTGCAGTAAAAATTACCGTTTCTTGAATTTGGAGGAAGATACCATTTGGGGATGAAAAACATTCCAGCCTGATTTACCTGTTTCCCCTTCTGCAAATCTTCATATTTGTCTGACTCTACTTGCTGGAAGAGAGGTTGATAATTTGGTGGTGCTTCTTTGTGAATCAAATTGATACCACTTACACCTTTTGAAAAATCACTTTTTTTCCAACTAAATAAAAAGCCATATAGTAGAATATAACTTTTAATCTGATGACAAAACAAGCTTAAATACTGCATTGTTTTCTTTTGGTTTTTATTACATATTGTTGCTTTACATTTCATATTTCATATGGTCAGTGCTCAGCTCTACCTGAGTAATTTAAGTACCTTGACTTGGTTTTTATTTCTGCTTTATTTTCCACTAAAATATCAAATATTTTGAAAATGAATTTGGAGGAAAAATAACATTTGTTACAGTAATACGTTTCATAATTGTATAGGATATCCTCTGTATCACTCTATCCATTCAGGGTGCTGCTGCAATTAATGCAATCATTCTGTAACCTGGCCTTTCACAGCAATAATACCAGCCTTTATGTAGACTGTCTCCTGTTTTCTATTGTATAAAACTTTTCACTGTGGATCTCAGCATGGTTTCAGAAATGCATCTGACTTATTCTTTATTTTATCACGCAACCTTGAAATAAGAAGTTAATTTCTATCACAAACTTGACCTTTAATGCTGTTGGGCTTTATCTTTTCTCATACTTTTTCTTTAACCTTCGAAGATACAAAAGGCATCTAAAACCCATACAGAGCGTTAAATCCTAAATATTTTCTAAGCAGCTATGATCTACTTGCCACATTAGAGTTGTAAATTAAGGTCTCATGTGTTGCAGAAACCAGCCTTCCATATCACAGTTTTCTCCCCTGAATGAGGCAAGAGTCAGTCAGTAAATATATGTGGTCAACCTCAGATTTGCCTCACTGGGAGTTCACATGTATTTTTAACTGCCTTCAATTGTTAATGTATTCCTCAAATGAGATGCATCACCTTGAAGAATGACTTTTTGCCCTCTGGGAATACACCAAACAAGTATTTCATTCACTATGATAATCAGTTCTACCTCCAGCAACATATGAAACCCAAATTTAATAGGCACTAGTGATTAGGTTTTAAGACACAGAGTCATCACTGTCCACTGTAACAATAATAATAATAATATGAAAAAAAAAAAAAACCAAACCAGGAGAAAAAATGCATTATATTTGCTTTAAGAATCATTAATAAAAGCAATGTAACTATCAACATTTTGGGAATATGCTTAATAAATGTCATGTGTCTTTCCTATCATTAAAGAAAAAAATGATAGCAGCATTTTCTTATGAATTTAGAAATTTTCTTGAACATAAATAAAAGCTACTACTTAAGTTTTCCTACATGACTTAGTTGTATAACCCTGGAAGACAAAAAAAAAAAAAAAAAAAGGAGGGGGGAACTGTATATCATATTTTTTAAAAGCTTGTAATCATAAAATTTACAATGAAAGAAAGAGAATGTGGGAAAGAAAAGGAAAAAATTGAGCTCCCTCCATGGTTTTCAGTTGTTAAAATTACCTGAGATCTTTCTGAACTTAAACTTTTATAGAAAGCAGAAAGGATAGTTATATGACATTATGGAAAATAAAAAATCAGCCTTTAAATCAGCAGCTTAGGTTGTGGACAGTAAATGATACAGTGGTTCCACTTTCTTGGAACTGAGAAGCAGAAGAAAATGAAGAAAGATGCCAGTGACAGGGTGAGGATGATGGGAGCAGGCTAGCATTATGAATGATATGTTAAGTGATTGGCTCAGATGGAATCATGGGATTGCTGCCTTTTGCAGACGCTGATTTTCATCTATATTGTTTGCCCCTTTCTCAGACAGGCCTAACATATGCAGAATGTGTGTGCATGCGCATGAGCAATATAGACAAATACAGATATATATTTATATGATACGTTATATATTCTTATATGTTCAGAAGCCACCTTATCCCCTTTAATGTCCTTACACCTGATCCATTTAGCTAATCAGGATAGCTTACTACAGCATAAACCAATAAACTGTGTTTTACATGAGTTAATATCCTCCTGCCTTCCTTATTTGGGGAAGTATAAAATTTCTTTTTTCATTTGCCTACTGCACTGAAAGGGAAAATGTTTTGGGGTGGGTTTTATTTTACTAATTACTAATTCTGAAAGGTTTCTTCTGATCTACTAAACTGCATAAATACAAGAAATAGTATTTCTACTTAATAACAACGTGTTGTCTAATAGGAAGACATACTGAGGTCCTGTTACATTTTCTTTGATGTGCTTTAAGCTGCATACCGTGCATTCTCTGCTTTCAAACTATCAGGCTTTACCGGGCTCATTTAGTCTGCCTGCTTCTTTGTGTGGACAAACAGAAAGATAAAATGATGCTTAACACTGATGAGATATATCAGGAACACATGCATGCAATTAAACATAATACTAATTTTGAAGGGTTGTTTTACTAAGATTACCCTCAACAGCATTTTTTCCATCATAAACAAACCCTAACTCCAAGCTTCATCTCTGAACGTTAACTCCTTAGTGCCTTGTTCCTTCATTTTGAGCCTGGCCCCGTATTCTTTGAATATTCTTGCTTTGTGATTAAAACAAATTGAAATTTAAAAGGTGTATGGGTGGGTCACATATTAGTGTATGAAATAACACCTTAAACTGTTTTTCTATAAGATTCTGATGCAAGAAAAAAGTCAAATCTCCCTGCATTTTCTAAAATATACCACTATTTTTTGCTGTGCAATTTAGGTACCAATTTCATTTGTTGCAAAAGCATCTACCATCTAAAGATGTGCACAAAGGCATGTAGGCATCTAAACACTAATAAGGATGTGCTGGTTTTCATCTGAATAACTTGTTAGGGATTATTCATTATTTCAATACTTATGACGGCCATGATAATATTTAGGATACTGTTTCTGTGTGGTAATTTAGTTTCTGGCAAAAAATGCCATATAACTGTTCAGTTTGAAGTTTCTTAGCTTAAAACTTTACTGTAGATTGGGTCAGTAGCATTTACATAACTAATTTCTTGCTGTAATCCTATCTTTTCACTGAACATTTACCAATTGCTTGTGGGGAAAAATAATGAATTCCTTTTTTCAGAGCAATAAATATTGATAATTAAACTAATGAAGTATTATTATTTTTTCCAGGCTGGACATAGAATTGACCCAGGTGCTCATTATTAAAACTTTTTAATATATTTTTGCAGAATGAGAAAATGAACATCAGTGAACCAATATAATTAGCATGCCTTCTAAATAGATGATATAGTTATATACTTGTTAGTATTAGGAGATCCTACAAATTTCATTTATCAAGATACAGCCCAGCAGGCATTTTCTAGTGAAAAGGGCGCCTGTGAATCCCCAGTATACCACTCAGATCACCCCCTGAGGGGAAACGCAACTTGCATTCAAATCAAACGTTTTCCTATCAAATGCTCTACTAATGGCTTTCCTATGAGACCCAAGCCTGTCAGTCACCTACTACCTATTTAGACATGTTAAAACAGAATTCGTTGTTTATTTGTATTTCATTGAAGTGAGTCTGTTTTCTCATATTGAATTTGTATCCAAACCCCAGGTTGTCAATACTACTTAGTTAGATCTGCTGTTTGTTGTGTTTTTCTCTGCATGCGATCCAGGGGAAAAAAAAGTGTCACTCAGGCCAGTTTCAACCCTCCTATAAATCCTTAAGCAGTGTATTAACTAATTTTATAAAGTAACTAACATACACATTGAAGGCTTTAGGAAGCAGTTCTCACACTGAAAGCTGTTTTATCAGATTCAGCAATGCCTTTGCTATGCTAAGGTTTGCCTACAAAGAAGCTAGAAAAATGACCAGTGTAAGGAAAAAAGAGGAGGGAAAAAAACGTTGCTTTCAATATTTCTCCTAAATTACAATAAATTTAATTGCCTCAGTTAAATATAGCTCAACTAGTCAGTAGACATACTTGACTGCTGTGCTTTTTGTGAAAATTATTTAAATTAATTCTGTTAGCAACCTCTAAGTTAGTTTACTTGTGCTTAAGCCTAAATCTGTGCATTAAACATTCCATAAAAACAAGAACTAAGTGTTATGTTTGATATGCACTTCAAAAGCCTAAAAGGCCAAAGAAAGCCCTTCCTTAATTATTGAAGAAGTGTCTGTAAAGGAAACATGAGCAAATAGCATTCATGCTTTCATCCCCAGTAACCTTTTATTGTCCTTTTCTTCAGATGGCCAAGTCAGTATATTTAATAAAGGGAGCAGCAACCATCAAAGAAGGCAGGGGTCTAATAAATGGTCCTGATTAAAGGCCCTGACAGGGTATGAACTTTGCATAAATTTTCCTATGGTGTCAGGCTAGGATCCTGATTGAAAACCCATTAACATAATCACACATTTAGAGGAAATGTTGTAATGTATCAAAAACATTTCCCTTAGTGTAATAATTTTAAGGACATTAAAATGCAAATGATAATAAGGAGCTGTGTTTTAGTGATGTTCTGAAAGCCTGATTATTCAAATATTTAGTATGAAATATGGAAGCTCCTTTAACTAATGCATCTACATGATTTCAAAGATTTAATCTATATTTGTACTTGAAAGACTTTTATACCACTACTGAATGCTTCCTGTTAATTTTAGACTTGCAAAATCCAGCAAGAAATTTAGTTTAAATAATAGTGCTAAATGCTAAGACCTTTTAGCTTGCTTTAAAACAAATTTTTAAAAATCTGTATTGAAACCAGGACACCAGCTATGCTCTTTCATTAAGTACTGAATTGTAGAAGTCCATGTTTTGGTATTGTTTGGATTATAAAAATAGTTCACAGAATTCAAATCATCCTTTTCTCTGTTTCTATTAAAATATGTGCTTAAAACAGATTGGCCATTGAATCACAGAAGTGATATTCTTTAATGCTAATTTTTAACAATAAAAGAAACACTATCCTCCCACACACAAATAGCCATAATTATGTAAAGAATGACTGCTTCAGACTGATGACTTTCAATATGCTTGAGTCTAGCATACTGGTATAAGAGGCCAGAAAGGTCAACAGTAATTCATAACTGCTATAAAATTGTGTAGCATCCTAGGGCTTCTGGAGGATGCTGACATTATCATGCTTCTTCTGCTGGTTTGTATATGTAAATTTGTGATAGGAAGTGCACTGCTTTGCCATATCGCATGCAGAGCATCAATCAGGCAGTAGAATACATCAGAGTATTTTCATTATGCCTAGTTATTTACTGCATCAGAAGAAATTACCCTGGCAAGCCAAGCGGCCTTCTCTGGATAGCATGATATGACCAACCAGGTTTCAGCTCAGGAGTCTTGTAAACATTACAGGATTAATCTCACAATCACAATCATCAATCTTTCCTAGTCCTGCCTGGGTGCAACTGCGGAGATTGGTAACCAGGCAATGTAGATTTAAATTTAACCCTGAACATCAAGAGCTATATGTCAGATGCACCATATTGCAAACACCTATATTTTTACTCCAGCTTTAGTACAAAATGATGAAAACATAAAAATTTTGCACTTCAGATTCATGTCTAATTTTTCATTCCCATTTTTGATGCATTACAGGGAAATGAGAAATATTCTGAAAAAGATACATTTCATAATACCAGACTTTAATGTTAAAATGATGCACTGGGATGCCTAGATCTAATGTATGTATTAGAGACAACTGACACTGCAGTAAAATGTGGAGTAGTAATTCAGGTTCAGGATCAGACTTGGGCTCCTTGGCACTGAGCCATTAGAGGTTAGGGCACTGTAGGGGTAATGTACTTAGCCTCTAACAAATGGAGCATTAAATACATCACGCTGACTCATAGGTGGCACTGGCACCAGTTTCTGAAACAACTGCTTGCTTGCCCTCTTGCTAAAGGAGAAAAGAAAAGGATTCTGGCACACCTACCTGCTCTGTGTAAAAATGAGAAGCTGGGAAATGAGAGCAGCCTATATGAATGTTTCATCATTGTGTGTTTAACTATGTACAGTATATAACCTAGCCTACTGAGATAATGCAAAAGATAACATGTATTCTTTTTTCTTTTTCTTTTTTTTTTTTTTTGTGAAAGTTAGGTGAAAAAAGCAGTGTTAGTGATCATTTTTCAGTAGTCAAAAACCAATAGATGTATAATGAGCAGATCATGTATAGAGACTGTGTGGCAATTTAATCTGAACTCTGATCTTTATTTTTACTCCTGTCCAAACTACTTTTTTGCAGCATGCACCCTAAACGTCTTTCTCCCTTTCTATCTCTCTGTCTGTCTGTGTTTCTGTCTCTGTCTCTGTCTCTCTCTCACATATATAGTTGTTCTGTTTTATAGAATGCCTGTAGAAATTGTTAGAGCTTGGGTTTACTTTTATGCTTTACAGAAATATTAATTTCCATGATTTTATGCCTTTCTCTTTACTTAATCAGAACTGCAGGCACTTTACTGCTATATATGAATGCATTCCCTCTGTAATAGGTTACTGTTTAGCAAGAGAGCTAGCCTTTGCCTACTAAATAATCCTTGTAAAATATGCAGCTATCATACCCATTTGGTCTTCAAAAAATGATGAAAACTCTGCAATATGGTGCTTAACTGATGCACGCATTTGAAAGCACAGATTTCAGCGATGCTTCCTGATTTATGCCTGCTGAAGGTCTCATCTGAAGTGTGCTTTCCTTCTAGAGGTGTGGTGACTGAACAGTTAAATGCAGAGAAGATGGGTGTATTGCAGTACTTACTCTATTATTTCTGTCCACAATCCTCCTCCCCCAAATTGATTTTTTATCTTTTTGACCATTTTTAAATAAGTAATAGTCTGATATACTTTTGTGACTATATCTAGTCACATGCTGTTCTCTTCATAGGCCCAGTTAAACCCACAATACATAAGTCTTCCAGTGCAGATAAGACAAATGTGTACCACCTCACACCGTTTCACAAATCAGCTTGGTGCCTGTGGGGGTGTGAGGGGTGGGAAGCTTACCTGTTTGCAGACAGGGATCACAAAGCTCTTTAGGAGGTAAAACGCACATTCATACGATGAACTAGCAATATAATTCCCGGTTCTTTGTTGCTTGTTATCGTAGCGAGCTTACTCATTTCTTTGACCACAGGCTCATAGATATTTCTTGGGCAGGCAGGAAGAGATGAGAATAGTATAAAAAGACTAGCCTGGGCTAGCCCCTTTGTGCAGGATACAGGTCCTGCCTCTTGTGCCTAGAGAATCTGCAGTCTCTGGGCAGCCACAGCGCTATGCTACGGGCCCAGCTGCGGCAGAGCGAAGGTAACCTCCTGTCCTTCTGCTGGTGCGTTGTTAGGTTGGCTGTACCAGAGGTGGGGAGCGAGCACGCAGCTCTGTATGCACACATGGAAGCCAAA
Source organism: Buteo buteo (assembly GCF_964188355.1). Taxonomy (NCBI): domain Eukaryota; kingdom Metazoa; phylum Chordata; class Aves; order Accipitriformes; family Accipitridae; genus Buteo; species Buteo buteo. The sequence goes on from NC_134173.1 coordinate 45,098,409, forward strand.
GAAAGACTCGTGACTCTGAGCAGCTACGGAGTTTACAGACTTTGACCACAGTCTGTAGGTAATGAAGCGGTGGTGTCTCCGCTCTCCTCGGAAAGACTCTGTAAAGCGAAAAAGCTCCACTCTCTCTTCCCATCTTTCCAGAATTCCATTAAAAGAAGAGATTGATCTTCTTGTTCAGTGCTAGAAGACAGTGATTATTATTTTTTCCGCATTCAATATTAACTGATGACATGGAAAGAGAAGCTGACTTATTGTAAACTACCACGGAAAGAAAGGCAGGCTGAAAATTCGGCCCTTTGCTAACAGTGAATCAACAGTCTGACATAAGGCAGGTCGCTAGACTCAGCTTGAAGGAAGCTTGCCCTAGAGAGTGTTGCAATACACATCAGCTTATTAATTTAGAGACCTATTAGTGACAGGTCACAAACCCACTCATAAATTTATAAAGAAAAAAAGGACTGAACAGAACTGTTTAATTCCAGAAATTGCTCATGTGTTTGGTGAATTATGAAATACAAATTTTGAACCTCTTATACTGGATACACCTAGGAAATTCTGAGCTGGTAATGTTTTATGGGCCAGGCAGATTTTTTTAAGCCTCTAAATGACTTTGCAGTGTGTGCCGTCTTACGAGGCCCAGCAGCTCTGGAAGAGGCAAGGGAAGCATTCCCTCTGGGGTCCCTCTGACATGCCTGAGCATTTCTAGCTGCTGCTGCCCCCACAGAAAAATATCAACAAATAATGGCTACTGGTAGGAGCCAAGTAAGCTAGCTGGTACACTGAGGAGGGCAGCACCCAATGGTTAAGGAAGCACCCAACACCTGGAAGGACTCTTAGGCATTGAGGAGATGCCATGAGCAAAATATATATCCATGACTCCTGTCTCCCAATCTCCCAGTTGCCATTCTTAGCGACAGAACCACTAGCACCCTCAGTGAAAATTTATCAGATGTGGCTGCAGGAGTCACTGTTCCACCCTAAGCAGCAGTGATGTAAAAAGGAACTCTCCAAAGCTAAATGGTTTGGCTACCGATGACACTACCTGCACAATGTCCATTAGAAAGGATATATGAGATCACTTAAACCATTCACAGTTTTGCAAGGCTTAAATTCTGCTTGTCTATACAAGAAGTTAGTATGCAGTAAGCAAGGGTGTGAATTAACAGAGCACTAACTACAGCACCTCACAGGACTGGGCTCTTTATATGCTGTTTAGATAATAAGTTCTTTAAGGAAAGTACTCTGTCTTCATTCCTGCCTATACAAGTACCTTTTTGTATGGATATTCCTAGTATGTATTGTTTGGTGCTACCCACTCCACTTTCTACTAAAGGCTGTCCCTGTGCAGTGTAGTCAGAGTGTTATAAATTCGCATTAATGCTTACTAGTATCTATCTTCTCCATCTAGACAACCCCAGCCAAATGGTGGCAGAGCCTAAAGCAGGACCTGAAAGACATTCCTTTATACAGAAGCCTAAGGCTATGTCCCCAGCTATCACCCCAGCTAAATCCAAACTCAGTGGAGTTAGCATTATACTGTGGGAGCAGTGACTTTTAAACAGCAATCAAAAGCAAGAAAAATCCTAAAAATGTACAGGAGCATCGGTCTTGCTGACTTGACCCTAATTAATGAATCTAGGACTCACTACTCCTCCTTTCAGCAACAGTATCCTGTACTGTTTAAAAAGCCTCCACAAATTTATATTCTTAGATTTGCTCCTCTGAACTCTTACTCCTCCTAACAATTTGGCTTTGTCTTATCCCTTGCATCAAACATGATCCAACACCAACCTTCTTTCACCTCCTCAGAGTAAATTTAGGATGCTCTAGGAATCTAACCTAGGCTGTTATATAGTACCTATCACTGTAGTATGTATGAGCTCAGCATCTCCCAAGGCCAGGCTCTTTGTTTGTATGCCACTTAGGTTATAAGGTCTTAGAGGAAAATGCTCTGGCTTCTTCCCTGCCTTAATAGCCTAGCCTACTGTTTGCACTACACAAATAAATTGTAATAGTATTTGGATGAATTTCCAAACACGTTTATCCTTTTTACCTATGCTCCACTTTACAATATTGGAGTCACTTAATATGAAAGTATGAGCTGCACTTTGGGGTTGTCCAGCTGTAGGAAAAAAAAATTAAGACCTTCACCATGCTGGGCAGAAGTTAGAAGTGTGTCTGCCTTCTGCTTCACATAAATCTGTCAGCAGTCTTGGGCCTAGTGCCAGAAAGTAGATGCAGCACCCCACCCCTCTAACAACCAGGTTGGTGGTAATGACAGACTAGCAAACTTTTTATGATTCCACTGGAGCCTCATCCCTGAGCCTCTGTGTTTGTGAAACTCAGATGTAGAGTAGCATGGAGAAAGCCACATTCCCTGATGGGACAGAAAGCGCCTGCTAGTTTGTGTAGAGATTCCACCACCGCATATTTTTAATGACCACTTCAGACTAGCGACTGCTACTTAAGCACTGATGAATGTGTCCATGCCTAGTAGCTCTGACAGAGCTGAGATGAGCTAGAATACTGTTGACTGGAAAGCAGCCAGTAGTCAAGCCTACCATACTGTTATAATGCAACAGAATTAATATTTTCTGTGCCCTCCGTTTTAAAGTTCTAATTTTGAACATAAGTAGTTTAGAGCATTAAAAGCTCAAATTGGGGGAGCATTGATCCTGATGAAAAATTGGCAATTTTGGATCTTGATGCATCCTCCCCCTTTTCTAGACACTAGAACTTTGCTTCTGTGTGCTTGGAAAATAAATTAACTTGAAAAATTCAAAATACAATAAAATAATTTTGATTCCTAGTAATTATTTATGCTGGCATTTAGATCTGGGAATGTGTGTTTATTTTGATGTGTGTTTTCCTATAAACCTTCCTAAAACCACCAAAGCAAGCTGTAACTGCAGCAGCAGATATGCACAATACATTCTTAGAACTAGGTAAAATGTGGATCCTGTCATCAGGTAGTTCCTAGCTATGCTCAAAATATACGTGACTTAATGCTGTAACAAAATACATGTAAAAACACTAAAATTAAGATTCTAGCTCCTGTTAGCTGATATTCTGCTCTCTTTTGCTCATTCTTCTTCCACTACTTTCCTTGTTTATTTTAAAGAAAACATTTGGTAAATCAGCTTTCAGTAGCCAAAAAAAGGAGTTGAGTATGTGGGTGTATTGGTACAAATAAGTGATGCCCTACTTTCCTTGTATAACTTTTATCTCCATCCCAACTCATCTCCGTCTTTCCTTTTGCTCTTGCACAACATATCATATGTGGACCCTCAGACTGTAAGCTTATTAGGCAGAAATTTTTCAAGTGTCACTAATTCAATCAATACATGTAATATGTCCATAACTCTCACATGCAAAAGTAAATTATGGATGTCTACAAAAAGATACTGCCCATAGCTATTCCTAAGTTTAACAGGGTTTGGAGGCTTATACTTTTTTACTCCTTTTTTTTTCCCCACTTTACTTCTTCCTTTTTCCTTCTCTCCTTGTCACTCCTCCTGAAGCTGCACTATTATGGGAAGATTTGCTTGTGAGAAGATGTGATTTGCATTACATCTTGAAGTATGTTAAATTTTCCTTCCAGAGTCAGGAACCTAACACAGGAAACAATTCTGAGCATTTGAACATGGATTCCATACACTTTAGCATTTTCAACAAGCACAGCTGCATGGTGGATCTTGGATAGAAGCCAGTATCTAAAATGTTAAGGTCTTAAATATAAGGACCAGGAAGTTGATTTGTATCTGGATAATGAATGCAGAAATCCATTAGAGTGTGCAGATTTCCATTATGATCTCTTGGCAGGTTTTCCTGCTTAAGAGGTGGGCTGCTGAGTGTTGCACAAGATGAAACTTCTGTGGAGCCCTTAGCCCTAGTTAGGAACATGGAGATGATAAAAGCATGAATCACAGTTTCCAGATCTTCTTTTGACAGGAATAGGCACAGTCTCCTGGGAAAGTGGAAGTGCAACCACTTCTTACCACAATTATCTCTGTAGTCAGGACTATCAGTGAATCTAATACAGCCTCAAGATCATTCTCCATTATCAGCTAGTGGGGGGATATCCTCTGTTGAAGGTACAGTCAACATTACTGATTGCTCCTTTCAGTGTTTTGCATTAAGTTACTCTTCCCTTTAGGAGGTTGCTTTAAAAATTTTAAGCATCTTGTTCAGCTATCGGTGGCCTTTTAACTACTCAGGTCCTTGCATCAATTTAAACTTTTTCTTCATAATTTTATGTTCCCTCCTTTGGATGATAACATCAATTGTAGAGGCTAAGATGGAGGTGGTGGAGCTGGTGAAAGTTCAGCAAAATTGTGGTATTGCAATTATCTCCACAGATCCAATTGTTTCTGAAAAGGAAGGGTGAGATAAATCTTTGCAGGGCTCCATGTAGATAACCTATAGATGGACAGCTATCTCACAGTTCACTAAGATCTACTTAAAAATGGTTCTACACCACCTTGGGTATTCCTTAACCAGATCACTGGATGCCACCCATCACCACCACCCAAGCAGTCTGCATTGTCTATTCCTGCATGTAGCCTGGTGATGAGGGCTCCAAAATGTTGATGTAAGTCATATCTTTGCACCACAATATTCTGACTGACCAATCAAGAAAAGGATTTTAGAGAGTATTTGACAGCAGGTGAGATCACTCCGGTCAAGTGTTTAGTGTCTTGAAAGATCTATTGCACATTATGATGGTTGGGAGATTACTTTCTGTGAACCAGCATTTATGTTTCCGGTCATTAAAGTAGCCAGTTGCACTTTGCTAGCTTTTACTAGCTATTAAGGTCAGGAATTTGCTTAATAAATCATAATAACATATGTGAAGACATTTTTTGCATCTCTTAAAGTATACAGAACATTATTGGCCATGTCTATGTAGACTCCACCTTTTTTATTAAGCATTTGAATTGTGTTTGTGCATTTTTCAAAAAAGTCCTGGATGCTTCATACATTAAGGAAGAGGCGTGCATAGGTGTTTTTATATAGACTGAGGGCAGGTAAGATTCATTTTTCAACTTTCTGAACTTGCACAAAAATGCAAAAAATACATATTTGTTCTTGTGATGCAGACCCATGCATGTGTATGGTCATATACCAAGAAAGAGAAGAAGTAATTTACGCCTAGCTTTTCCAGCCTGGTGAAGGAAGGAAGCCTTGAATTGCTTTTATTCCCCTTGGTCCAGTGCATTTAGAAACCAAAGACTATACTGACCACAGGACAGTAAAGGAGCTTCTTGTGATCATGTAGTGTTACACTGTGTTTTCTTCACTATGAAGAAAATTTTCATGAAAGACATGGCATGACTGATTTGTCCATCTAAAATGGCATAAACCATTTGGAACAGAGTAAAAAAACTTATCCTGTAGAATATATATAAATATTGCTGTATATGATTGTTTGGTTTATAAATACTGTGTGTGTGTGTGTGCGTGTGTGTGTGTTTGCATATTTTATGCTTGAGCTCAGACCTTGTTCTTCCTCTCTAGCCACAGCCACCAGAATCAGTGTGGAAAGGTTAAGGCACATGCTTCCTTTTGTCACTCACTGTACATTTATTTGTATATGTGTTTATTTAAATATGTACACACTGCAAAATTGATGAATTTGAATTAGTTATCAATAAAATACTGTTCATCCTTTTCTTTGAAAAAGACGAGTACAAAGATCAACAGGACTAGGTGAACTTTTTGTTCACTGTGATTCTTTGTACTGCTATCTGCCTTAAAAACCTTCATCAATTAATTTTTGGATTACAACAGAACAGAACTCCAAAATGTGGGGTTTTCTACAAAACCCGTAAACTTAAATTAATGTCTCTGGCTGTTCTCTGCCTCTGCTGTTAAATAAATAACATTTATTTGATTGAAGCAATATCTGGTGTTATTTGATTGCTTTCCTTTAGCAAGGTCTGCAGAAAATATATGTATAAAATACTATACGTATATATGTATGTATATGTTTCAATCTTTGGTATGGTCCTACTTCTAATACTTTTTTTAAATCCTACATACCAAATATCAAAGGTTTATAATTGCTGAGATCATATGCTGTAAATGTAGCCATGGTTTCAGTCTCTATTAGTTGGGGTTTTTTTCTTTCATATCACTATATAATAATTTGATTGCTTGAGCTCTGACTTTGTTCTTCTCTTCTATTCATTGCCACCCAGAATCTGTTGCCTACCAGGACAACTGTGGACAGGCTGGGGCTTAGGGCTGTTGATGCTTCATGCAGATATGGAAGAATTAAAAATAGTCAGAGGAACTACTTCAGCCCAGAGATTTGAGTAGCAGTCTCAGAGCAGTCTGGTTTAGGGTGGTAGGGGTTTTTTTTCCCTTTCCTTTTTTTTTTAAATTTTAATCAAGATTTTACTGTATCTTTTTTTTCCCCCCCCCTTAGGGCTAGAACCTTGCATTCATACAGCACTTCACACAGTGGGACCTTGATCCTGACAGAGACCTCTGAGTGCTACCATTATACAAATAATAATAAGATGAAGCAGAACAAAACAGGAGCCCTATGGGCTAGTTTTTAATGCTCCTATCTCTTCTTCATCAAAATTAAACCAATTGAAAGATAACACTGAGCAGGGGATTTATTTTTTTTATTTTGACTGATTGTACATTTTCATAACACACACATCATGAAATGAGTGCATGACTCATTGTCAAAAGAAATGATAACACTGGATTTGCTTGGTTTTACTAGACAGGCTGCTATGCATACATTGTTTGGTGGCATCCTATTCTCCTGGACAAACAATAATTTTTAAAGGGATTTAATGCTATGAGAAAATGCTTACTTTTTAATTGTTATTATAGTATTATTTTAACAATTGTACTCTGTTAAACAAATCCAAAAAAAAAAAAAAATGCTTAATACCACAAAAACAGATAGAGCTAAGTTTATGAAATTTACAGATTACCTAAAATGCTAGGAGTTAATTACAGTCTGCTTTCCCTGGCATGTCAGCTTGATTAAATTTGGAGTTCCAAGATGAATTGGCCCAAATTCATTAGTGTTCCCCGGGTGCATATGTTGGTCAAGGTCAAGCGAAGCACATTGACTGTAGTGTTAGTCAGGAGGGGGAAGGGTTTCTAAAGAAGGTGGACTCTTAAAAGGTCTGGGGTTGCAGCAAGAAACTTTGATACTTTTTAACTTAATAAATCTTGACAGCCTAATCATGGCTAAGCCTTTGCAGTGTTATTGGTACAGATGGCAAAGCTAGACATATTTAAAGAGATCTCAGCAGCTAGTGGCAGGAGAGCATTGAATCCAAATGCACTGTTGGGCTCTCAGAGAAAGTGCAAGAAGGGAGGATAAAAAGCTACACAGCATTTCCATCTCTTGACATCTCCAACAGCCTCAGATACAAAATATGATAAGGCTCCTGCTGAGCTAATAAGCCCAACAAATGTCTGTGTCCATGAAGTAGATGAAGTGGGATCAAGTAGTTGGGGGCTGCTGTATGAAAATAAGCCAGCACCCAGGGTATAATGGCACTGTAGAAAGCTGCAAGGTCAGGCTGATGACAGAAACACTGGATAAGTAGAGAACCCATCAGTAAAACAGGTTTGCCTGCTGGATCTGAGCCACATAACTATTAAAAAAACCCCTATGTTTTAGAAAACTCATATAGTTTAGTAAATAAAAGGACAATGTTTGGTTTGTTGAGTGAAAAACTGCAACTGTTTCCTACTTTTTGCCATATAGATTGTATGATGAATTGTTTCTCTGCAAAATGATACATGAAAACAGACCTGAAAAGAGGATTTGACTGCAAACTAAAGGAGATTTTTAAAGAAAGCTGTAATATCAGATGAACCATAGATTTATTCAAGGCCTGCTGGCATGTTACACTGTTTTTCTCTTAATTTCAGGTATGCCAAGTATATCTCTATTCTTCTCACTCTTAGATAGAGCTCTTTGTGCCCCAATAAAATGATTTAAGCTGAAATCATGCTGGATATATGAGAGTGATAAATATGGCTCCTTTCATTTGCAAAGAAAAATAAAGACCTATCTTGCTGAAATAACGTTAAAATAAAAATTAGGCATTGCTTGGAATTTCAGGAACGTGTCAATCTGTTACATTCATTCTTAAAGCATCATATTCACTTAGTGCTATGTGTAAAGGTGTGTTTGAAAAGTACAGAACCTTCTAAATACCATGTGCATTTGTTTATTACATTCCGTACACAATGTAAAAAATCTGACAGCATACCACAAAGGTCATACCCATAATTCCCTTTAATTTAACTGTCATGTTTTAAATCTATGCAAACATAATTATTGCTAAATTCTAGTGTGCTGTACATGTGCTACCGAAGCCAAAACAAGCCAGATCTGGTCCTATGAGTAACAACAGCATTAAGAAAATAAATCGGTAGTGATAGATGATGAATATTTATGATTGTTTCTCTCCTACCATTTTAATCATTTACAGATATTTTCAGTTTTCATCCAGTAGAAGTACAACTGAAGGCAGTGCCTCCCCTGGAGTCTTAAGGAGGATGCATAATAATGTGGCAACCAGCCTCCTTCCCTCTACTCAGGGCTGGGTTGTATATCATATTCACAGGCTTGCATTGGGATGCAGAGCTGCACTGCTCAGCAGGAGCTCCAGGAGGCATGGTGCCTCAGGCAGGCACAGTGTCTCCTGAAGCTCTGCAGTGGCGTGTGGAGAAGTGCATTGGCTGCTCCAGCCTTTGAGGCTGCAGCATGTTGCTCCTGCCTACCCCCAGCCCGGTCTGCTGTGCGGGGCAGAGGGAACGGCGAGGTAACCCGGTCCCCTCCCAGGCCTGCTCCCACTGAGGACGGAATCTGTGGCAGAGGCTCATACAGCGTGAGCAAGGACTGCTATTCTGTTTGATCTTTCTGTGATGGTGCAAACTGGAGAAGTACCTCCTGTTTGTCCCCCTCTTCTTCCAGGCTTTTTATCTGGATTGGGTTTGTAGGTGGCTGCCACTCACTTTAACAGCTCGTGTCTCCCTCCCCCCCCTTTCACTTCCATCTTGCATGCACATGACAGTATTTTTTCTGCCCTGCCAAGCATCCTAGTCTGTATCTTCCCATTTATCATACTAACATTTCTGCACCTTTTTACTGTACAACTCCTTCCAATCAGCAAAAAACCCAGAAGCAATAATATATTGAAAGTACCCTGCCAGAGCACTTTCATTGCCTGATGGCTAAGAAAGAGAGGAAGTCCGCGAGCTGGGGGAGAGAGGAGTAGGAAAAGACTGAATCTCCTTTGTACTGCACCCAGATCACGATGGGGTCCTGAGCACAAATAGGGCGCTAGAAACCAAATAGTATATAAAACCTAATGCCTGGCATCAGAAGAGAGACTTACAGCTCTGCCCCATGGATTCACCCTAAAAGAGCACTGTAAACATCTAGTCCTGTCTTGTACAGGTCAGAAGACACACCGACTTCATGTCCTTCTAAATGTTCTCTTAGTGCACCGAAAGTTGTAAGAAGCAGCCAGCAGTGAATGGCATGAAAAACTGTATGTATACAAGCGGCACAGCTTTGCACTGAATTCAAAACGGGGCCTTACTCAATGGAAATGGTGAAGTGACCCCAGACACAGGGCTGGGCTTTCAGGGTGAGAGAGATGTAGAAGTTAATGAAATACCAATTTTTTATCAAATAACTGAGCATTGCCAGCTTACATTGTTCAGAGAAGCAGACTCATTTCACCTTTTGAGCTGAACCAAGCAACGGAACACAGTGGGTAACACCCTTAAAACTAAATCTGTGAGATAAAGGATCAGTGCTTAGCTGCATTGTGGGTTATCTCGTCCATCACAAAACCGTACAAATGACAGGTGAGTTGTAAAGAAGGAAGGGCCAGGTTCTGGCTTAGCAGAAAATGCAAAGAAGGAGATGCTGAAAAGGACAGAGAACAAAAGCAGAAAGACAAGGGCTAGTTTGCTGTCTTAGACAACTCCTTTGCTTGGTTGAAAATGTTGCTAGTGCAGTCCAGTTACTTAAATCTGCCTGGATTTTTGATGCTACCAGTGGCTGTTCCTGTAGGTTGTGATGGATCTATACATCACATTGAAAAGCCATGGCTTGTTCTTTCATTCCTGCTCACCATACTTCCTTTTCCTGAAGCAAGTATTCATGAAGATTTTCACCTGCTTTTTGCAGTCATTGAATTTTGAGATAGATAATTTCAGGTAGATGATCTCATTCTAGCCTCAGTGCATCTCTTAAAGATTCACAGGGCTGAACTGTATCAATTCAGACAGCAGCACGCAGGTTTATCACAACTCAGAAGAACTGATCCACTTCATCTCAGTGCTAATGTTAGCTTTTTTTTCATACAGAAGAGATGGTCATTAGGAACTGAAAAGAGGGGGAATGTGTTAGAAAAAGTTCTTAATTGATGACTTTTTAGAAATCATGGTTTTAACTTGGTGGGTGGGTGGGGGACCCACCTTCATTCCTATACCTTATTAGTATTTGCAAAAAAAAGTGAGGTAATTGACTTCAACATATACCCAGTAGCTGTGTTTTCTCACTTGTGTCACAGTAGAGAGTTAACCTGGAAAAAAGTCTGAGGAAGAATAATTTTAGGAATGATTTGTGGTCAGCTGTGACAGGCAATTGTCAATGGTTATTCTGTCCATGAAGCATGTACTTGTGGGACGAGGAGAGCTATATTTTTAAGAATGACCTGGAGATACTTAGTATTAAAAAAAGGAAAAGACACAGCTGGCACTGACCCCTAAGGAACAGTGGTGGATTACTTCCTAAAATACAGAAAAATTTTAGGAGAGAATTCAAGGTGGATTGGCTCTCATTTTGTAGAACACTTCTTAAAACTTGTTAAAGCATTCATAGAAGAGTTGCATTAACAAGAACATACCTTTATGCTATTAATATTATTGGGTATGCTTGTTTTGGTTTTTTGTGGCAGGGTTTTGGTAGCAGGGGAGGGACTGCAGGGACGGCTCCTGTGAGAAGCTGCTAGAAGCTTCCCCAGCTCCAAGATGGACCCGCCTCTGGCCCAGGCCAAGCCCATCAGTGATGGTGGTAGCGCCTGTGGGAGAACAGATTTCAGAAGGGGAACCGGTAGTGAGTAGTGGGATTGGAGTGTGAGAGGAACCCCTCTGCAGACACCGAGGTCAGTGAGGAAGGAGAGGAGGAGGTGTGCCGGAGGAGGGGATGCCCCTGCAGCCCTGGTGAGAAGGCAGGCTGTGTCCCTCAGCCCGTGGAGGGGAGCGGGGGAGCAGATGCCCACCCGCAGCCTGGGGAGGAGCCCACGCCGGAGCAGGGGGATGCCCCGAAGATGGCCGGGACTCTGTGGGAAAGCCTGCACTGGAGCAGTGTGTGACTGAAGGACTGCGGCCTGCAGAAAGGACCCACGCTGGAGCAGTTTGTGAAGAACTGCAGCCCATGGGAAGGACGCATGCTGGAGAATTTGGTGAACTGTCTCCTGTGGAAGGGACCCCACGGTGGAGCAGGGGAAGAGTGTGAGGAGTCCTGCCCCTGAGGAGGAAGGAGCGGCAGAGACAACGTGTGATGAACTGACCACAACCCCCATTCCCCGTCCCCCTGTGCTGCTGGGGGGGAGAAGGTAGAGAAAACCAGGAGTGGAGTTGAACCAGGAAGGAGGGAGGGGTGGGGGGAAGGTGTTTTAAGATTTGGTTTCACTTCCTATTATCCTTGTTTGATTTGATTGGTGGTAAATTTAATCGATTTTGTTTCTTCCCCAAGTTGAGTCTGTTTTTTGCCCGTGACTGTAATTGGTGAGTGATCCCTCCCTGTCCTTGTCTCGACCCATGAGCTTTTCTTTAGATTTTCTTCTCCTCATCCCACTGGAGGGGAGAAGTGAGCAAGCGGCTTCATGGTGCTTTGTTGCTGGCTGGGCTTAAACCACGACAATACTTTTGCAGAAAAAAATTTGGTACTTACTTACTTTCCTTCATCTTCTTAACAGCAGTTAAGTAAGTTGTAAAATGAAGTCACTCATTGCATTTTTGATAATACTTCTGAATTATTTTAATATGATTTTGAAGAAACAACTTCCTACAGTTGTACCCATTGTAGTACTTTAGTTTGCCTAATCTTTTCATGCTGCAGGGATTTAGGAAGACTAAAACAATCTCTGTCTCTTGTTATGCTGAGAAGTTAAGGGTCAGCAGACCTGAAATCCCAGGGTGCTGAACAGCACCCTCAGTGCAACCAGTGGGCAAGGGTAGGCTCTGTTTATTATTGTGCATCACCCAGCTGAATACGTAAACCATATGTGGGAAGAAGGCTAATATACAGTCATCTAGAAAGTGAAGAAAAGGGTTGAGGGTTCCCAGCGTCCCAGTGTGCTATTCAATCCCATCGAAAATGCTCCAGGAAAATAAACCCCCTTTTTGTCTCAAATTCATAGACCAGTATACTTTATCTGCTGTAATGCTAAATTGGGGCTGAAAAAGACCCTGTGCACGTGAGCTACCTGCTTCACTGCAGAGTGGCACACAAGAATGATATCACTGCAACAAGTGCAACAAAACAGTGCAGCTGACTATCCCAAATGCCAGCAAATGCTGGCAAATGCATTAAAAGAATAAAAATGCAGCAAGCATTTTTCCCTGCTGCCAGTTCATTACAAAGTTTTCAGTTAGGATAAAATTTTTAAGCCTGATTTTCTAATTGACTGTCTCTTTTGAAAAATGTAGATCCCTTTTGCATGCAACCAATGTGGTATGGAATGTAAAAGAAATGTGGCTAATTCCAAAGAAAATCTGATAAAAAAATCAGTAATACACTAAAAGCTTCACTAAAAGGGTCTGCAAAACAACTAATATATGTTCCATTTAAGATGATTAATTTGAACAACTGTAGAAATGAATGAGTGTAAATGAAAACACAGAAGAGGATTTTGCTATCATCTCAAATACTTCATCTAGGTATTAATTTAAAAGTACATAGATTTTGAAATGATAGATAAGAACAATAGCATAGAACAATTTATATTATATAATTATTTTAACATAATGGATAGGTTAAATATATAAAATTTTAATATCTTCAGTATAATTCATATATATGTGTAGATAGTGTAACTACCAATATACATTTAAATCTCTAAAATATAAAGTGCAAGGAGTATTTTGACTGCATTTTTAATTTTTTTTTCCATTGCATCACAGTAAATATTTCCAGTCCTTTCCCATTCTTTCTTTTTTTTTTCCCCTCCTTGGAAGAAGTCTGTCTCTCACAGAACAAAGGAAATGATAGATGTGAGCTTCTATGATTGCTGAGAAGGCAGACACAGTAATGACACTCAGAAAATTCTCTTCAGTTGAGAAATCATATCTAGTACATTAGAAACATTCAAGTTTCCAGTGCACTATGTGCAAAATTCTGGCTTTCCCTAGGATCTTGGTTTGTTGTTAAAGTAAATTAAATAAAACACATCAAATGAGCACTTTTCCATATAAAATATATGCCATGTAGGATAACTGAATTTCTATCTTTTTTAAAAAATTATTTTAAATTGTTATTTTTGAGGCAGAACAGACATATAGGGTATCAGATAAGAATTGTATGTCTTTGTTACTAATGCAGTATGTAAGAGGCAATACATACTAGCACCTGGATGCCTAAGAAATACAGGATTTGAAGGTTAATTGACTCACTGACACCTGAGATTGGATTTGTCCCAAACTTTTCATAAGTACAGAGACTTTTGTATAGATACATGTGTGAGTCTGTATGTCTGTGACCTAATTCTGACTTTCCTCCACCTTCAGCTCAGAGGAAAGCCACTTGGAATGAGTTGTGACAAAAATACGGCAGGGGAGAGAGCTGGCTGTGAAAAGCAGAGATTCTTGAAAAGTGAGGTACATTCTTTAATTTTTTGCTTAAGCTGTGTGTAGGTATTTCAGGTTCTAGACAAAATTTGAAATGGAGGTGAAAAATGTTGCAATTTCAATAATTTCCCCTTACTTTTCCAAGAAATAAAGGGACTGTGTTTTTTTATACCAAAATCCATCAAAAATATTAACCCATTTGTCCACTGAAATTAAAAATTTGCCAAAGACATGGAAAACATTTTGATCATTCCTTGCTAGAAAGGTGGGCTTTAAGTTTACAGGATTGGGACTGTGATCTTCATGGTCACTGAATACTAATCAGCCTACACTGGGCAGCAGGAACCAAGTGTCCCAGGATCATACTTATCCAATTTCACTGCTCCTGCCAGCACCAATTTTTCAGTTCAGTCCCACCTTTTTCTTAAATAACTTTGCTGGTTGTATCCATCAGCAGTGAGTAGAAACAATAGGTCCAAAAGAGACTAAACAGAATAACCATGCATATTCTATAATTGCTCAAACAATGTCCAGAGCTTGACTTATAGAATGAATTTATTTTTCTGTTAGCTTTGGCTTAGGGTTATGATTTTTTATAATATTTACTAATGTGCTAACTGTCAGATATTTTGTGCTTCTATTTAAATCACTACAAAGGCCACACTGACTTCAGTAAAAAAAATTGAATTTTGGAATTTTTTTTTATCCTGTAATTGATATTCATTACTTTTTCCAATTCTTCACATTAATTTAGTCCTTTCCTAAAAATAAAAATGCTATAACCATTTTTTCCTGCTCTCACACTTTTAGTTAGGCATTATAACACATTTTCTACGTATCATAGCTGTACATTGCCCTGTAGTTTGAAAGTGCTTTTATTTCTGGTTTCCTATCCATATCAGATATTTTTTTAAAGCAAACTATAAAAGAACAAAAAAACTTATATTTAACCTTCTTAAAGTAAATCAAAAGATTAAATATTAGAATTTTTTAGATGTTATTTCTCTAGCAGGGCTGATTCAACCTGTGAAAATTTTATTGACATTAAACTGTACTTTCAATAGAAAAAAAGTCAGTCGTACTAAATGTTAAATATAAACTATTTAGATTGGTTCAGGCCTTTTGTATACCAGGTTATAATTGGTGACGAACAGTTTGTTCAACTATACTCATGAAAGACAGCTAAAATCTTGACAATACTCATTGGTCTAACTGAAGGCTAGCAGATCACCACTAGTTACAAATGGTTGCAATGAGATAGCTCTCTACTATGGTTCACACTTTAATTAATGTGGCAGAGAAGCCCTATTTTTTGCTGCATGTCAACATATTCTCCAGAATTTTCTTTCCAATTTTTATTGTTAGTTTAATTTTCATGTTCATTTGAATTAAAGGGAAAACATTTGGTTTTCATAGCAGTGTATGCAAATGTTTTGAATCACTGTGATTTGACCTTCTGTAGTTTACAAGCTGTGCTGGCAAAGTCTGGCTTTCTTTCAGCTACAACAACTGATATATTGTGTTGTCTGTGGTTGCTTGTTCCTGACTCTGAAGCCAATGAGGGGGTTTTTTTGGAGCCTTTGCCTAAACTGTTGTAGAGCTATTTTGGGGGTATAGCAGCTTTCTCATCTGACAAGCTCAACTACTCCTTGCATTGAAGTTGTTAATTTCTTTGAAAAAAAAAAATCTTCCCTTGCTATTTGATGTATTTCTACACTCCTGGTACAGCTTAATACATGTGCTAACAACTATTCTAAATTAATTTCCAAATACATAACACTTGCTACATATTTAGATTGCCTATTGTTAGTTAGTCTTGGATACATACCTATAAGTGGCCTACTATTTACAGGAACAAGTTAAAATATCTACTGGCAACCTTGTGACTAGGCATTTCACAGCTAGAGCTGAAAGGTCTAGCTGGTATAAAACCACTCTCCAGGATAAAGTTGATGAATTGTAGTAATCCTGACTGGTGTCAGGACAAAGAAGTCTCTCTAATTGAGCATGGCTGGAGAATCAGTAAGGGGTAGTATTAGTTAACTGGCCTAAAATGAAACTTTCAATAGGCCATCCCTCCCCCTCACACAGAAAATGAATTGGAGCATTAAAGCCACCCCCCTACATCATCTCTTATCAAAGACCTCCATCTCTTGCTCATATACAATATAGCCTGCTCCATAGGCTCTGGTGCCAACACTGCTGTTTCCTCCATTACATTGTGCTATGCAAAATTAACTGCTCTTGTAAATGGAAGCAACTTTGACAGCAATGCATCTTTACCTCTTTGAACCACTGGAGAATCATATAAATAATACTCATCAGTTGCTGAAGAGAATGAGAGAGACATCTGCACTATTTTTATGAATACCAACTGTGGCTGTGGAGTTTATTTCATTGATCTTATCCTGCCTGGCTGGGTAGTTCCAAGAAAATTTTAGGGAATATTTAAAGGAGACAAACAGTGGTGAAGAAAATAAATTATTAGACAGATTATGAAGAAACCTTGTGGAAACAATAGAGAATCTGGAAACTTTACCTGTATTCCCTATACATGGCTATTAAGAGAAATCAGAGAAGCTTAACGAGGTTTTATCTTCCCAGCCCAAATTTGGGATCAAAGGGGACAGTAATCTATTAAAGTCTCTAAAAAAATGGCAGAGGTATCAGTAACTAAAGAAAACTGCTAGAGAAAGACATGTGCATTTGGTTCCACAAGAGCTGGCAATAACCCTCGCCTATGAATTAAGTGCATCAGCTGAGTGGAACTTATCAACAGTATACAAATAAAAAAATAAATATGGTTAAACTGTAAGGTCATATAGCTCTTCCTGCTTCATCCATTTGCTATGCTTTCTATGCAGCTTTGAGCAAATAAATAATGCTTTGGTTTAAAGAAGCTGTTTTGGATCCCTTAAAGCTATGTGGAAAAGTAACTTGAACTCCAAAAAAATATTTTAGTGTGTCTTGCATCCACAAGAGTAAAAGCTCTGGTTCCCTTCAGGAATATTATGCCAACATTGTGAACCAGAGGTCCTGGCGTTCTGTGCTGTAGTGTGGATGTAAAAAATAGCTGTGACTTAAGTACTGAGCAGGTACAACTCCTAATTACATGGTGTTTGCTTGAAAACCAGTTTCAGACAATGATGGTTCCAGAGCTATACCAAATCATTTCATTCTGCCAATGTCTATCTTTATCTTCTGACAGTCCTTTTCTTTGACATAACTATTAAAAGGTGAAACTAAAAATACAAAAGTTGTCTCATTGAAAATCTTTTCTTAGTGGACAGGCATATAAAACCTCATATCCTGAAGAAAAAGTCTTACTATATCAGCAAGTAAAATCATGGGAAAACAGGAATTTTGGTCCCTTTGACTTCCTGATATGCTTTCAGGAGGCATTGCATGCTCGCCAACATCTGATCAACAGAGGTCTCTGAGAATATAACATAACAATTAACTTACAGTGTATAAGAAGGAATAGAAGGGAAAGATGTCTTTTGAAGATTAGCTAAGAGCCTGCAGAACTAGTTGCTTGAATTGTTTTGGAAGACTGATGGGATAAAATAGTCATAAAACTTCTTAATGATTTCTCTGCTTATCAGTATAGACTTAACTGACTGGGCATAACATAGCACTGCACATATCAGCTAAGCACAAAGTTGTCAATAAGAACTGAAAAGCTGGTAGACAGTATAGATGGGCTTGGTGCACCATTACCGGTATGATGCAGATACATTTCTTTGTCCTCAGAAGAATGAAACAATCCTGGAACTGCAAGGCATCTCCATAAAAACATATTCTTAGTTAGCATTTGAACGTAGATGTAGAGGGCAAGACTGTTTTCTGGTGCAGAAAGCAATTGGGGCTGCTGTGGTGACATAGGAGTCTCAGGGACTGGCATCCAGGAAGGCAGTCTTTGAGTGGCTGAATTTAAGATTTCTAGTTGAAAATGATGTAAAGAAATTTAACACTTAAATACTATGTTCACAGGAATACTCGTGACCCTTCTAAGTGGACTAGGTGCAAATACATAGATCCTCTTCCTCCGATTTTCCCTCCTTCTGTACCTTCAAATTTAAAATGAATTATACAGTGGGGTAGCTAAGGCAAGAACTACTAAAACCATTATACCATTTAATCTTGAGAAGTGGAGCCTGTGTTCAAGTTCCTGCCTCAGATCAAACAGAAGAAAGATGTAAACCTGAAGCCCAGATAAGTGACCATGCAGTACATGGCTTACATGAATTATTCTTGATAAGTAGTAAACTGCTGCAGCCTTTAGCTTCAACTACAGCTGAAGGATTACTGCACTTGTCTTGTTATTTCCCTACTAGTATAGTTAGATTGACCAAAGTATTATGTATGACATTTTAGTCAAATTTACCATATTATTTAACGTACCCATACTACTATACTGACTACTTGTGAAATTTGTGTTTCCCTGAGTACTCTGAGAAGCTGTGGTGTCCCTTCCCCTCTACTGCTAGTGCCTACAAGTGTCCTTATAAATCTTCACTTCCATATAGTATTTGGTTTTATTTAAAAAGCAACTAAAAATACCTCTTGTGCTGCTCCCCTTCCTAAATCTTCTGTTTCTGAAGAGGTGCCTGTCACCACTACCATATATTACATACCTACACAATGTCTTGACTCTACGTATGCTGAAACTTCATCCATTCTTCATATCCCCAAGTCTTCCATAATACAATTCCTTTTCTTCTCTCCCCTCACCCCTTATACAGTTCTTCAGACTCTGGCATATGTAGGCGGCTATCATCTGACTTCTTCCATGTATGAAGATATTGCAAGGAGATATATGATCCCTTCATAACAATCATCAAACAGTTCTACAAACACCTCATATCATTACAATGAAAATAACAGTTTTCATTCTTGTTCTTAGATCCAGCTTGGTGGGGATTTTCTTTGGTTGCATGGGGTTTTTTTTTGGGGGGGGGGGTATTTATTTTAAGAAATAGATCTACCCCTAGTCCACCTCATCCTACAACTACAGTACTGGAACTTGATGGAAGGAGCACATTTCACCCTGAAGAGGAAGACCTTTGCATTCTGACAGCCTTCTGTCCTCATACAAGAGCATCAAAGATGGTACAAGTTTGTATTTCTCCTCCATTTGCTGTTTCTTCTTCATTTGCTGTTTTTTCTTTGCTTTCATTTTCAGTAAATTCAAGTAACTTACAAATTCATCCAATTAAAAGTCTGAAAATGTCCACTTTTGTTTTCTATTCAAAATTCAAATTAAACTTCTAGAACTCATCCTTTATTTAGGCACATCCTTTATTTGGCCCTTACCTCTGCTACCCACTACCACTGCCCTGATTATCTTACACTAAGGCATCACAGAAAAGAGGAAATCAAGGCTTTGCCTGTCTTTTTCCTTGGTGTTTGTTCTTTATTGGTAACAAATCTTTCCTGAAATCAGTTTGTGTGTGACGAGCTAACTTAGGTGAAGCTGAGGTCCTCAGGAACTGCTTGGCAAGGTCATAAAATCACAGAATGGTTGAAGTTGAAAGGGGCCTCTGGAAGTCATTGGCCCAACCCTGCTACTCAAGCAGGACCACCTGGAGCTGGTTGCCCAGGACCATGTCCAGATGGCTTTTGAATACTCCAAGGATGAAGACTCCGCAACCGCTCTGGGAAACTTGTGTCAGTGCACAGTCACCCTCACAGTGAAAAGTGTTTCCTGATGTTCAGAGGGAACCTCCTGAGTTTCAGTTTGTGCCCATTGCCTCTGGTCCTGGCACTAGGCACCCCTGAGAAAAGCCTGGCTCTGTCCTCTTCATACCCTCCCTTCAGGTATTTATACACATTGACAAGATCCCCCTGAGCCTTCTCTTCTCCAGGCTGAACAGTCCCAGCTCTCTCAGACGTTGCTCATTGGAGAGATGCTCTAGTCCCTTAATCACCTTTGTGGCCCTTTGCTGGACCATTGATGAGCAAAGTGACCTCATTGCAAGGCCACTTTCAATAATCTTTGAATGATCATGACAACTGGAAGAAGTGCCCAAGGACTGGAGGAAAGCCAGTGTCACTCCTGTCTTCAAGAAGGACAAGGATGACTTAGGGCAGTACAGGCTGGTCAGCCTCACCTCAGTCCCTGGGAAGGTGATGGAGCAGCGAATCCTGGAAACCATTTCCAGGCACATGAAGGACGAGATGAAGTCTAGCTCACTGGGCTGGGGATCATTTTCATTTTTGACAGGGCTTTTCCCTTTGCCAGGAAAAGCCTAGCATTAATGAGAGAAGGAAGATTAGAAATCTGGTGTGAAACAGGGTCCAAGGTTTGGAGGCCAAGAACAAGCTGTAGGCAACCATAGAGAGTCATTGCTTCCTTACTAGGTATACTTTTTCCAAGACCATTTTACTTAGGTCCTCCAGGCAGCAGCTAGCTGGGGGGAGTGTCAAAGTCTTCTGCTTTGCTCCTGATTCTTGAAACTCATCATGTGGCAATCTGGGGAGCTGTTCCCATAGATCCAGCTCATGCTCTTCAGTGACCAGTTCAATGGGAGATTTTTAGTGCTCATCACTATGTAAGAATGATAATGACAGCTGTACTACTCCATAACTGACTAAAGAATCTGCTTCATACAGCATCTGATTTTAAGGGATCAGTACCACCTCAGATGACTTTTGATTTCAAAAGATGGAGCCAAGAGCCTCTGAAAGGCACAGTTCCCCACAAAAACATCTGGGTATAGGGATGGGTCTCACTTGTGAATGAACCACATACTTGTGGAGCTGAGTTGGAGAGCAGACTGGTGCTCTAGATAATGGAGTGAAGTTCTGGGTGTGAAGGATTTTGTGACAAGGTTTTGTACCAGAAGTGAACAGGAGCTTGGGTGTGCCAGATGCTCAGACAGATGCCTTATGGAAGCATTGATTACAGCGTGAGAGTTTAGGCTCCAAGAAGACTAAGCTACTTAGTACTTGGTAAAGACTCTAATGTTGTAGCTTTAGCCTCTTCTAGGGATTGCACCTACCACAATGAGGTCCGGTGTCAGAGCAATCAAAATGTCTGAATGTGATTTTGGATTCTTGTACACATCCCTACAGCACAGTATGGCATGGTATATAATTAATTTTAATTACTATATGAAACAAGGTTTCTCTCAACAAAGTAGGCATTTCTGGTTCTTCTATCCAAAAAGCATACAGTGGAACTGAAAAAAGGACAGAGAAGAGCAATAAAAATGATCAGAGATATGGAAATGCTTCCACACATTAAAAATTATTCAATAGATCAGGGCACTGCATTATGGTGAAGATAACTAAATATTATAAAATAAAGTAATAAAATAATGAAATTAAATAATAAAATAAAATAATAAAGAAGAGTTAAGGGAGCAACTGATAAGATGCTAAAACATCTTTAACCACCCTGGACAATGCACATAGAGAATTATTGAGCCCCATGCTTTCCCATACAAGAATATGGGCTACCAGATGAAAGAAGCAGCTGGAAAGTTCAAAACAAACAGAAGGACATACTTCTTTCTACAACATACAGCTAATCTGTGGAACTCATCGCTATACACTGTGGATGTTTAAAAATGTCATGTGTTCCAATTTATTGAGAAAAAACATAAATACAAAAAACTCTCATTCAAGAAGTCTGAGTTACAGCTAAAGGCTGGATGAATACGGAAAACAGTATTACACGCTTGCCTGATTCTTATCCTCTCCCCCTGACATCTGCTACAGGACATTGTCAGAGGCACAACATGAGAGTAGCTAGACCCTTGGTTTGAACCATTATGGCTGTTCTTATTTTCTTATGATTTTAAATTACATGTTATTCCAGAAATTCCCAGGCTGCAATAGTAACTCCAGCCCTAGTCTAAGTGATTACACAGGTGGTAATTCAGTAGACAGTAGTATGGGAACAATAGTGTAGCAGTGTCAAATTTGGGCTGGGAACAACTGCACTGGGATCATCAAACCCAGAAGTTTGTAATATACCACTAGGATTCAGTTGCCTGCTATGCATTTACTCTCTGCTTTGGATTATAAATTAAACTGGAATTTAAATAAAAGTTGTGGCCAGAGGCCTTTAACCATGCTGATAGATGTCACAAGGCTTCTTTTGAGCCACAAGGCACAAAGTAGAAGGGTTGCGCTATTTTTGATTGAACACAGAATTATTTTTCAAACTCCCTTTCTAAAACCATTCAAATTTTGTTTGTGGCTTGGCTCTTCCATAAACTCTTTGTTCATTAAACTTCTAGTTGCTTCTGTTGAAAACAGAGATGCTTTCAAGTGAAATGTTTTAAGGAGGATTAGAAAATGTTCTGGAAAGAATTTTAAAAGGAATGGATATTCCCTTGATTTATATCCTTGTATGTAGGATGTAAAAGTGAAAAATAATGCTTTTAATTGTAGAGTTAATAATTTTTAATTTTTTTTTTCATTATTATGATCCTAACTTTACACTATGTGGAGTCCTGATCTGATCTGGAAATTAGTGTCAATATTCAGCCCAAATTAATTATTTAGAAAAACTACAAACTGACATTTAGAAAAAGGTAGATGAAATAGAACTCTTGTTAAGTATAACAATAAGAAATGGAGCATAGGATGGTAATAGAAATAAGTATAGTAATTGCCATATATACAGAATAAAGACAGTGTGATCAAATTAATCAAGCCATGTTTTAGATTTCAATATTTATTAGATTTTTTTAACTGTGTTAGCAATTAATACAGTGTACTATTATGAGTTTAAATTGATTAGCACTTTTTTGAAAAATATATAGCAAATGGCTATGTTAATCAAAGGAAATCAAGCTACATTAATGCAGGTTCTTTTAATGGTGAAAGACACAATGTTTATAAACACTTCTTTTCTTGGTACGTGTTTAATAGATTTTCTATTCTTTGACTAGTAAAATGTTTAAGACTGTCAAAATAGTCATAGTCTACAACCTACATAGGAAAAGACTTTGATTACAGTAAAATTACACAAAAATGTGTCATTAAAAGGCATTGGACAGACATAAAACCTAACCTTTTGAGCTGAAGAATACTTAATATTCTCTTCATGATCATGCAAGGGGAAATTCTTTGCTATGGAATAGCTATTTTCCTGTTAAGCAGGCTATTTCATCAATGATTTATTCCTGAGATGTAATAGGTCGTTTAAAATGGTGGTTTAAAAGTTAGGCCTTTTTTGTTTAATTTTCTCACAGGCAGTTGGTAATTATCATGGTCCTGCAGTTTCTCTGGAATGCTGTGGAGGGTCAAATGCCAATGGAACCCTGCTTTATAGGGTAATTAAGACAGTAGACATGGTTATTAAATACATCGTGCTAAACTAAACTGGAATGCTGTGAAATAAAATCCAAAATCATAAATAAAACGTGGGTATCCTAGCAAAAAGAAAAAAAAAAAAAGATACTTTCTACAATCATATTTGCAGTAAACAGCTTTGGCTGAATTGTGTCTGAAATTTTGCCATTTAAGTATCTGCAGACTTGCTAGATGTTTCAGGAATATTTTAAAATGAAAAATAAGAGCAAATGTGCTCTAAGTGTGTTTTGTGTGCCCAGAAATCTAGTACAGTAAACAAAATTCAACCTCATAGTGCTCAGTGTATCTAAAGGATGTAAAAAAACCTCCACAATGAATAGAACCTTCTGTATTCATAATTACCATGCAGCATGTGCTGGAAAATATGTACTAAAATAGGATGATGGATGTAAGTTTAATGTGAATAACAAATGAAGTTTGGAGAATCCTGCAGAAAATACCATGGGATGATAGCCTCTTTTCAAGATATTACCAGGTGTAGTGTAGCTGTTTCATTCATGTCTACCTGAACATTTTGTGTTTGCAATATCCTTTAGGCCACGTATAGAGACAGTACTGTGTGTCTTATGTGCAGGAGAGGGGGGCAAAGATTAAAGGCTTGATCAACATAGGTAATACTAACAGAATGAAAGGTGAAATATTGCAACCTGTAAGATATTGCAGTTCCCTCAGAATACAGAGTAAACTTGTCTTTATATTTTTTCCATACTGAAAAGATAGGGTAATATGATTTCTTCCTAGAAAAATTGTGATGAGTATACAAAAGCGGCAGGAAATTCACTTTGGAAAATGAGTCAAATATAAAACAAAGTCCATAAAACACAGAATGAGATTTGTACATGTGGTTCAAAATTACATTCTCTTTGTTTAAAGTCTGGAAGATTATATATGCAAGTTTATTGGTAAATTCATTGCCTCACTAGAAAAGGAGAAAGAACTATGCCTCCCCCCTCCCTTGAAAAGAAAAAGGAAAGGAAAGGAAAGGAAAGGAAAGGAAAGGAAAGGAAAGGAAAGGAAAGGAAAGGAAAGGAAAGGAAAGGAAAGAAAAGAAAAGAAAAGAAAAGAAAAGAAAAGAAAAGAAAAGAAAAGAAAAGAAAAGAAAAGAAAAGAAAAGAAAAGAAAAGAAAAGAAAAGAAAAGAAACCAAATATTTCCAATTCTAGCTGTAAAACTGGAAGCCAGAATGTGTAGTTGACAGGCACGGAGCCAGCTGACTTTAAATCACTAGCCTTTCCATCAGATCAGTCTTCCTACTTCCACATGGAACACATTTTAAGTTAACAATGTGTAGTTTGGCAAAGGAATTGTTTTTCTTTGGCATAGAGCAGTTGTCTCATTTCTTTCAAAAAAAGTATTTTCTGCCTGCTTATATATACAGTGTGTGTGTCGACATTCTTTTGAACTTTAAAAACAGTTGTTACATCAAAAAAGCTTTACTTAAACAATTATATTCTGGCTTTTTTTATATATGTATATATGCAGATATAAATGATGGAAATTGATATTTAATTCATCTGTGTACTAGCTGGTGTAACTCATCCAGTTTTTAGTGTTTACTTAGATACGTATGTAAATGCCTATAAAAATGTTGATTAAGCTACTTGACCACAGACTCAGAAAACAGGCCTCCTTCCTTAAGACGGTAATTTAAGTAAGTCTCAGTTGATATCAGAGTATTTACAGTGTGAGTATAGACTCTAAGACAAACTAAGATTAAATCTGATCATTTTGCTCTTACTCCAAAACCTGGACATTTCAACCAGATGTATTTATAGCACAAAAAAGCAGTAGAATGGAATGCTACTCATTCAGACATTTGCAGTTGATTTATTCATTCCCAGTCGCTTCCACTGAAAACTCAGAAAAGCAGAAATGCAAATTTTCAGACATTGGTTCCACATGAAATGGGACAGACCACTGCACCAGCTACTGTTGTGAGACCAGATAGAGCTACTGCTGCCTACACATAAAGACAGCCATTAAGGAGAAGTTGTTTATTTCTGCTTCTGCAGAAATCATAAACACCAGCCATGAGCCTGACAGCACAAGCTGTGCTGCAGTAAATTCTAGTACTTTGCTGGCCATTCTAAGCTGCCCAGTAAAAGTTACTGTAGCTAAATCCCATATACATTTCATGAAATAATCCTGCTCAGAAGATGGTATCATATTCATGCACAGCAGGGTGTGCAAATGCCTATAAATCAAAACGTAGAATCTGAAATATCTATAAAAAAATCTGTGCAAATTTAACCATGACCCTTTGCCAGACAATAGGCCTTCATATGCTTTGCAGCTTAGCAGACACCAAGGAATTTTGTTTGGAAGTGATAGCTACTGTCTATGTAATATTTAGGACCTATTCATGGAGCATCTGGCAGAAAATAAAAGGGTTTCCTCCTCTAACATATGCTAAAGAAGGATGTGGTCCTGTGCCTGCTCCTCCTCTTCTGACTTTTTGCAAATAGCACAACATAAGAGACAGTTGTTTCTGGCTGCCCTGCTGCCTGTCATGGCTGTCAAGTGAAATCCCATGAATTATTGCTCTTCCAGATGTAAGAGATTTCCAGGCTGCCTTAAACTGCCTGTGGTTTGTGGTACTGGAGAGGAGAGAAACGAGATTAAACTTCATCTCATCAGTGCAATCTGAAAAGATCACACAGAGGACTAATAATCACAGCTTTTTCATTCCAGAGCCGGACCCAAGAGCTGTGTGTTTTTGTTTCAGGGCTATGTCATATTAAGCTTGTTGGAAGACATTGATTAAGGTCAAACAATGTTTGAAGATCAAAAATAAAATTTTTAACTCTGTGTTGCTGCATACATTTTGCATTCTTCAAAAAGTGTTATGCATTACTTTAGCCAGCTGAAACAGAAGAGACTGTAAACTGAGTTCTGCAACTCTGAGATGTCAGCACTTCTTAGCATAAACTTATGAAAGATAAAAAAGAAAATGTTCACCTAAAATTATGAATCTAATATCATATGGCATCCCCTATAATTCAGAGGAAACAGTCACCAAAAAAAACCCACTTGTCACTTTGGTTTCTCCATAAATATCTGTCTTTGTGATTTTCAAAACTTGGCTTTTTTTTTTTTTTTTTAAACATTTTTTATGGTTTGTTTCTGCCAACTACAATGGCTTCTGGACCTTTGAGGTTAGTCTGAATGTTTTGTATTAGTAAAGAATACTTATTCATACACTGTTTAGTTATACAGTTTTAAGAATACTCAACTGTAACCCTCCATAAGTTAAGAAATAACAAGTACAAAATGATAGGTAGAGATTTAAAGAAAGGTTTTCATTATTGTTTCCAGAATTGTTCTGTAATTGTATTGTCCACTTCAACCATTTACTGTTTAATTTCCAAGTAAGTTTCTTCTATCCTCTTTGAGATGTATACATATGTATGTATGAATGCAGAGAGAGAGAGACATAGCAATGTAATGCATAGTTACCTGCAAACTATGTGACACAAACCAGCGTAATGCTTTAAAACCTAGGCGTTGTCAAATTATTACTGTCACAACTGGATTTTTTATGAAATCAAGACCAGTGGAGAGGCCCCTGACATTTCACTTCAGCCCTATTAGCAAAATATTAATTATAGATAAGGAAAATACATTGCCCCAAAAACACCTGGAAATAATTGACAAATGTATGCGACTTAGATCAGAACGTAATTGCCCTGATTCGACCTATGTAGCTTTTTTTTAAAAACTGACGTAGCTTGTTTAAGTAATAGTGTTGGCTACCAGATGTAAAACCTCCCAAGCTAGCTTCCTTTTCCATTTGAGCTCAGGCATATCACAAAGGCTCTCTAATGTGAGGGGATACCAGTAAAACAGTGATGAAAACCATAGGTACAAATATCTGCAAGTGGCTCACATGAAAGCATTTATCGCTTTTCATGCGCTTGTATGAAACCATAGTGGAAAAGAGCCCTTCATTGAAAATGCATTAATTATTTGACACTGGTTTTCCTCAGACTTTTTTTTTGCTATGGGATGCAAGTGAAAGATTACAGCTGAAAAAATGATCATCATACTTGAGGTAGGCTCACAGAATCTTTTCTTATGTTCTGTGTGAAGTTGTCTTGAACTGAAACCTCTGCTCCTTAAGGATTAAGGGATTGAAAAGCAAAGACTGAAGCTGCTGTAATTTAAACCCAGTCGTTCTCTAGCACAAAGGTGCAAAATGGACTAAGCCAATCCGCTTCTTTGCTAGTTCAGCTAAGAAATAATTTTACCTTTTGAAAGTTTTGTACTATTAACATTCCAAAGATGTCATTATCTTTAAAGGAAATTTATTCTCTTGATTTTTTAACAGGCTATCAGAGCTGTGAGACATGGAATAGATGGACATGGTTTCAAATTGCAGTTTACGGCATTTCTGAAAAAATTCCATCTATGTGATGTATAGATAAATCATACAGATAAAATTAATCAATGAATGCCACTGAGGTGGGTTCTCTTGTTTATAAAAATATCTTGTCTCCAGAAATACTTGCAGAGCACTTTTCTATTGCTATTTTAAAAACGGGTTTATATTACTTAAAGAGTCATAAAAAGTATCAGATGAAACAAACTTAGTTCCAAGGACTGCAAGAGAAGAGGGAGCATTATGTTATATTGCAGATAATTAATACATTCACTAGACAGAAAAAATCCAGTTAATTACTGGGTGCATGTTAACTGATTGCAGGTTCCGAGTTTCAGTAACAAAATGAACTGCATTCACATTTCAGGTTGTTGGTTTCTTTTTAAAGTTTGTCACAAAGCCTCAGTACATAATTCTAATCAAAACAAATCAAAACTTCTTTTTAATGAATACTCCCAGTGGAAGAGCACCGTACCCAGCAGAAAATGAAGCCCCAGCACTGTGGTTTGGGCACTACTGTGCCGTGCGAGGGACCTGTCTTTGATTACCGGGTCTAATGCTCTGCTCGTAGATGAGCACTCCCCGCAGAGGCTGCGGCGCTCAGCTTGCGAGAAGAGAGTAGCTCCGCGGCTTTGGGGAGCGCAGCCCCTCCGAGCCGCCTGCTTGGAAGCGGCTCTAGCGCAGGCGGAGGTGGGCTCCCCCCTGCATCCCAGCAGCGTATCGGCTGCTGTGAAGCAGAGGCTTACGTAGAGGGAAATAAGGGAGTTGTAGTTCTTCGGAAGTCTGGAGAAGTTTTTTCCCTGGGGGAAAAATACAGAAACATATTCCTTTGTGATATGTGTCAAAATTTACTACCTAGAGGAGCGAGTGTAGACCTTAGTATTACTTGCACCGACTTTGGGCTGCGTTGCATAGTTTCCATTTGGGTGAGGAAAAGTCACATAAGTGGTTACATATTTGTAAATCATCTTCTATCACTGATTTTAAACTGTGACTCGCTGTTTATCCATACATTTGATGTGGAACTGGCAACCAGCAATAATACGAGCTTTCCAGCACTTCCCATTTATAACTTCAAAGCCTAACCTGGAGGACCACCCTCTCTAGAGACAGAAGCAATTCATTTTCCATATTCAATGTGCTTCTCTTGAGAGGAAAAAACTGCCAGTCATGCCAAATTGTGTTGAATGATACAAGGTAAAGCTAGTTTTATCACATGGGCAGCTGACACAAAACTCTTCCACTTATCTTAGGTTGGATGGGGACTGGGTTCAGAGATGAAAGGTCAGTTCTTTATCCACTAAGCCCTCTAGATATTCCAAAATCCCCAGTACATTACAAATTTGAACAGTTTAAGCTCTCTTAAATAAAAGAATCTCTTCTCGAGGTAAAGTATACAGTGTATATAGATACAGCACAGGAGAAACATGTGAAAGGTCAGAGATGTGACCTTTTAACGTCAATAGTTTTATTTATTGACAAGAAGTCCAGTTTAAAGGACTTAATGAAAAAGCAAGACAAGAATCAAGGAATCTGTTAAACTGCGTAAATTTGACTGACTAAATAAATTGTACTGCATGCCTCAGAAATTGCAATTGCTATGAATGTTTTCTGGGGCTTGTTCTTAGCAAAGGAAGCAGCTTCAGAAATTAACAGCATACTGGTTACACTGGCAATCCACAAACTAGTTCCTCAATTTTCCTAATATGGCCTAAGGCAATTAAAGTGGTGGTTTTATTTTCCTTAATATTTTCTTCCATGTCACTTAACTGTTCTGTTATCCCAAGTAAGAAAAAAAAGGTTGAATCAAGAGAAAATTTATATTTAGGGCTCACTCCCATTGAAATCAGTAGAGAAAACCCTGATGGCAGGATGATACCCATAAAGATTCTCTAAGCTGCTGTATTTATTTTATTATTTTATTTTTATTTTATTTTATTGTACTGCCCATAGTTGCTCAAGCCCACACCAGAGAATTCTAGTTAGTACTTGCATTCGCAGAATAGCTGCACTTTTATATTGCCTTTATAATAAATGTTTTTCCGATACATCAAATGTACAGTTGAAAATACTGGTGACTGTGTATATAGATAATATAACTAATATATGAATATCAATCTAAAGAATAGATATGTGTATATGGATGGATTTTCCAGTGGTCCGGAGCACCATCAGGTTCCTTTGAAATTATTAGGTGCTGTAAATGCTCAGAAATTTGGAATATAAAGACATTTAGCTCTTAAAAAAGGGTTTTGCTCCTCATGAAGTGCAATCCAAGAGTTCTGAAGATTAAAAGTGGAATTCAAAAATTTGTTTCCTGCAAGAACAGTACTTTGGCCTTTTACAGTGCTATTTATAGACTACAGAATTTTGTTTAGGTGAATCAATTATCTATATCCTCAAGTGCAGATTTTCTTTTCATGGACTTTTGGATTTTGCCATTTCAGTAATAATGTCTGGTATTATTCTAGTTCAATTTTACGGCTTCTCCTCTGAAAAGACAACTGCCTTTTGTGATGTAATTTAGAGACTTCATTGCGAATGGGCATCAAGACACACAAATTGAGAACACAGGGAAAAGAAACAAAGCTGGAATAAAGATTGCCTTGAACTGCTGGAGCTCTGGCCCAAGGACTCTGCATTCTTGTTTAAAATGCCTTGACAATAATACTGATCATTTCATCTCTAGTGCCTTTTATGATTTTTTCCTGTAAAATGAGAACAGGATAAATTGGGAGCCGCTATAATGACAGAAACTGGATAGTGCAACACAACAAAGTGGTAGTGCTAGTTCTTGTGGTAATCTTTTCATCTTATTCTTCTTTCTTTTCTTATTAGTGTGCTAAAATGCCTTTGCAAATTGATATTGATGATTTTTCATATAAATAGTAAACAATACCAGGCTGCTAACATAGCTTTGCTTATGAAACTTTATAGCCTAATTAATTCAGCGGGGTCTCTTGTCAATATTTCAGACTACTTTCAGCATGACACGATCACTCCATTTGATCTTTCATGCCACAAAGTATGCTAACTCTTTGTATTTGTATTTTACAGATATTTTTAATGATCTCTGAGGTTAGACAAACTATTGATGAAAGATTTCTTGATCAGAACAGATACTTTGTTTTATCCTTAGATAACTGTGCAAGCTTTACAGTACCAGCTTACTCACTGGCTTCACGCAGAAGGGTGAAGCTTGTTCTTGGCACAACCTATAACAACTTTACATTTGCAGGGTTTTTTTCCTGTGTTTTAAGCATGGGTGCTCATCCTCATTATACAGTGAAGCATATGAACACTGAATCATCAGTTCTTTCACACCTGTGACAAAGCATTAACTAGACTCTTCTTCGAAGGAATTATTATAGAATTGCCTGATACCTGTATATCAATAGTAATTTCTTCATTGTTTAAATTATCTCATAGGGAAGAAATTTCACACACAAAGAACATGTGCATATGCAACTGGCTAGGTTAAGAGCAAATTCTCTGGTGTCATTCTGGCTTATTTTTAAGAAAAACTGGAATGCCCCTCAGTTAATCTGCATTATATTGTGCAGACGAGTTTTTATGTAGCCTCATCACTGTGGTGAAATGACTGTTTATCAAAGGTCAGTTACAGTACTCAGAGCCCCACAATGGACTGAAATGTAGGAGAAGATGAGTAATTTGGAACCTTAATAAAGAAATTTTGCTTTATTTGTGCCTAACCTTGAAAAACACTCACAGATTTCAACTATTATACAGGATGCGGTGGTACAACTTCTCAAGGGCCTTTTGTCTGCACACCTTGCTGCCTGCCAGAGGCTCATTGTTAGCACTTAGTAACTGCCATAATACAGGGTGGGTGTTTATTGTATTTATTGACAAGTGCCTTTTGTTTTCCTTTCTTTTTTTTTTCTCTCCCCAGATCTTAATGAACATTCTAGCCTTTCTAGCCTCCTTGCTCTCATTTCATTTTATTAAGGCATTTGGAAGCCTTTTCCTATCCCGAGACAGAAGTGCCAAAGAAAGGTACTTTTTTTTTCTTCCTGAGATTCTGGAGAGAGAATTTGTACCTACTGTGTGCAGCCTGAGTGTCTGAAGTACACATTAAAAGAATAAATGGCTACACTCCAGTTCCACATATGGTAAATGTGTTATCCTGATATTGTCTTACCCTGTCAGATTAATGAGCATGTATTTCTTTAAGTTTGCAGATAGAACCTGGTCAAAGTCCTGTTAAAATTAGGAAAGGTTTTAGGGTTTTGTTTGGGGGTTTTTTTCCCTAAAATGCTGGAGGAGATATTTTAGTGTTATGGTGTTAGGAAGAGTTGTATAAGATTGTTACCAAGGGAATTTTAAGCTCAAGAACTAGGTTTTCACAGTGATGAGCACCCACAGTACTGTCTAAATTTTCAGCATCTATGAAAATGTGGCCTAACATTTACTAGCTGATTTCTGAAAAAAAGCAGTGTCATCATTTCAGGGTGTTCTTTTTTTTTTTAATCTCTGAGATTTATTTATTGAGATAAATCCAGAGAGAATTTTGGAACAGTCTCAAAATCTTGGGGGGGGAGGAACCAGGCAAAAAAATTTTATGTATTTAAGTCCCAAGACAGTTGGATACCTAAAACTTTTCATTATGTTGAAAGTCTTCCCTATTTGACACGACCTTGAAAACAGAAGGTATGTAAGTGTTATAAGATGAATAAGATGCTACTAACTAAAGCCCATGGATTGTTCATGGGGGTTTTTGGACTAGGTATATTAAAACATCAGAAGTTCAAAAAGATTTTATTTAAGCAATCTGTGTCATGATATTCTGTATCATAATATAGAGGTGAACTGGAAAGAAGATGTGTACACTGCCATGGAAGTTGTGAGAACATGTTGTACTAGTACCTTAGCTGTCACTCCAGACAGTCAAATGAAGTAAGTCAATGGATCTATGGTACAGAGGTCAGAGTGGCAGTATTTCTGAAGAATTCAGAGAAGCTGTCTGGAGGCTGCTAGTGTGTGAGATGGAGGAAGAAAGAGAAAGATGAGCAATGAATTCCCTAAAGCTATTCCCCAGAATGTGTTCCATAATAAATTTTAAATGTGTGTCATAGTGGGGTAGAGGGGTCAGATTTACTAATAATTTGCATTAACATTTGTAATATCTATCTTTCATGAGCATGATCTCTTTCAGAGTTTTGAAAGTTTATATTCTTCCCCAATAAATTCAGATTTTTTACTGGCTATGTCATTCTCTGATATTATATACTTTATCTGCATCTTTTATATATGAAATGAAGAAGCTGCTATATTCCTCTTACTCCTTTCTTTGCCTGACTGCTTAGCAGACAGAAACTGCTGTAATCTGCCACAGTATCAACGACTGAATGGGGGAGCGGATGTTTTCCCCATAGAACCTAGACAATAACTCTGGGCGGGAGGAAAATGGACTAACACAAGGATCTGATGAGAGAGTGCCTTTCCTCCCATGACCCAGCTGGCTTGCCCATGACAAAGCTTTTACAGGACATAACATAAATGAAATCAGAAGAATGAAAGCATTAAACAATGGAGCCGAGAAGAGAGAAAAAAGATGAACTTAAAGGAAGGCAGAGTCTATCTCAGAAGCGGCAAAAGGCAATATTGCCTTTGTGATTGTTCCAGTCTTCACAAAGGGGATTGTTTGCCTAGCTGGGAGCCGCTGGAAAGGATTAACAGTTTTCCAGGGCAGACAACACCCCTGCGATCCCACCTCAGGGTATCTCAGGTGTGAAGTGGGGGCTTGGGGAGAGGGCAATGGTGCAGGCTCAATTGGCCAGTAGTGCCCTTGGCTGACATCGTAGTTTATTTGTGAGCTTATTAAGCCTGGACAGTCCTTTGGGGCCACTCTTGGCAAAGGTCACAAAAGACAAGATTTTGCATAATGAATACATTAAAATCTTTTTGTTAGTGCACAGGGAGCAAGAGGATAATGGCAATGAAGCTTTGGAATACAGGAAAGGAGGTAAAAGAAAATTAGTCCCTAAGGTAGCAAATATGATCACCATGTGGACTTGGGTTTCTATTTTAGCAAGTGAGCCCTGAGAGAAAAAAGTGCTTGAAAACATGCTGCCTTTTATTTAGATCCAGAGCTACTGCACTGAAGGAGTACACCACAAAAGGCAAAAGTGCCACTCTCCTCTATGATGAGTCATTTATATGTAAGGATCCCAGGTACTGAATAGGAAAGGATGGTGAATGCTGTACGCATTTTGAAGAAGATCTCAGGGGGAAAAAAAAAAAAAAAAGAAAAAGAAAAAAAAAAAAAAAGGATGCCATGTCAGCATGTAGGCTATAAATTGCACTTAGTTATCATAAATTCATGCTGAAAATAAAGTTAACATTATCAGATTTTGACCATGAGTCTCCTATGGGACTGATGTCATAATACAGCAGATAGGACCTAGATGCACCTTTTCTGGCACTTTATTAAAGACCCAAATTGGGTGGCAAGGATAAGCAAGTTCAGGTACACATGTGAGGATGGCAGGGTCTCACAACTCAATAACCTGGTGATTCAAAAGACTCGGGGCTGATAAAAGATAGAAACACCAGCTACCAGGGTCAGTTCAAGGGTGCTATAAAGAGAACCAAATCCCAGTGAAAACAGATAAAATACTACTCTAGTTGCTAAGGTACCTTAATCTGATGAAAGCTAAGTTGTGTGAATTTTTTTAAGGGTTTATCATTCTTTGCACTGGTCCTAAAGTACAAATATTCAGTCTTAAATAACTGGAAGAAAGTTAGAGGACGACTTAGGAATATAGTAGCTGGTCCATTTGAGGAGTGATGTCTTCAGGCAAGTTTGGGCTGGAGGAAAAATCAGTGAATAACCACATCAATTTGCTAGGATGTCTTTCAATCAGTCTATCAAGATCTTTAAGGCTCCTGATAAGGGCACCCTTTTGGCAAAGCCCAATATAGAAACTACTGTACTTTTTTGGTTGTCCGTAGATCATTCAGAAAAGCACATTTACATTTACTTTCAGTTCTTTGGGGGAATACTCTCTAATGGAAATAGGTATATCTTTATAATATTTTAAAGTCTTGAGCAGTTGTAGAGGGCCACACTAGTTATTCCACTAATGGTAATTTTGTGCCCTCAGAAATTATTTGCACTAGCCTGTGTTGGGATTTTTGTTTCTGTAGAAAATATGGGAGCTAAACAATACAGTTCTATTTCACCTCACCTTCCTTTTGTTTGTGCCTCTGTTATTCACTGCTTTTATCTCAGCAGATGATGCAGCTTTGTCCTGGTTTCAGCTGGGATAGAGTTAACTGTCTTCCTAGTAGCTGGTACAGTGCTATGTTTTGAGTTCAGTATGTGAAGAAAGCTGATAACACTGATGTTTTCAGTTGTTGCTCAGTAGTGTTTAGACTATAGTCAAGGATTTTTCAGCTTCTCATGCCCAGCCAGGGCACCTGACCCAAACTGGCCAACGGGGTATTCCATACTATGTGATGTCCCATCTAGTTTAGGAACTGGGAAGGGGGGGCAGGGATTCGCTCCTCGAGGACTGGCTGGGTGTCGGTCGGCGGGTGGTGAGCAATTGCCCTGCGCATCATTTGTACATTTCAATCCTTTTATTATTACTGTTGTCATTTTATTAGTGTTATCATTATCATTATTAGTTTCTTCTTTTCTGTTCTATTAAACCGTTCTTATCTCAACCCACAAGTTTTACTTCTTTTCCCGAATTTCTCCCCCATCCCACTGGATGGGGGGGAGTGAGTGAGCGGCTGCGTGGTGTTTAGTCGCTGGCTGGGGTTAAACCACGACAAGCTGGTAACCAGCTTCTGCCTCCTAACAGAAAGTTCATCAGCGTAAATTGGAATCCTGTGTTTCTTATCCCTGCTGACTCTGCATTAGTTGCAGGATCCAAAATGGCCCTGGGTGTTTTGGTTTTTTTTTAATTTCTTGTCCAACAAGTCAATCTTTCTAGATTTATTTTGTAAATGGAGAAATACCTGCAATATCTTCACAGGTATGAAAAGACACCATCTAAATTTCTGTTTGAATAAATGTTGTAGAAATACTTAACATACTATAGAAAGATTTTCAGCCGACAGATGAGGGGAATGCATTGCTTTACAACCTGGGCAACTGTGTTTTATTCTGTCCCAATGAATGCTTAGAATTCCTGCCACTGTAACTGGCATACTTTTAGTGTCTGGTTTCAGATCACTGATAACACAATGCAGATTCATCAGAGCACAATGCAGGTGAATGCGGAACTTGTTCAATGAATGATCTCAAGAAAGTCAGTGGTAAATCATCATCAAATGGAAATGATCCTAGGAGGCTCCTCAGAGATCAGCATTATACTCTTTGTTATTCAACATTTTCGCCCATGAGTTAAAACATAAACATAAATCATTCTTACAAAATTTGTGGGTGGCAGAAAGATTGGAGAATCGGTAAATAATAATGAGGACAACAGAGCCATACATTCTGCTCTGAATTGCTGGTAAAATGAGATTGTTCAAAAAATAATTAAAAAAATGAGCCCATGTTGCAACTCAATCAAATGCAAAACCATACATGGAAGAAAAAGATCGAGGCCAGCCCAGCAGGATGGGCACCGTTGTCTAGGAATACATTGACTAAGTAAGCTCCAAGTATCATAGTGGAGAGGTAAACACAGGCACAACTCTGAAAAACAACAATTGGGATCCTATAAATAACCAAGTGAGAAAGAGGATTTGGAATTTTTATATCTTTATTTGGCAATAATGAGACAGATAAGAGAATACTTGGTCCATTTCTGTTGTCCACAGTTTAAAGTTTTGGTTTGCTGTTTTTTTTTTTAAATCTGGAGATGTTGTAGAAAAGAGCCACAAAATGATTCAAAGTTGGATAAAATGCCTACAGTGAGAGACTTTAAGAGCTTGGTTTGTTTAGTCTATCAAAAAGAAGATTGAGTGGTGACTTGACTGAGAGGTAAATGTGAAAGTATAAGTACTCTCACAATGAGAAAACACAGAGTACTAAAGTACTCTTTAATCAGGCAAAGAAAGGGATAACAAGAACTAATGGCTGGAAGCTGAACTAAGCCACATGTTAACCATGAGTGGTTAACCACTGGAACAAATTATAAAACAGTATGAACACTTCCCTATCTTTTAATGTCTATAGATCAAGACAAATTCTCTTTCTGGAAGATAGGCTTTACTCAAACACAAGCTATTGGCCTCAGTACAGAACAACAGGATAAAATGTGAGGGCCCATAATGGAAAGCCAATAGCATAATTATAATGACCTCTCCTGGTGTTAACCTCTATGAAAAAAATACCCAAATGGTAACCCCATTGTGCATTTCTCAAATGCCATTTGTTATGTCTAAGACCAATCCTTGCACTGCTTCTGTCTGAGACGATCTAAACTTTCAAGTAAGTTTTAAAAAACACTGTAGCAAAATGTCTTTCAAAAATGTGTTCTAGAGAAGATGCACTAGCATGAAAGGAAGAATATGATTAAAAGTATTTTTAAAATTAAAATAGTGTTCATAGTTGTAGCGGTCTTGTCATAATAGGTGAGAAGTTAAGGTATCATGACTTAGTCCATTGTCTGAGCAAGTAAGCAGTTCATATCAGGGCTAGCTTTGTTTAAATAAAGCCTCAGCCTAGCTTTATATTTTCTAGTCTTTTCTGTCAGTTAATGGGTCACCTCCCTCTAACACAGCTGTGACAGGCTCAATAGTGTGGTTTCAGAGTATCATCTTTTCAGATGACAGAGTAAACATACTCATTTACTATTCCAGGATGAATGAAAAAGAACTGTGGATCATCCTTTATAGATAATCAGAACTCTCTTTCTGTCTGGGATTGGAAAAAACATTAGCTCCAAATCACAGAAATATAAAATGTCTTGATGCATGTGAAGAGAGCATCATCTAAATTTCAATTTGAACAAATATTGCAGATGTACTTGACATACTGTAGAAAGGCTTCCAGCTGATGGGTTAGGGACATGCACTGCTTTACAACTGAGGCAACTACTGATGCACTGTGGAGCTGTTGGATTGAAGGATTAGGCAAAAGAGTAGGGCTATTCTGCCGGATATAAAGAAGCTTTAAGCCATTGGTAAATTAGCAGAAATTGGTAAGGTGATATCATCAGTATATGATATGTGTTTTCCCAAAGAAGAGATAACAGAAGAGGACAGAAGTAATCAACTGCAGACTTGTGATTATTCATAAATATTGTGATAAGGGAGAGAAGTATTTTTTCCTTACAATGAGTCAAATACAGGGCATGGTTTCCATGCAGAAGTTGATCAAATTTAACAATATTGATTCAGAAATTATCAATGTTAGAGCCACCTTTCAATCAGTGAAGTAGTGCAAAGCTATCCTAACTCCACCCAGGATTTGACTTAATTCTGTGATTTATCGTAGTTTAATTTTACAATGTTTTTGACCTATACTACAAGAATTTTTAATCAGTTCTTTCTATTATGGTATAAAATTATATCCACAAAGGCTATAGAAGCAAGAATTTTCTAAATACTAAGGAAAAGGAGAGGATACCTGGAGGAAAGTGAGTGGCATAAACCAAAAATGTAAATGCAATTATCAAGGACGGCACAATCTCTGTTACAAAATACACTATCCAGTGTGTTTAACTTGGCCCCAGGTGCTGATTTCCTTCAGCTTCCAAGCTAACTGCACTTGCATAGAATGTAACCATTGTCACTGGATCTTCAGGCTGAAATACAAACCTAGATATCTTTTCACCTGGGTTTCTTTGTCAGAAGATATCACTGTTGAGTGGTCCTTGCACACTAACAGAAAATTCCAAACCTTTGAGTTACTTGTGGATGAAATCCCCAGAGCTTCACCCAACTAAAGTATCCCTGTCTAACCCTTTCTGGCCAATGTGATGGAAAAATAAGGAACATAAGTAGCCTGGCCTGTGCACCATGGATATCCTTTTAAAAAACTTGAGGAACAGTTGTTTGAAAACTTCAAAGATTTTGCAACACACTGTTC
Organism: Buteo buteo; assembly: GCF_964188355.1. Lineage (NCBI taxonomy): Eukaryota > Metazoa > Chordata > Aves > Accipitriformes > Accipitridae > Buteo > Buteo buteo. The sequence goes on from NC_134173.1 coordinate 45,136,984, forward strand.
TGCATTTAGTTCTTCTCTCAGCCATCCAGATATCACAAGCACATCAGGAGGGTGAGCTTCAGTGTTGGTCTCTCCCATGAGCTTTTCGTACCTGTGGCATTCTGTTATTCAGCAGACATGGGTTTTATGAATGTCCAGATTACCCACATTTAAGAAAATGGTTCTACACAATTCTTTTTGGGGTGGTGGAAGGGGAAAGGACAGCAAACCAGAGACAACCTCTCTGTGCTCCAGGTCTGGGATTCCACCTTCCTTCTGACATCATTCACTGCCACATCAGTTGAGTGGAAATGCCACAGCTTTGGGGGCCATGGTGTTAGCCAAATCAGTGAAATTATCCCAGTTATTAAAATTATCCTAAAAAATTACTCATATATAAAAAGCAACAATCAGGGAAGGGGCTTAATCTTTGGGAATGGTAGCTGTCAATAAGTCAAATTTCTTTGAGCAACAAACTTAACTGCTGGTAATATGAGTGTATTTTACTGCTATAAAGCAAGGGAGCTGATACTCTGCAACAGAGGAATCTCAGTTGTTAAATCTAGGTAGGGAATGAAACACACTTGTCAGATGACAGCAGATGCCACTTTCTTTGTGATAGAAACTTATTCCCAGATAGAGCTGTCAATTTAGTAGATGCTGAATTGGTGCTGTGATCAAGATGAATGCTTGTTTCTTAATAAAACCTTGTGTTGGGTAAGTAAAGCAGTGGCCTTCACCTCGGGCACTTCATTAACTGAGCAACCAACTGATAATGGACCGTTGCATCATTATTGCTTAAATAATGATGTTATACTGAGTGAATGTGAAGCAGCATTGTTTGGATGTAGGAATATGCTTACGTCCAGAAATACCTTAGTACTTATTTGCTATATGCAAGGGTTTTATTTGCAAATCAGTATTTTAAGGCTATTTCTACTTGCTGATTTTCTACTTTCCATTGGATATTTCTCAGTAGATTTAACGCTTACATAATGTTAGATTTTGATGTCTTCTGTCCAACATTCCAAACAATTTGGGTGATAGGCAGGCCTTGTTTGATTGAATTGCCTTCCCTAGGTCACACTTTTGCATTTTGTTTATAATTCTTCCTCTACACTGAAACCACTCTAATCTATCTTAACTTCACTGCAGTACCACATGGGGACCTACCAGTTAAACAGGGTAATTAGCACAAGAATTGTAACATTGAAAAAATGGCTTAAACAAGAGACAAATATGACTTCTGTTGAAAGGAAGTCTATCAGTTTGGAGAATCACTGGTTGAGTTCCTCAGGGTTTGGTCTTAGGACCAGTATTACTTGATATCTTCATTAATGGCTTTGATAGAAAAACTGGGAGTGTGCTAATAAAATTTTTCTGATAACAAAAACTTTGGCGGAGTTGCCAATACTGAGGAGAACTGGAATATCATACAGGAAGAATTAGATGACCTTGACAACTGTAGTAATAGAAGCAAGATGAAATTTAATAGTACAAAGTGTAAGGTCATGCACTCAGGGACTAATAACGAGAATTTCTGCTATAAGCTGGGAGCTCATCAGTTGGAAATAGTACAGGAGGAGAAAGACTCAGATTTAATCAGTCAATCACATGATGATTATCACTACCAGTGTGAAGCTGCCATGAAAAAGGAAAGTGTAATGCTAGGATGTGCTGGGATGTTTTCTAGTACTGGTGGAGAGTACCACTTGCACAAGGTCTTGGCAAGACCGCCTCTGGAATAGCACATAAAATTCTGTCGCAAGACAGTTGCATTCAAACCAGAAGTGCTTCAGAGAAACAGAAAAGAAATGTTAAAAAGCTCAGGTGACACCTGAATAGCACCTTAACTTCTTTAGCTTAGCAAAACAGAAGCTAAGAGAATACAGATGTACTTTGTAAATACGCTATACAGCAGGAGAAGAGCTATTTAAGCTAAAGAAGAATGAACGCTAACTAAACATAAATGAATTGATGTGGAAGTTTTCAGAATGCTTATAAATATGATGAGTGTAAAGTTCTGCAACAGCACTAATGAGAACTAAAAACTATCTGCATTTGACATCAAGCTTAAGAAGTTTACAAAGAGATTACATGCTGAATTTCCCTCTAATAGTCAGGGATTTTTTCCTTTCCTACCGCCCTAAATCTTAAAAGGCTATTGCCAGAAATGTTTGCTGTTAATGCCTCCCTTTAAACTGAAAGTAATAAAATAGATGGCTTAAATCCATTGCCAGTCCCATCATGCTCTATTGAAGGGTTTCAGTTAAACTTTTTTAAACCATAGTTCAATGGGAATGGTTGATGCTGACAGCCATGTTCAGTGCATCCTGCACTATACAATTATTTTCAGCCAATGGAAAAGCACTTTAGTAAATGTCTAAGTAACATTTTAGGTGAATTTATTTGTATAGATATTGTGAAGAAGACATCAGTAATACTAAAATACGTACATTTTGTAAAACCCTACACTTTCAACTAAATGCTTTCAATTAAAATTTCTTAAAAGTCCTGAAGAAATCAAGTCCAAGATAATATGAAAAATTCTCTGTTATTTTCCTCTTTGTAACTGTGTACCAAAGAGGATGACTAGTGATGAACCTATGCAAAGTACCACAGTTTCAAGGTGCACAGCAGACACAAAAAGAATTTCACATCTAGACTATAATAAGAATATCCTACAATAATTCTGTGTCTTTCTAATTGTGCATGAATGAATGAAGCAGAGATGTCTTTGAAAATGCTTTGCCCAATGGACTCAGTTGGACTCACATTAAGAAGCAGGAAAACAGTGACATATTTGTACTATTGCTTTAGGCATGTTCAAACAACCTAATTTATTTAAATCAGATGTATTTCCTCAATTCTGGCTTTAAAAAACAACAGCCTGACAGTTTGATATCTTGGATGCAGAGAAGACTTCATTGCCACAGAAAAGATCTGGGTTTGGAAGCAGCATAGAATTCTTGCTCCTGGGACAGTGCCTCATGTTATGCCAAAAATGAAGTATTCAAACTAGTGGAATTCAGGGTTTTTCAATACTATTATAAGAACATTCTTTGTGCTTATGACTATAGGAATAGGGAGGGTGTGGAAAGGCAAGTAAGCCAACAAAAGGGAAAATAAATGTAAATGCAGAACTAAATTTCAATCCAGCATAAAGGAATAATGAAAATTAAAAGGCCCTGCTCTGAAGAGGGAAGAGTCCAGTTGAACATCCTTTATATGGAAATCATAGATGAGAAGATCTGAAATACAATGTGTGTAAAGACACATTTTCAAACTCACGCATTTTCTTTAAGACCTCAACCGTTAGACTATAGATATAACTCCAGTATATAAAGACATTTTTATATTAGATTTATGAGAAAATATGAAGTATGGAAAACATGCAGAAAAGGACACAGTATAATGATTTCAAAGAATCTATGTGAAATGTGCAGAGGTCCACTTAAGAACATTTTTCTTTTTGAAATACAAATACAGTATGGACTTCCTAATGAAGTATGTTATTTTTAAGCAGTTGCTGTGTTTTTCTGATTAAGGAGCACACTCTTAGTCCTGATTTCCTAAATTTAGGTAGATCTTGGAAAAGTATAATTAAGATATTTCTTTTTCTTCATGGTTTATGTTAACTCTTTTTTTTTTTAGGGAAATATACTTTTATGATAATAGAATAATTTCATTCTGTGCCACTTCTGTTGTCCTGCATTTTTTGCTACTATTGGACTGTATATTTTTAGACTGGGAGAAGAAGTGAAATTATATATAGCAAGCAATTAAGACCTAGAATTTTCAAACTGTCATGGCAGATTATAAAAGAAATTGTATCTTAGCTGAATCTTACCAGTATATAATGTCATTTGTCTGTAGTCCATCTGCCTATAATCCACTGTAAAAGGTAAATAAAGACCTTGAGCAATTTTATCTTTTCTTTAGTCTGTCACCTCACTATTAGAGAATGCAGAGTCAGGAATATAGTAGGTGGTATATGAATATGAGCATCCATTCCTATGTTTTAACTTTTAGCAAGGGGCAAATTATTGTTGTCTCTATATGAGGTAGATTGCTGGGAGCTTGCAGGTTTATGCCAACCGTCTCAGGCACTGTACACTTAAGAGCAACATTGTGACTTCTGGAAGAAACAGGCAGTATTGTCTTTTGCAAAGACTTGGCTTCCTGGACATAACAAAGCTTGCAAAATGACAAAATTAATATGATGGAGTTGTTACACATTTCAGAAAGTAAACTTGCAGAGAACATGTTGGATTATAGTTGCTACTGAATGAATGGAGACAAAATAAAAGTGCCAGCGTCCATGTGGCAACATGAACAGTGGGTACAGTGTTTCCAGAAGATATTAAGGGACCTGTTCTTAACCATAGCAGGAAGAATGCAATATCATTCTGAGTACTGGTTTGTATAAACCAAATTGGATTAGTAAGCACCACAAAGATAGGCCAGCATAAGGCAAAATAAATTGTGAGGGTGAAAAATAGGCCGTAAAAACAAGACAGGCACTTAAATAGATAGACTAAATAGAACAGCTAGACTATAAAGAGTTAAGACAAGTGGGTAGATCAGTGTCTATCACATCAGAGCTAGGGAGAAGAGCCACACACAGTAAAGCAAGCCAAAATGGCACTAAGAGAAGAAAGTTCATATGGGAATAGGATTGTCACCTTTGAAATGGACAAAGAAACAAAAACCAAGCTATGACAAAAAAGCCACCCCAGAGCTGTCTTAGTCCAACAGCCTCCGGGCATGCCCACTACTGCCAACAGCAGCCCCATGCCAAGAGTGAAACTGGTCAAACTGGCGGAAATCAGCCAGGTGGAAGCCCTGTATGCCTCCAGTGACAAAAGCGCCAACAGAATAAGCTTAAAGTTTGCTGAGTTTACTTATACCAAAGCAAATTAAGAACACAGCAGTGCTGGGAGAAGGGGAAGTTCACAAATATTTGCAAAGAACAGGAAGACTCACTCCAAAAAAAAATGGACAGCAAACAGAGCTACACTGCTGGGGAAAAGAAGCTTAGAAAAAAAAATCAGGAAAGAAAGAAAATGAAGGAAGCTTCTGAAGTGTAAAATGGGATGTTCAGAGATTTTTTTTGAGAGAACTGTTAGTTGGCAAGGAGAGCACTCAAACACAGACTGGGGCGCAAAACAATAAAAAAAGGAGACTTGAAGAAATTCTAGAATTCCCAGAATCTAGGGGGAGGGGAAAAATAAAATAAAATAAAATAAAATAAAATAAAATAAAATAATTTTTATATATATATATATACACATGTCAGTACTCCCTAATTCTAAGGACAGAGATGTCTATTTCTGAGGTTGACAGATACTCAGTTTGTTCACATCCTGGGTCTTAACAGGCAACAATAACATCATTTTTAAAAGCAGTAGAAGTATTACGGACTCTGACCAGAAGTTCTAATCTCACTCTGACTTCAGAGTTTTCCAAAACATAAGTTAAAGATGACAGCGATGCAGTTTAAAATTTTAATTTATTTGTAGTAAGTGCTTTGGGAAGTTTGTAATATTTGTTGTGTTGACATCTCCACATGAAATCAATGGACATGTTACCAGTGTTGTAAAAAAGTCAAAATGAATAAATCTTTTACCAACCTTGTTGCTGAAGTTAAGTCACCAATGGAAAAAATGATGGTTGTGTTAATTTTCAATGGTTTACTGTGATTGCTCTAAACTACTACATTAATTTGGTGGCATTGTATAATAAACTCTGCTCTACAGTTGTTTTTTTATGATAGTGTAAGAAAACATCCATGCAACGCTGTAGACCAGTTCATCCTACAAAACCTTTACAAATGTCTTCTGGCAAAAGTGGAAATGTTTTTATATGAAAGCCATTGGATTTGGTTTTTATGAAGACAGCTGTGATCCAGTGGTTAGGATAGAGTTCTAAATTAAAAAAAGCTTCTTTTCTCCCTCATTCTAGTACTATCCTGTTATATGACTTTGAATAAGACATGTACATCTACTTTTTCAAGTGATATGGGATGCAATTCACAATGCCTACTGGCAAATTTTCAGCTAGGAAAAAAAAAAAAAGGCATCAGAAATGAACATGTCTAAAAAAAATGCATTAGTGTCTCAGAATTGTTTTTCTTTCCAAATAGGAATTATGATGTTTACTTTGTCTTTATAACTGAAGCTCTGGAGTGTTATAAATGCAAAAAGCAATATGTAAGTTCTCAAAATTATTAATTTTCACCAATCTCTCCTTTCAAAAAAAGTCTCTTGTTTTTATTTGTTCAAGAACCAGTTCTAGACATTAATTTGATTCATGTTGTACAAATGCTTGATATAAGTTCCAGTTTAGAAAATATTATCTCTATACTAAGCAAATTGAGCAAAGAAGAATTACAATGGCCAACTTATTGCCAGACATTGGTTCACATTTAATCAAACAGTAGACTTGTCAACTGCAAAAGAAAGACATTTCAGTACACCATTTAAAAACATACATAGGAATGTATCAGTAGCTGAAATTACAAATTTTTTAAACCTATTAACATTTGACTAAGTTTTACCTTATAAAAGAAGAATTTAGGTTGCATTCTAAGTATCCAGATTTTATTTCTTATACATTAACAAACATTACTAAGGTTGCTGTGGTAACTTGTCAGTTTTTCCTTAATGGTCATATGAAGCTTTCGTTAATGGCCAGCATGAATTAGACCTTCCCGTGGGCAACGTGAATGCAAGTACGGACTTTTATTAAGGGGTTTTTAATTGAATGAACAATTTTAATTTTTTAGAGAAGAATAGCTGTTTTTCTTCACATTCTTTCCCCCATTTAGCTTCTCTGATCCTGAGGTGTTACTTAAGGGCATAATTAGTAAACATTTGGGGCTAATGCCCAAATATTAGATTCAAAGCCATGATTATATTTTCCTTTTTATCTAAGTTTTAATTTTGCTTCCATGATCATGAAGACTGAGAGAGACATTCAAATCTTGAACTTTTTCAGAAATATGATAATTTTTTTAAAAAAATCATATGTTTTAGCAACAAAAATTGAAGGCATGCTAGTACAAATCTCAGAACTGTCCTCTATGGTACACGAATGAGATTACGTTCAACTTTGTTGTTGTGATGGTAATGAATTTATTTGTAAAGTGTCTCAAGCTGATGAGTAAAATCTCTCTTTCTGCTTTCAACAATAATACTTTATGTCAGCATCCTTTCTGATCATTGTAAACCATGATCTATAGTACAGTATCTGGGAATCAGTAGAAGGAAAAATTTATCAGGAAAAGGGTGTCTAACAAATAACCACCCAAACTATCTCCCTCATATTTCCAGGTAATTTCAAAAATAGCAGAATCAAGTCCATTCATCTGTGTATTTGCATCTTAAAGCAGAGAACCCACTCAGTAAAGATATCATTGAAAACAATAATAACAATAATAGAAAATATTTCTGTTATGCTCCTCTAGTCAAAGTACTATAAAAACATTAGCTGCACCAACTACTTCTCAGCACCACTAATAAACCAACACATACATGCTGTTTATGGTAATGATGAAACAGAGGTGGAATTGAAATAGCCAAGGGTGTGTTTCATATGAGTGATGAAGACAGCAGAAGTTCATAGGAGTTGATCTTATATTCAACCTATTAAACTATGGAAGAATACAAAACTGTTACTGAACATGGTAAAACGTGATAGCACTTCCTGAGTCAAAAATCCCAAACTAGATCAGTTTAGCAAGTTCTGTATTGTTGATGCCCTTATCTGTTAACTGAGACTAAAAATGATACTTTTTTTGGCTACTAAGAAAGAGCTAATGTGTTGTGAAAGTGTTTTTATGGACAAGACACATCTCAACTCTGATTTAATGGAAATTGCATCTAATTGTGCAGAAGTTTCCTCTGAAGTTTCTGGTGAATACCATAGCTTTCACTTCCTGCAATAGAACAGTATATTGTTCCTATGCACTACTAAGAGACCTGTGACACTGCTGTTCTTTCTGCGATGCCACCCACACCAAATCAAGTGAAAATTATTACAATGGAAGTCAAATGGCCCCTGTTTTATCTACTTACTTATCTATTTTTGCCACACAAGAGGACTGAAGTTGTGTGATTAATATCTGTAAGGTCTTTAGAGAAACTTGAAGAGAAGTCTTAGAATAAATATTCTTATTTTTATCAGGCAGTTATAGCCTATAAGCACCATTTATTGCACCTTTTATGAGGACAGCACACGGCTTGGCACTAATGGACCTTATTCCTTACCAACATCTTTACATTCAGTGACATATTGTATAAGCAAAAATGAAGGCACTAAATTTAAATTACCCGAAGGTCAATACTGCAACTTTTATACCTTACTGGAAAAATGTTGATTATCTTTTTCAGATTGTCTTGTAGCATAAATTTAAGAAACATAATTCCTTACTTCTCCCTAATAAATAAGAAGACAGCTTTCCTGAAGAGGATTCAACCGGAGAACTTTCCTAGAGATCAGTGACACATGAGTAAATTCACAACTTTACAAGAGTTAGCTGTGAGTGGTGTGTAAAGGCAGAAAGCACCCTGGCATGAGGTGGAGGAGAAAAGGGAAGGAAGAGGAAGAAGGGAAGGAATTGGGATATTCTACAAATTCAGAGAGGATTGGAACATCTTGAGACTCTCTGTGTGCCACTTAGACACTCAGAACATCCATTTATTCCACTATATTATCAGCACCTCATGCTTATATAGCTTCCTATTAAGTCAGTGGACTTCTAAATATTGACATAGAAATATATATATATATCTATAATTCAATGGTAAATTACAGCCTTTGTTTTCAAATTGCTTGGGCATAACATCATAAATATTGTTTATAGCATTATTTCTTTGAAAGTCGTCTCATCAACTTCTGCCTATTCTTACTGTAGCTTATTCAAGTCTAACCTTTCCTTGAAATCTCATTTTAAAATAATGTTTATATTAATGGTCTAGTAATAGGCTGTCATTTAAAATAAGTTTAAATGATTAAAAAGTAAGACCAAGCTTAAACCATTGTTCTGAAAAATGTTTCATTTATCGCATTCCTTGTGGCTATTTAAGTTAAAAATTGTATAGTTAGAAGGTAAATAGCAAATACAGTAGTCTGTTTTATCATTATGATGAAAACCATACCAAAATTTGCAATATAAATTAAACCTTCCCTGGGACTTTTGACTTCTGATGCAAAGGTTGCTTTTATAGATGTTTCTTCAAAGCTCTATAACACACTAAATGCATGTGACGTTTAAATGATATATTGTCACTGCACCTTCATCATTTTGTTTAGGGACTCAGAAACTAGATGCAGACTCTTCAGTACACTAAGGAAACTGCTCAATATGCAGAGGTTTGAGTCACATGATTCCCATTAATTCTAATGGGAGTTACATGGATAAATCTGTGTGCTGAAATTCATGAGAAGTTAATGTCAATAGAATTTACTGTTCCCAACTTTGCTCTCTGAACTTATGTGCCTGGCTACCTGCACCTCTGTAAAGGTCCTGGGGGGAAGGAGAGGACAGAGCAGTATAAAGTGATTAAGGCAAAGGCATTCAGAGTTTAAGAGGTCTATGGTATATGTTCAAAGGTAGGAAATAAGTAATCAATATCAAATGGGAGAAAAGGTAGTTTTGAAATTATACTCTCCTTAAAATCTTCTTCGAAGCATAATCTCCTTAATCATAGTGTGGTTTGCACATGATAATTTTTTTTAAATCATGTAAGAAATATATACTGATATTGAAGTCTGACACTTCAGTGAAGTGTCTCAAATGGACGCTCATTTATACAATAAACAACACAAAAATGCTCAGAGGCTGTACTTAGAGTTTAACTTACATGTATAAGTATAGTTGCTGGTTTTCTGTGAATTTCAAACTGAAACAGATTCAAGCTGAAACCACTTGGTATGCCTAAAAAAGTGTGAGGGAAGAAAAAAAAAAAAAAGACAAAGAAAAGCTTAGGAACATTAGAACATATGAAAAGAAATAGTTACGTGCTAGCTTTGGGCTTAGTTCCTGCCACCATTTCCTCTACAGAAAACAGTGGAACTAAACTTGGGTATGAATAAAAGCAGCATATAGTATGAAAAAAAAGATCAAAATTTTTTTTTAATCTTACTCAGATCTTAGCCTATTGACTCAAACAGTGAACATGTAATATGCTTTGAGAGTTGTTCAGCACTGCCAAATATACCATCCAAGTGCACTTTTTTGGCAGGATTGTATGCAGCTTGTATTTATTAGATAGGCAGCTATTTGAGTTGATTAGCTACAAACATTTCATGAAAAAGAAATAATTGCTCATTCACTATAAATACATGTAGTTTTCTTCACCACTTGCTGACTCAGCTTCACTTGTGGTCTGAAAGATGAAGTCATATGGGTTTTGCATATTCTTGTTTTAATTTGTAACATTGGGAGGAATAAGAGCCACAGTCTGTTATAACTTGCCCTTGTTCTTTTGCACCGCTCCCAAGGACAGAGGCTAGAGAATCTCTCTGCTGTCTAGGGGAGTGAACAAGTAGCCAGCAGATTCTCTTTTGGAGAGTTAGGGAAGGAGGAGGCAACAATGATACCCAGTACACTAACTACACACAGCTGGCAAACAACTTAAGGACTGGTGCCAACTTGTATGAGTAAACTTGCACACAGATCAGGACTTAGGAGAGATCGGGGAGTGGGCTGGCTTCTTCACTATCTCTTCCCAAGTAACCTATGGGAATGGAGCTCATCAAAGCTTTTTCCTGATTTTTTAATCCAGCAGAACTAAATGTGAACTTGTGGAGAGCTCTTTGAATGCTGGGCATCTCCAAGAATCAGAAATTACAACTGACATAACTTTTTACTGGAGCAGTTAAAAGATCATGGTCCTGATTTTCATACTGACATTGGGACCATAACTGTTTTACTGGTTTCTTTTTCAGCTCACTAATATTCCCAGGTAGTGTTCTGATCTGGGATATAGTCAGAACACAGTCATGGCCTGGAAGTAATGAGAAGGAAAGAAAGAATGACTTGGCCCCCACCACCTGGCTAATGAGTCCATCCTTCCAACAATCTTTCTCTTTACAGGGGGAAGTTTCATTTTATTACTGCCCCTTTTGCTTCTTCAGGATATATACTTGGAAGGGTTCCTACTTCAACTCTTCTGGCTGCCCTCCATGCTTCTTAAAAACAATAATTACAGACCTTGTTCTCCTCTTGATAGACTCTGAATACCACTTGAGCGTGAATAGCTTGATACACACATTGCTTTCTTTAAGATCCTATCTGATTTTTGACACAACAGCTTACAGCAACACTACTTCATATGAAAGGCTATTGAAAACAACTGGCAGAGACCTGGGGAGACAAGAGCTATGCACTTGGAGAAAATGCCAGTTACACAGATTGAGAGGGATGGGCACTGTCACAGTACCAGCCACAGTGAAAGAATTATTGCAGTTCACATTTGAAGAAAGAACGTACTTAGAAATAGAATTACACATGTAATAGATTGCATCAGACATGTAAGAGAAAACCAAACATATCAAACTCTGGAGCCATCTAATGCCATGTGAAAAATGTGGGCTGGTATAAAGTTTGTCCTTGTTGTGTGCCAAAACACAGTTACTTAGAAAGCTATCCTCATTTCTGTACTTTCAGAGAACTCCTTTCAGATAAATATTTAATAGTATAGACTTTGCTATAATTAACAGATTAAAATGTGCAGAATTTGCTGAAGAGGATTTCATGGAATAAGATCAAATAATAGCAAATTTCAATGCATGTAACCCATGCACATGTTTAATTTGGGATCTGTTGAAGGAAAGGCATACGTAGGGAACAAAACAAGTTACCCTTGATATTTAACAATACAGTTGCTGTCAGCAGGATGCTTGGAAGATAATAAAAGTAACCCTTAACAGCAAATAAGATTTTGCAAGTAGTGAGAGCTCCAAAAATGTGTATATATACATTTGGTAATAAGGTTTTGGAAGATGACGTATAACTCGTATCAAACGTGCAGAAGCAACCTCCGTATAAAAAGAATTCAAAGGTACAAACAGCTGAGTACCAGCAAAAAAAAAGACAGATTACAAAACCTAAAAAGAACTAGGAGGAGGACATTACAAGAGAGAACAAGGCTTAACCTCTGTTGAGGTGCCACAGAATAATCTGACCTGAGCAAGCATGGCTGGATTTTGAAAAGACCATTTTTTATGAATGACTCAGAACAACTCTTCTAAAGTGAGGTAGGACATCTTACCACAAAGTTCATCTGCCAGTGACTCCTTTCGCTGTCACTGCCTAGTGGAAACTGCTGCATCTCTCCTCTTCAGTGACACACAACAACAGTTGGCGAACGTTTATGCACAGGCAGTCAGATACTGTAACTAGGACTGTTAGAATGGAAAAACTTAGCTTATATGGCAGTTGATATGGTATCCAGCTACTGCACAAGCAAGTCATTAGCACTGTATTTTAACAAAATGAGATTGTAATTAGGTGCCTTTGATTCTAAAGGCAGAATGAGTTGCACATTTCTGGCTGCGGTTCCCAAAGCGTGACATCAGAGTAATCAGCCATAGACTGTCATTCTCTGTTCACCCCACATTTTTACTCCATTAGTAACTTGCAACTATTCCCTGGGCTAGATGAGATTCTCAGTCATCAGTGAGCAATAAATATCTCTGCCAGGGTTGATAAGATTTCTCAGACACATATAGTACTTTTTGTTTTGTTCTTGTTTTTCAATTTCACAAGCTGTCTCTGTGTTGAAGTTGAGTCTGGATCACTGTTGACTTGCAGCTGCTTTGCCTCAGTAGGAATTAACAGTGTTCCTTTGTGCTAACTGTCTTGAATGGAATAGGACCATCAGAATAGCTTTCTTTCACCCCACAATGTGGGAAGACTGTCCAGAATATCCCAGGAACCCCAATTCCCACCTGTTACAGTGACCCTATAGGTCACTGATTGCAGACAAATAGAGTAGCTTGCTTCCCTATGCTGGGCTGGGGCCAGCACAACCCAGCTGTAGGACTGGGAAATCCTACAGTTCAGCCATTTAGTTTAAAGTTACCTGTATTCTTTCTCTTGGGATCTGAGCATAGTCTTGCTAGCCCATTGACTTCACCAAGAACTCTGTGCTTAGAATAATCACAGACTTGGGTCCAGAATCTGGAACTACACATCTCAAAATAGAGATTAATGACTACATTCAACAGCTATTCCCCCAAAATATGCAGTATTACCATAGGACGTTGCAAATGATGTGTGAAATGGGACACCTTTGCCGATTGGCAGTGCACAAAGAGGATAAAGAAAATGACATGTAATTATTACTGTGCTATTAGCTGTGATATTCAACCCATACAAAGACAGAAAAGTCCAATAAATCCAAAAGCCTTAGGTTTGTTTAAAAAAAAGAGTAAATGGCTTGGAAATTTCTTTTTAACAAACTTCACCAGAACTTTCTTCTGGAAGAGAAAAGGTCCAAAAAAAAAGAAAGGGAGACAATTTAAATTAGTCTCCTCCTCTCAAAGGTCATTCCCTTCTTTCCCTTTACTTGGAAAAAATCAAACACCTTTCAAGCACATTACCAAATTCTTTAAATACTGGCAGGTGGGAAGGAGGGGAGCTACGACCTTAGTAAAGTTTTGAGAGGATTGTGGATGTACCTTTATCTGTCAACACAATTCTGTCTCTTTTACAGACAGAAATGAATACAAGGTATGTTTCCAAAGCACGGATTAAGAATTAGTTAAGAATCTTTTTTCCAATTTTATGAATTTTATGTTTTGTGGCAAATTATAGAGCATACATTACCCAATCGGAGAGATAAACTGTTAGCAAAATGTTTTAAAAACAACTGAAGAAAGTGCATGTACTAGTGTCTGGCATCAGTTCTGTAAGCTTCCCAAAGGCGATTTCAATACATTGAGAAAGCCCCTACACATTTTAGGATAGATATGTCAGGCAAATCAGAATCCCTCCAGCTCTGAAACATGAACAGTATTATTTATATATGAAATGTTTTGAACAGGTGAAATGAAGTTACATGTGCAGAGAAAACTGAAGAATATCAGTCCTGGGTGTTTTGTTTGCTACATAGTCAAGTGAATTTTTTTCACCTGTCTATGGGGTGCTTATCTTCTGTTCATTTAATTGATAAACACATAAAGAAAGTTTGTAAATGCTGCATGATATTTTTATTAAGAAAAAAAAATCTACTACATAGCATCAATATTCACAATTTCAATCAAGAACTGACCAGCAGATCATCAAAAGATACATTAAAAAGAAAATTAATACTCAATTTTTTCTAATGGTATCCAGCAGGCATCAGCACTAGGTCCAATGCTATTCAGTATTCCCAGCAGTGTTCTGGAGGTGCAAACAGAAATTACCATGTTAAGGATCTAAGGATGACAGAAAGATTACTTGAGTAGTACATAATGATGAGATCAAGGAAGAAGAGATCCCGTTGCAAGCTAGACCCACTGAAAAAAATGAGCATTTTAGGAGACATGAATGCACAGTTATACATCAATACAAAGGAATTTCACCCCCAAAAAATGGGGTACAGTGCTTTGGAATGCCTTGACTCTGCAAGGATTTATGGGCCATAGTGGACCAGCAACTCAACATGAGCTCCCACTGTGAAGCTGCATGAACAGAGCTAATGTAATCCTTGAATCCTGATGCAATTGTTGGAATAATTCCCATAGATCTGCTGTCCATATTTTAATGGGAATGGTGGAAAAAAAATGGAGAGTTCACAAAGTTTCATTCAAAATTAATTTGCGAGCAGAAGAAAAATTATTTGCTGTGAAAGTATAAACTCAATCTGTTTGATTATCAAAAAGGAGGGCTGAGGGCAACTTGATTAAAGTTTATAGATCATGGGAGAAAAACCCTCATGTGCAAAGACTCTTTATCCTCAAGGGAGAGTAACATAACAACAACCCCACCCCACCACTCCCACCATTCCCCAAAAGAAAAAAAAATAATCATAATAATTCTGGAAGCTGAACACTGACAAATCAGAAGCAAAATAGTTTTCTACTAATGAAAATAAATGTTGAAATAAATTGCCCCAAAATTACTAATTCTTCCTATTAGCATATCTTCAAATCATGATGCAAGTTAGAATTTCACCAAATAATAGCTGTTCTTTAGTTAAATAATAATTTTATTGGACTCAACACCCAATAAATCAAATCAATAAAATTTAAGGGTCTTTGACATACCAGCAAATTAGCTGATGTTGGGTTTCAGAAATCCAAAACAGAAGAAAAAAAGGAAGAAATAAAAGAGAGAGCAATTAGAATGATCTATTCAAAATTATATTGTCCAAAGATCTGAGGCCTGACTTGGGGCTTTTGTTATAATTCTAAGTGAGGATCTCTGACTCTAGACCATATGCTCTACTGTGGTATGTATTGCATAACTATGGAAAATGTCTTAATGTAGGTATTTTTCATTCGCATAAAATTGTCTGTAAGAATTTATATCCCAGCTGGTATGATGTTATACAGAAACAATATCATGTGTTGTTCTGCGAGTTGTGCATATGTTTGGTTTCTGAGGCCAAAAATCAGGATGTGGTTTGAAGAAAAGTGGGCGGAGTCAACTAGTAAAAGTGTTATACCATATGACAACCTCAAAAAAAAGGAGCATATCAGTTGGGAAAATATATAGCAGAAGCAGAGACTGCCTTTACTGCAATAACTAGTGATCTGCTGTGCACATGTGCACATTCACATACCACTGGAGTTTTAAAGGAGTAGCGTTGCAACCTGTTGTTTGCACAGTCTAAATGTCCATAACAATATAGCAAATCCACTTTTTTGTGATGTAATCTGATATATTCTGCCAGTATAAATCACTCTGAATTTCAGTATATTAGAGGTAAACTAAATTGTTAAGAATACCAAATGGCTTCCATGTCTAGGACAGGAGACAGGATGGTCATGTCACACTGTATAGAGGTCCACTTGTAGGCTTGCTGTTGATTTAAGAGAGGCTCATGAGTAATCATCTGCTAGAGGGTAATGGTCTGTAGGTCACCTTTGTGGATTTTAAAGATATCAGAATCATAACACTCATGATCTGGAAAGTGCCCAACTTGTAATCAGTTTAACATACTTCTTCCTCAGGTGAGTTGCGTCTGCTTAAGTCTAAAAATATTTTACTGCTGGACCTAATATGACCAAGTGGAAACATAGCTTTTCATCCTTAAATTAACATACTAGGTCTCACTGAGTGTTTAACTTGGGTTAGAGATTCACAGTGGAGTGAAAGCAAACAGCCTCAATCTCAGTCATGAATTCAAAAAAAAAAAAAAGTAAATAGCTTCAAAAGCAGTTTTATATACATCTACTCTTGATATACAAGACAGTTGAAAAATAGTAGGAAAATAGGGTTTTGGGGGGGGGAATTACAACAGTTGTAGCTCCCTATTTCCTACATTAATTTTTTGAAGTGTGTTGAAATTTTCAGGCTCCATATGGACACATTTAGTCACATTAATTTCTCTAGTATGTTCAATCAAGTTTTCAGTAGTTATTTTTTTTAATTCTATGTTTTCTGACTGTATGATTAATGTAAGTAAATAAGTAATCACCAGATGGAAATAAATTCTGCTTCCTAAACTTACGTAAGTACTGCAATTAAAGTAACTTGAAATAGCAACAACACAAATAAACTATGCACAAATTAGCCATTTTCACAATTAAAACATAAGCCCAAAAGATGCCCCTATATAAACCACTCTGGGTGTAATTAAAGACAGATAATAAGTGAAAGGTTATTCTCAAGGGTAAATCTCTATTTCAATCTTTCATGTACCAACAATCCTAACACATCCCTTTCTATCATATATTAATTATGGTTTCTTATTTTTTAGTAGGACCCAATACCTTTGGTGGCATCTGGTGAGCATGTGTCAGTGATATGACAGGCAATTCATACACCTGCACTTCAGCTGTGAGCTGGCGCCTACCACTGGCAAAGCAGCAGGTAAGAGACACCTTTGTCACTTCACTGATAACCTAAAAAGCAAAATGTTGCATTCCTAATTTTATGTTCTGATAAACTGTTTTGATTCTGCATTTGATTGTTTAATTGTCTTTCCTACCCTAAGTGCTGAAAGTTTCACACAGGAATGAATTTTTTTTTAATGTCTCTTACCTTATAAGCTTGGACCTGTGTTCCAAGCCACAACACATTTCGAGGCTGGTTGCAAGAGCATAAAACTACATTCAGGGCCAAGCCTAGGGCATAGTTTAGGATATGCAAGAGAAGAAATCTCAGGTGTTCACAGTCCCTTTGTATAGCTCTGCAGTCACAACCAGCCACTTGCCTTTCTGGCAATGTCACACATCCTAGGACAGCCCTGAGATTGCCTGTTGCTAAAACAGGTGGGTTAAGCAAGCCGGGCTGTTGGCAGACCCAACAGCTCAGTCTTCAGCACAGCTAAAGGCTGGCAACATGGAGCGGGGGTCAGGAGACACTGAGCATACTCCATGCCTATTGTCAGAGTAGACATCATCAGTACTGCCAGTATAATCTGTGGAGAGACTGTTTGCTTGTTGTATTTTACTTTTATATAGGTTTTCTACAAGTTCCACTAATTTCCTGCTAATTTCCTTTCATGTAGCATGAAATATGTGCAGCCATATGGCGACAGTTCTGTCACCAAAATTCTCTACAGGAAATTCACAACAATCCAAGTCATTTTTTGCCATGTTCTTTCAAGAAATACTAATGAAATCAGCATGCTTATTTAATGGGAAAAGCCATGGCATCTGCATATTACTTTTCCCAATCTGAATTGCTCTAAAGGTAAGGGGTCTTTCAGTGATATCTTTAAACAAACAGCCTTGAGATGTTAGCCAGACAAAGATGTCCCTGAAAGTTTACTAGCTGAAATATAAAACATGGGCCATGCTAATGCTAAGTATGTTTTTGTGAGGATGACAGAATTCTGCTGATCATGGGATCTCCTAAAGGAGGCGTTTTTATTCACAGCAAGCCTCCCTTCTATCAGTATCCAGAGACCTGCATATTCCAGGAATGATACCAAAAATCAGTCCATTAAACAGTTAAAAACAAACAAAAAACAAAAAACACCCTACAAAAACTTAAAGTTGCCACCACCACCTTAAGGAACCAGGTCTTTCAGGATGTATAGCTCAAACTGTCTTTTATCTCAAAAACATGAGGTCCAACAGACAATTTTTAAGTACACTGTGAAACACTTTTCTGTTGCACTGTGAAACATCTAAAGACTGCACAACACTAAACAGAAGTGAGCATTATCATCTTCTATTTACAGATAGAGCAACTAAAACAGATTAAATGCCCCACACACTTCTGCAGTACCAGCAAAGAACAGCCCCAGGAATGATTCCTTCAATCTACCCTAAACACTGTGTCAGGTAACTCTTTTTTTTCCCTGCCTGAAGATTTTCTTCATTATGAAATACTTGCTTTTTTTTTTTTTTCAGTTCCAATTATTTTTTTAGGAAGATTAAGGAATTTCTTTAGATTTTTGTTTTTATGTTATCCTTATTGTTTCTGAGATCCTCTTGCAGTTTGGAAAGTAAACAGCTTTCCAGGCTGCATTTATTCACTTCTGTTGAATAACCTTGACTTCTTAGTGCTCCCTCTGTGAATGGAAAAAAAGTCATTACTTGTACTCCCCCTTAACATCTACATTCACACATCTTGGTACACAGCACTCTTACTGATGACAATACATTTCCGGAAATTGTACTAATTGTCACTAAATTCAAGGGTCTGATTCAGGAAAACATGTCTAAAACAACAACAAAAAAAACCTGCAACATTAAAACACGTAGTTAAACATTTGCCTAAATTCATAACCAAAAGAATATAAAAATATTGAGTTGGAAGTATGATAAAACAGTAAAGGAGCAGTCATTGCATGAATCAATAATTTTCCTTACAAAATAAACTCTGAAGTCCTAACAAATTAAAAGGCATTCTCCTTTAGTTTATAACAATCTTAAGGAGGGGCAAAGATTTGTCTTGCAATCTCTGACAGTCCCTTTAAGCAGTTATTCATTGTAAGCAATGACAGAAACATCCCATCTTCCATGTTCCTCTGGTAGGAAAAAAATCAGATGATATGATAAAAAAGAAACTAAACAAAATGAAAACAATAAGACTTTTCTGCCCCAAACTATGTCCCATTTCATTATAGAGCTTTTGGAAACCTTAATGGTTTAAAGCAGCAAGTAACAAAGAATGATCTCTGAACAGCAGGTTCCAGGATTTAGACATGTAAATAATTTTTTCTCTTCAAACTTGAAAATGAAGGCTATAGTTTGCTCTGCCACCACTCATGGGGCTTTGTCTGATGGCACAGATGTAGAAGCTTTGAGTAAAATGGAAATGTCAGTTGCCAGAAGCATAACCGTGAGCAAATCCTGGTAAGCGAGGTCTCTTGTCCCGTCGCAGGTCACCAGCTCCTTTCTGTACCTTGCCTAATGGCGGGGGCTGCGTCAGTGCTGCTGTTACTGTGCCGAATCTCAAGCTGGCAATATGACTTGCAAGGTTTGTTCATGTGATTACAGGCAAGAGAAGCTTTAAAGTACACAGCCTGTTAAATTCCAGTAAATAAGTTACTGCATATTTTAGAAGGAGCTTCTTACCACACAGTTCACAATTAGTATGCCCATTTCAGCATTAAAAAGGTACCTAGGAAAAGAAAATGTGTGTATAAGTACAAAAAATATCAGAATAGAGCACTTAGACTGAATAATTAATACCATTTTATGTTATGCAACCATACATTTTAATCATCAAAGATGACTAAGGCTACAAATTCATGTTTATTGACAAGGATGCATTCCTTAAGTCACCATTTAAAATGGTTTTTTATGGCCAGTCTTAATAACCAAGAGGCAAAAATGAGTTGCACTGCATGGACATGCTGAAGATACGAGTTAAATGGCCAAGGCTACTCTCTAACTCCCTAGGCAAAAAGGCAATATAACTGTTATTGAGGCAGAACAAAGAAAGAATTGTCCTATTCTCTCTGTATCTACTATCTTTAAATATGAGTAAAAGCAACAGTTAGCCTAAAAAAACCAAAATTAACAAATTTCCCAGGCTCACAACACACTACAAGTTTGCATTATGCGTTTAGGTAACTAATGATCATCATAGGTCCACTCCATAACGCTCACTCATTTCAACAGAAGTACTACCAGGAAATATGTTTTATACCAAAACGTAACATTTTCTCACCTCATCTTTACCAGTGAGGACACTTCCTTCTGCATCAAGTGCTTCTACTTCCTCTCAATTTTCTTCTTGTTCTTACAGAATTACTTACACTACTAAAAAATATTTTAATCCAAATAATCCAGCTTCCCTTCCACAACTGTTTTCAGTAGTGCACTTAATAGTTTAAACAGAAATAGAGCCCAAAACGTTTCACTATCTTGAGGCATGTAATAGTCACATACAACAATGAGCTTCATGTATCTTCCTATTCTACCACAGTTGTACCATGCCGTTTACCAGACATTTAAAAACAAAACCAACAGTTGTATCATGATTCTGCAGTAAGTGCAGTATCTTCTTGTATTTCTGCAGTGGCATGGAGGAGTGCTTCATATACGCATAAGCATGGCTTGACTATGCTTTCTGACCATAACTGTGCTAGCTACAACAGGAAGCAGTTTCAGTCTGTTCTAGCTAAATGTCACACCCCAGACGGAGGTTACTGCTCCTTCAGAGCTGCCAGCGAAGCTGCTCATATAGCCACTCCCTAACTCAAAGCAATCAGGGTGAACCCAACTAATTTAAACAGTAACTCAGCAAAGAGGCTAGGGATTGCACTCATGAGCAGCTCAGGGAATGTAAATTCTGGTACCAAGAAAAGTGATCAGAAGCTTAGGGCAAGATGAAAATTGTAATTTTTAGCTACCACAGATACAATTGGAAGAAAACATACTAGCAAGGATCAAACTAAATATATTTTGCTTTCATAGGACTGTTTCACAAATAGATGATTTTATATTTCAAAAGTGACTGACATCACTAAGGTAATGCCCAACTAGTGATAACAGCTTTACAGTGTGACTTAAGTCTAGTGTAAAGTGACTTGAGATCAGAATATGTCTCAGGATGATTTCCACAGGGACTGTTTGAAAGGAACACCCCCAAAAAAATCCGCTAAAAAGTCCATTCTTTAAACATTCCCAAAAGAATCTGACTGCAAAAGATGGAGAATATTAAGCAAAAATAACTAAAGTGCTGTGAAACAAAAAAGAAATTCCTATTCTATGGGGTTTGTACCTGAGCTGGATAGACTCCATAATTGAAAGATTTATTTATTCAGAATTGAGTATGTAAAACCCCTAAGAGCAGTGTTAAAATACCTTGCAGGCCTCAACTTTCTGGTTTTTTTATTTCCATCACTCACTGGAAAAATACCCCATGTTGGTCTGTTTATTCCCAAATGGACTGACCAGGAAGAAATAAGTTTACAGTGAATCCACTTTTTCTTTTTTTTTTCCTAAGTTATCCTGTATATTGCTCCCCATTTGGACCAGGCACACTTTTATTTAGTACTGTCTATACCTTATTCACATCTGTCAACAAAAAATGCACATCGCAGTCACACACCAAGGCACAAGTCACAAAACTCATAGAAAAAGTAAAAGAAATGATATTTGTATGTCATTTCAATAGCCAGGGGAGAAGAAGTGTCCCAGTCCCTCTTTCTAAAAATAATGCTTCACACAGGTGTCATCTCTGTATTTCACTGAAGTTATCAAAAGAAAAAAAAGTTGTCATTTATGGAAGTTGCTTCCTGCTATTGGAATAAAATGATCTGCTTTAAATCACAGTTCAGTTCATCCACATCTTTCTTCCACGAAAATCACTCTTACTTGTAGGGAAATGGGAAAAAACAGTTATATTAACCCACCATCAACCTATCTGATCTACACAAATAACACACATAAACTCTCTTCTGGTCATTTATTCCTATTAAAAATGGATTGAAAGTATTTAGAACATCTTAGAAAAACGGTATGAGAAAGAACAAAACCAGCTACTCCTGCCACCCACAGCAATGATGAGCTGATAAATAACCTCACCATATTGTCTTGTCAGGCATATCTAACAGAGATGAAGAAGTCTCTAATTAGGGCATTAATTCCACACTGCACTGCAGTTGCAATGCAACCTCCCTTTCACTGACAGGTGCAATATGTGGGTGCAAATTTTTTGGCATCAGCAATCTACTCTTTTGCATTTACATTGCTAAGCAACATCATTACTTTGATTGACTTAGGTACAGTACTACACTCTCACCTCTTAGGTACAGAAAGAAAAGATTGATTCAGATATCAGTGCCACAGTTTTACACAGATGTAGTTCCAATGAATTAAGTGCACTTACTCCTAATTTACAGTCATGGAAGAAAAATAATTTTCTTGATTACCCTCTTATTTAGAAAGCTCTAACTCTTTTGAATAGAATAAAGTTACACTGGTCTAAAACTTGCATGACAGTTAGGGGCATACTTACATGTATTTTTCCACAAGAAGATGGCAGCTGTCCTCAAAGTGTAATGCGAGTTAACTAGGAAAAGATGATTGACTGATGCTGAGGTTAATTGCTTGTTGGCATGCTAGAAAGCCTATGCTAACAAGTGCTGCTTATAACTAACAAGTGCCAATTATTTCCTTATATTCTAGTACACATTATATTATGCTAGGAACTATCCAAACATCCAGAAAGATCCAGGTGTCCCTGCCCTGATCTGATGAGTTAATGATTTGAGAAAACTATGCTAGTTACAAAAACGGCTCAGTGCATGTTGTTTATCACAGATGTACAACTCTTCATATAAAACTAGAACACAGAAAGCCTTTGATAAAGTTATCAACGCACTGAACATATATTTGTAATGAAAGTGTAAATACCTGTCTGATCATAAACTTTTTTTCTCTGTTGCTGACCAAAAGTTTACACTAACAGATAGTGCTTATTATGTCATTATTAGAAGTCAGTGAAAAATTTAGAAGTGTTGATATTTTAGTCCTGTTTCCACATCTATGTGTGAAAAAAAAATATTTTCTGTATATAAATGGTGACCAAGTGTGCCTACGAGCCTGACAAAACTTCCCACCTAATAGGTAGATTATTATGTAAAATATTGCCTAATATTTGTATAACGCATTAACCTGGCTTGAAAATATGCTGACAGAACTAGAATGCGTAACATCATCCATTGTTAAATTGAAACTAAATTCATAATTTTGTTCCTGAAGCATCAGTAAATACCAATTTTAATTGCATTAATAAAATGTGAATTATGAAAGTAGAATTGTACTAATACAGATTTTCACTATGATAATAATGATTTAAAATAAGATTAAAAAGTAACAGCTCCTAAAGAAAGAGGAAGTTAATGTACCGAAAATAATAGTGCGAAGACAGCCAGCTCCCCACCCCCCTCCCAGACAAGACATTTACCTTGTATCAGTTGCAATAAAACAAGCAAAGTTGACCTGAGTAGGGAACTTACCAGTCTTTCAGGTTTTCTTTGCAAGAAATCTCACAGTGCTTGGTAAAACTGCATGTCTTATCTGCTACTCCTTGTCTAATTTCAAAATAAACGGATGTAACAGCATCGCAACAGAGTGTCAAAGTTGAAAGCCTTTGGAAATGCATTAATTGTGAAAGCTGGGAATTACAACACCCTCTTTCCCTTTTCTAACTGTTAAGACATAGAATGTGTCAAATATGTTGGTAATCTGTTGGAAAAGGTAAAAAGTGCCTAAGCTATGGTTTGATCTCTCCTAGTCCTGCAGTGCAGAGAGCATTTCAGCATCCCACCATCCCAAGAATTCAAAATAATGCAACAAAACTTCTCTAACCATACGGCTTGTTCAGTAGGCACAGGCATTCAGAACAGGGTTTGGTGAGATGACCATAAAAATGAAGAGATTTAAGAAAATCTAAAATTGTTAAAATTATATTTGCAAATGTTACATCAGTATTCCTAGACTGTTTTATAATAGATATGTACATTTCTGTACCCATCAAACACTTAATAAAAGATAGCTCCTCTAGGCAATTTGCAAACTATAGTTTCATCTAGATATATGTCAGTGTAAATCAGGAACCTTCAGTTCTCAGTTTTTCTAAACAAGTATGCCATAATCTTTCCTAGCCCTGTTTCCGTCAGACCCTCATAAATCTACCACATTGCTCTGTCTCCTCAGAATGCAGTCAAATGCACAAATATTTTAAAGGTATAGTGAAATACACATACAGCAAGTCTATCATCCTAGTAGGAGTTAGTAATTTCCTTCACCTGCAGTATATATTTCATTTTAACACATCTTTAATAGACACCAACTAATCATGTTTAAAGGCTACCTCTTTATTATTGCCCTTTATCCATAAACTGCTCTTTTCACTGACCTTAATATATAAGGTGAAGATAGGCAATTGTTCCATATAAATGCTTACATATATGATTTGGATTTTAGGATAAGTAAGGTAGAACTAGTTCGGCTGGACATAGCTAATATTGTCTTAATTTCCAAGTGCCATTGTTGAATATGTATTTTTTTTGTTCTAAACCACTTAATACTCTCAGAAATACCAATGACCCTAAAATTCAATGCCTTTATTTTTTTCTATATCCTGTATTTTATAAAAGAATAAAAACATAATGATATTTATAATTTCAGATCTTTTAAGAATAAGGTACTATGTGAAATTTATAATATAAAAATTCCCTTTTCCTAGAATTACAGTTTTGTATTTATTGAATGCGTTCACAGGCTCCCTTAGGATGTGAAATGTATGGAAATATATGTGCATTACTAAAGAAAGAACTAAATTTATTCTTTCCCCACATCATGCTCTTCTTTGCAGTAGAGGTTTTTAATTCAACACAGAGCTAGAATGAGATGGAGCCAATTTCCTGGTCTATATGTGTGACAAATGCTAAAAGTGGCACAAGATTAACAAATTAGTTGATGTATAAGTCTTTAAAGATTTTTTGACTATGTCCCAAATCAAAATGCATGCTTTATTTGAATTGAAGATTTCTTTAGAATTAAGTGTTGAACAGGAATCTTATATATTCCTGTAATTTTGAGATGGAATGATGGCACGTATGACAACTAAAGAACAGCAACCTGGAAAAAAAAATGTGTAAGAAGGCTTTTATGGCACATGACTCTCATAATAATAACTTTTAGTGGTATAAATTGTATATTTAGTGATTAAATCTGATATTGTAATAAGAAATTTACTGTGGAAAAGTTAATTATTTCAGGACACAAGTATTTCTCTTAGGCATGAATATTGACAATGTATTAACCACCAAAATAGGAAATTCTTTCTTGTTAAGCCATGTGTCAGATAGAAGCTTTTTTTTAAAATGAGTATGGAGAGATCTACAGTATAGACATGTGTGTCATTATAGAAAGGTTTCTTTATGATGGTTTGAAATAAAAAGTATGGAACTTGACCTTTTTAGCTGACATAGTAATCACCTACTTGATGTAATCCAGATATCTAACACCAAACAATAAAAACATCTGTGACAACAAAACCATGTAAAGCTTGTGGAATTATTCAATTTTTTTTTTTAAATGATAGCAATATTTAATAATCAGATCAGCCTGGATTGGTTCTTCTTACACAAAAACTTTTGCACTTTGCAAATGCTGGTTTGAAAGGGCTATTAACTTAGACCTGAAAGCTTTTTAAGCTCTCATGCATATGTTTTGGAGTTACCTCATTCATTCTGCTTTTAGGACCTTGTCATAGTCCACCTGTTTTGCTTTTGCTTAAATTACATCAAAATAATAGCTTTCTTTAGAGAAAAAAAAAATCCTACATTTCTACTGACTGTATCCAAACATGATAATATGCTTAAAATTCAAGAGGAGCCATATTCAGGTTGCATGTCTCAGTCACCCAATCTCCCTTTCACATATCTGTTCATGTTGACAGACTATGTCATAATACATCAACAGAAAGATCAGCGTAGAAGAACAAAAATTCATCGCCTGACAGCAAGAGGAAAACTGATTTCTACTATTAAATTAGCAAAAATATACCAATACTTCACTACCAATAAGGACATCGCAGCTAAAAGTATTTACCCTATTGTAATTCTGAATGAGCACTGGGAATTTTTTGTTTCAATAATCTTTAAACACAAAAAAGGGGGGGAAGAGGGTGGACACAAGGATGTCTACATCTTTAGAAGTAAAGAACTGATTTCTGCCAAACTATGCTGTTCCATTTTGGTTTTGTTAATATTTTAAATATTAGTTCTAAATATTCATTTAATTAGAGAGCACTGAGCACTGTTTTTGCAATATCCATTTCTGACACAGGCTCTTTCTTATGAGGTCAAGGAGACGTGTGGAAAATGCTCTGTATCAATAGAGTGCATCAGCTTCTTTATATCTGAGAATTTCTACTCATGTAAAAAGTATTCTGACTCTCTCATTGCTAGATATAATTTTAATATACTATATTGAGCAGTGGTGTTTCACTAGGAATTTAACAATACCTGGAATAAATAATGTCTTTTGCAGCCTGGGGCAACATCTGCCACTTACGCATTAATTCTGGCCCTGTTTGAACACTCTACAACATATGCACTTCTCTTTTGTCTGTTATCCTAGAGTTGTGTTATACCCAAATATTGACATCATCTACTTTTATCAGCACTAACTGCTCTGAAGCTTCCTAGTCTCATGCTCAGCTCTATTTCTTTCTATTGATTATCTTCCTCACTCCAGCAGGTAGCTAGCCAGCGAGGCTGTCCTGAGAAATAGCTTCCAATGACTTTATACGCACAATTTACACGGAATTGTTTAAAGAAGATATTAGCCTCAATACAAATCAGTGAACCTCATTTAGTCAATACTGCACAATTCAGCTGTTGGCACCCTGTCACATGTTAGTCTTTAAAGTCAACTACCATACCCAATCTGCACATTAGCCATAGTATTTAGTTTCATATTAAAATGAGACTAGTTTTTCACTTTTCTTTTTGAAATCTATTCAATATACTTTTTACATCACCTCATTGAACCATATGATAGTAATATAATTTTAAGTATAAAAACCTGAGATTAAATGCTTGATTTTTGACAGTGTCCTTAAATATAATAAATTCAAAGGGAAATACTGTTAAGTTAAAATGGAGTGTTTTTCATTAAGTCCAATCAAATGGTAGACAACAAAGGATCTTTTATTTGAGAATATGAAGTGAAAATGAAAACCAGAAAACCTTTACTAAGAAAAGGTCTAGCTAAATTATGTTGGAAGGAGGTCTCCAGATTGAACCTGGGTGTTTCTTTTGCTAAAAATGAATTAAACTAAGATGCACTATGGGAGAATAGCTTACAAAGAAGGAAAACCTAGTGCTTTATAAAGATGAAAACGAGGCCTAAATACAGTTAACTTAGAATAAAAACTACAAAGAAAGATCAAATATTAAAAAAAAAAAAAAAGCCCTACTTTAGCACCTAAACTATTCTTTTATCATCAGGACAAGGAAATTTGGGGAATTTTTTTTTTTTACCCCTTTTGCATTCCACAGCAGGGCTCTAAAACCCTAGTTGGACATTTATATGAAAATAATCTTTTCCTTTTAGCCTACCAGACTGTGATCTAAACTGTTATTTAGACTACATCTAAAAGATAGAAGAAAAACAAAGTATATGTGCTTGTCCCTGAATCTGTTACTTGAGAAATAAGATAGCTCTTCTGTTGTTTTCAATGTTGTTTCTGTATTAGACTCACATGTTTTGGTGTATTTAGCATATCCATGATGTTTATACTACAATTTCTATGAGCATCTTTCAGCAGAAGGATAAAATAGGTGTTGTTCCTAATTTTTGGAAGAAAAGTACTTGATTTTGCTGTATTTGGCAAAGAAAAGTTTACACCTTTCCTGTAATGTGTTGCTTTCATAAAGCAAAAAATGCATAGACAACCTGCAAGGATTCATGTCTATTATCTTTTGCAGGAGGTAAAAAAAAGACATCTGGGAGTATAAAGACAAACAACAACAACAATAAAAAAAAAGTCAACAAATCAGAAATCCCTGCTTTATAATACATTATCAATATTTTAGAAAATGCAAAAGGAAAAATGCAGAATCCTTTTTAAGTCCTGATGAACAGCCATCTGGACTTACCGATACACAGCTAAATGCTTTTTAGAGAAGGTAAAAATTATGTAACTAGTTAGCCACTGGGAATATTAATATCAGGCAATATGCTTTATTCTAAATGTTGGTAGTTTGAATATAAAAATAGAAGCATTTTGCATGACCTGTGCTCCCTTCTCTTTTCCCTTTAAAGCTCAGTGAGTGGTAGCTGAGGTTCTGAATGCCAGGTAGGAGAGAGATGCTGAAAGATGACCAGTCTAGCCTTCCTAATACATCTTCGTATGCACACACACACTCTCTCTTACTCACACACACATTTATTGCAACCTGACTCTCATAGAAAAGCCTTTTCCCTTCTCTAAGCTTCTACAAGAAACATTTCAGAAACCAAAGGGAAAAAAAAGGGAGTGAGGACAGAAATAGCTGCATATTCAGGCAGCAAAAAGGCAGGTGCGGTATGGCAATTCCTAGTGTTTGTGCCTGCTGCTCTGTGTTTGCTGTTGAAGGATTTGAGGGCTATTTTCCATGGGTCTAAATATGTTTAGTATAAGTGCACTTGGAAAGAGAAATCTTCCCGATACTGTTTGGTCTATTTACTTGGGTAAATCTGCTTATTTAATATAAAAGTTACGCTGTCCTTCAGCTGCTGTCTTCCGTGCATGTACCTACCCATTAACTATTATTGTCTTCCAATTACATTAGTAATTACTAAAGGAGATGCAAATTCTTTTTCTTATTTATTATACAAACTACATCTTGGGAAATCTTACAAAATGTTTATATGCATTCAGTACTTAAATATGTTATAATAGTTCTACTGTAATGTTTCCTGTGAAAAGATAGTATGAACCAATAGTATGTTAGAACTTACTTCAGTCATGTCTTATAAGAATTGATAGATAGAATCGTAGTTGGAAATATAGTTAATTTGAAGTTTATTTCTGAAAATCCTAGTCTTTTAAAGTTAACTCTGGGTTACATACTAATATGTAATAAATATTCTGGATAAGCAGGTGTAATGATGTAGTAAATAAGCACACAAGGAGCAATAGATATAACATGTACAGTAAAACAACATATGCATTCTAAAAGTTTACAAAGTCAGGTTGATCTAGCTGTTTTCTTGAGGATTATTACCTGTGTCTGCTTTCATTGTGATAGCAAAAAAACCCACAAAATTTCTTACCATTGCTCATCCTACTTATGCTCATTATTAGAGACACAAGGATTTACTATGCGCTTAACTCAAGCTACTGATCACCTTTTCCACACTGTCTTAAAATGGTAACTGGGCTTGAAAAAATCCCTAGGAAGTAGATTAGTACTATTTAATATTTAGAAAAAAGGACAACTTCTGCTTGAAACTTGAAAGTATTTGTAGCCCAAACAAATGTATTATTTTTTTCCTTAATGCAGATATTTATACTTTCAGATCTCACGTTTTCTTTAAAATAGGTCCTTACTACACACAAAGGTGCACATGAATAATTTACAGTCAAGTTTCCCTAGCTATTTATGTTGAGAATATACTATTAAAAATACCTAATGGGAAAAAAAAGGTTAATTAAATAACATTGTCTTCCCCCCAAAAGCATCATTATTAAAATATGATTGTGTTACTTATCAGTAGACATTGTTAGTTTCTCTGCTTGATTAGCTTTTGATTAATGCTCATAAATTTAAATTCAGACATATTTAGCCTCTTTGATTTTTAGACAGATGTCAGTCAGCATTAGTATATCAATTTTTCATCAGAAAATAGAGATGCATGTTAAAACCATTTTAACAAACATGGAGTCTCTACATGGGACCATATTATCAAATGCTAATTATATCCTTAAGATAAGCATTAACGGGGGAAAAAGAATGAAACTATTTACAGAGCATGTGAATCTCAACTGGACATAAAACTGCCTACTTTGCTCCCCTCTTTCCTCCTTCAGTCTCACAGTTGTTTATGCAGTATGTGGAAATATTATAAAACTATTAAAGATATGTTAATTAAAGATATTCTCCTGGCATGACTAGCTTGGGATAAATATGTCAGCACAACTATCCAGGAACCAGTGACTGTGTGCCAGTTCATGTTGTACAGTTTTAAGAACACGTATGTAGCATGCTTTTTGAGTGTGCGTGTGCATGTCTGTGAGAGAGTTTGTTTGCATGTTTGTATACACCTCATTTCATCACCACCGAGCGTGAGAGCAGGTGTGTGTGTGTGCGCGCGTAGCCTAGTGAGAAAAGCAAGAGTGAGGTCTGAGGGTGGAAATGAAGAGCGTTGCCTTTTGGACAAGCCCTACTTGACCAAAGTCCTGCCCTCCAGTTTGAGAGAGGAGGATGGGAAGGGGCACTGCAAGAAAGGTCTGATACCGCAGCCCACCGAAGTCACTTTAGTTAGCAAGCGTGTTATAAAGGAAAGTTTTAGATATACAGTGCTTAAAGTCCTTTGAGCCATATTAAAGGAATCACAGCCCCACAAATCAGGCTTACTAATAAGACTACCTTTTGGGGTTTAAAGTTAAGTGGCAAACCAGATGCACCATTTCACTGGAATGCTAAAGATAATTCTAAAATGATGCTCAGCTGGTGTAATATGTTATTTTGTGTTCACAAGATGAAGTGGAATTTAAATTTTAAAAAGGGGAAAAGATTTTCAAGAGTTTTGAGGGAGGCCTATTTAGCTTCCACCTAATTTAAAAATTAGTCTTGGCTGTCTTCTCACTCCATCAGTCCTTGAATCAAAATTCCAAATCAGAATCTATTATTTTCTTACCCATGTTAAGCAGCGTTAAGTAGAGTGAAAGGCTTTTATTTACGTTAAGGAACCAATCCTACAGTTTTCACACAGGAAAAACACCCTTTGGAGTCAATAGCAATTTACGCAATTTGGCTTAGTATGTACAAAGCTTAAAGACTGTAAGTCACAATGTAAATTCAATATTTACCATATTTCCACAAAAAAAAAAAACCTTTCATTTGTCCACATTACTGAGTACCTTTTCTTATAGTAGAATTCACTGCATTTTGGAAACACACCAGAACAGAGCACAACTTGCAGTGTCAGTGTTCCCTCTCTCCCTCTTTCTCCCTCTGCCTCTTGCCTATACCATTTTGATTTTAAATTTGCTGGAGCCTATTTAGTTTATAAATAACCTTAAACTGCTGAACTGTTCACTAGTTTATTTGAACAGGAGACAATGTTATTGAAACAAATCTAGTTAACAAGGTAATTAGCTTTTGCAATATTCCTCAGAAGGCTGGAAACCAACAGTTCATCACTGCACTGTACAAATAGCAGGATGTAATGTTAAGCCTATGCTTAAGAGTGGTTCTATCAAAGCTGACTGGTCGCATTACCAGCAAAGGTATTGTTTTTAAAAAGTATCCAAGGGCCACCTAAAACTGATTAATTCACTAGGAGTGGAAGAAGGAAAATATTTTCTAATAGTAACCCACTGTAAAAACCTAGCCTACTGCTAGTGTTGAAAAGATGGGGCTGGAACCAAGAAAATCCTTTTTCTTGCTTCCACAAAAGGCTTTGGGCCTAATTATTTTTAAGTATAATCCAGCCAACATCTTCTCATGCTTAGCTGCACTGAGTGACACTATTTGTGATGCCCAGTCTGCTGAAACTGAGCAGGTTGCTGTCAGTTTAAAAATGACTATAATAAAAGTGACCATGAAGATGGATCTTGTGATTTTGCGTTTCTAATCAGTCATCTGTGAAGAACACTTTTGCTTTGATTCAGCAGACTGGTGACAGCCATGATTGATAGTGCATGAGGATGAAAAAAGGTTATTAACTGTCTTCCTATTAAACTCAATGTATTACCCCTCTAGGTGCATCTCATACTTTAACTTAAAGTACTTACTCAGGTAAGGTCAAGAATGAACTCTATAAACACAGTATCCATCCTGTTGTAGATGAACCAGGAGCTCTAATGTTGAATTTTGAAAGTTCAGCATTAAACCATATCTGAATCCTGCTACCTTAATTACTGTGCCAATACCAAAAACTGAGCAGTCCTTTGAATGCGTCTAAATATATAGCTACACACAAATATTTTTGTGTGAAAAAGGGAAGGATCAATTGTTTCCTTGTGTTTGTGCATACACACACACACATATGCTTTACTTATTACAATAGTCCTAAAATAAAAGTTTGAGTAATGTTAACAAAAGAAATGTGGAACGGGGATATGAAGTGTCTGTGGGACTAAAGTATAAATCCTACACAGAAAAGAGCATTTTACCTGATGGTAGTTAACTTCATTATTAACTGGATCAGGTGTGATTTAATAATTTATGAAGACTTCCTATTAAAAGAAAATACAAGTGTTTTAGCATAAATGTAAAAATATCTATTTGTTGCCTTACAGCATGTTTTAGTTTTAGAGTTTATTTCCTTCTTTTTACTATTATCTTATCAATCAATACTCACAACTATCTACTGAAAAAGAAAGGAAAACGGCACATATATCCAGTTTTAAAATAATTATTTGGTAGAAATACTGATTCCTAGGATACTTCTAATTTCTAAGGATGTCTCTGTGAAGAGACAATTTTAAAGGAGTTTCAGGACAAAAGAGTGGAACACGTTTCCTGTGTTCATTATTATTACTGACACCAGAAATGAACTGAAAGGGGAAAGTTGTCCACGTTGTGTAAGCAGGTTAGCATCTTTTTAGATTCACAAGTCTATTTGGGGAGTAAATACTAAAAAATCATGTGATCACCTTTTAGGATTAAGTGTTTTGCAAACACTTCTTCACAATCAATAGCATTTTAGATTTTTTAATTGATTTTACCTTTATGAATACATTTCAGACGCTCTTTGAATTTGTTTATGCTTATCTTACATTACAATCATTTTCTGTTAAAAACATGTGGACCAAAAGATCAAAAATCCTGACTCTAACTACAGTGTGCACGCTGTCATCTGAAGGAATGCACATACACACTTGTTTAAAATCAGGTCTTTCCAACATCGTATACAAGATCTCCCCCACAATACATGTATTCCATATTTGTCTTTCAGAGTATTAAAACATACTTTTAAATTTCATTTTATAATAGTCCTTCATTTCCTCTCTTAAATAATATAAAAAATATTTCTGCACTCATTAAAATCATTTCAGAAGGAAGCTAGATCATTTTGGAGAAAGAAGGAAAAGGTATGTCTCTATCCTGACTATTCTGTAATGTACTGTCACAGATAAAGTCTGCAACGTAAGTATATATTTTAATTTTTTTGAGGGGTTGTTGAATTTCAGTATCCCTTTCATTTTTAAACAAATTTTTTGCAAAGCGTTCATAGTGGGTTAAAAAGAATTCAGAATAAATATCATCTACCTAGTATGATGACGGTATCTCACAAGAAATGTTGAACAATCCTCTGTAAGATCTTTATTTCTGGAAAGTGTGTTCCTTTCAGGTGTGGGCTTGGGAATAGGCACCAATTTTCCCTTCAGTAACATTTCTGCTTTATAATAAATTGCAATCCTGTTGTAGCCCCGTGTGGATTTACAACTGGCAGGCTTTCTCTCTGACAATTTGGGGTCACTATGGATATAGGTGAGCAATAATTTCAGGGGTGATGGAGATATTGACAGAATTTAACAGTCTAAGTTCCTGGGCAAATATTTGTAAAATGTACACTTCTACACTGGGTTTTAGTTAATAAGACTTTTGGATGATATCGTTTGCCTTGTTTGTGGATTGTATTTTGTCTGAAACTATCTAAAATACCCATTTCTATTTGTGTCTGTGTCGGTGCTGCAAAACGTTTAAAGTAAAAGCTATCACTCCCCCCTGAAGCACATTTAAGCAAAGCAGAAAGTTATAGCTATTAGAGGCTTAGTTCACAAAACATATAGCATGCTTTTAGCAAACCAGAATTATATGAGCTAGGTGACAACATTTGTTTGGGGTAGCCTTATAGGTGCCTGGAACAGGTAAAGCCATTTTATCAGACTTCACACCAACCGGAGGCCCTGACGGTAGCGAGAGTTTCTGACAATGGGCCAGATTGACGCTTACTCACTCAAGAAGAGGCTGGCAGGATCGGGCCCGTGCTGTTCACTTCGTGCGTGTAACCTATAGAGAAGAAGTGAGTCTAAACATAACTCCAGCCATATGTAAAACAGTGAAAATGTTTCAGTCAACATGGATGAAATTAATAAAACAGATTTCTTCCTCCAGCTTCTTAAGAAGAATTGTTACAGGAACAAAACAGAAGAATCCAAATAATGAAACAAAGGACAGGGTAGGGCCACTTAACCTGGAACAATCATTTCCTAGGGTTAAGGTGTATTTAAAACTCAGAGCAGGCCTGAAACGTCAACTCTAGTGGTACCCTTTGAAACGCTTTTTTATTCCAGCGCTCACTACGCACACGAAAAACAAATCCTGCAATAAACTGCAGGCTAAGTGCATGTGGCCCAACCAGGACCATACAAAGGCGACACACGTAGCATGTGTCACAGCCAGCAGCACATGAGTGACTTCGCCAGGGGGGATCCCTCATCTAGATCCCACTCCAGACGATCAGGGCACAACAAGGAAAAAGGCCAAGAAAAAAAAAAAAAAGAAAGGGGAGGGGAAAGAAAAAAAAAAAAAAAGAGTTAAGAAGAATCAGACCCCAAACCCCACCTTCTGCCCCCCGGACAAACGAGGGCAGGTAGACCGGCGGGGAAAGCTGACCTCCTCCCCGCCGAGGGGATGCTGCCGTGGCCGGCGGAGGGCACGCAGCGCGGGGCGGTCTGCGCCCTCCGCCGCGGAGCCGCGCGGGGCGCGCTTCTCCCGCCGCGGAGCCCTCGCACCTGCCGGGCCCGCGGAGGGGACGGCTCCCCCCTCCCCGCCCCCCCCGCGGGCTGCCTGCCCCGGCCGCCCCCCCCCGCCGCCGCCGGAGGCGTCGCTGCTCCTCCGCGGCGGGGCGGCGGGGCCCCGCGGGAGCGCAGCGCCCGCGGCCGGTCCCCGCGCGGTCCCCGGCGTTGCCATAGCGCGGGCTCCGCGGCGCGGGGGCGCTGCCCGGCGGCGGCGGCTGCGGGCGGCGGGGAGCGGACGCGGCGCATCCCCGCGGCGGCTCGGGGGGGGGTGTTCCGCGGGGGTCCGCGCCCCGGGCCGCGCCGGGCCCCGCAGACGCGGCGCGGTGGGAAGAGTGGGGAGAGTAATGAATTCCAGCAGAGAGCTGGAGAGGAAGCATTTTTCAGAGATCTGCCATATTTAAGATTGACCACACTAAAGATGTTATTAGCGAAGGGGGTGGGGAGGGCAACGGGAGATGCGATAAGGGAAAATAGATAATGACACATAATCCAAACCAGAAGTTTGAAACCAAGTTACTTCGCAGAAAAGAGCCACAAGCTCAACTTTTTTTTTTTTTTCTTCCTTTTTTTTTTTTCTCTCTCTCTTTCTTTTTTATAGGCTGGGGCTGAAAGACAGGGAGATAAACTTGTTAAGGAAAGAAATATTCCTCTAGCAACCGGGTAAATAAAATAGCTGAAGTGAAACAGTGAAAGACATGGGGGTAGGGAAATGCAAAGGACACACTGCTATTTAGAAACCCCAAAGGAAATTGTAAAGTAGGAAATGAAAAGGAGGAGGAGAAACATTTCTGTTGTAAATTAGAGGGAATGAAGATTAGCGGGAGAAAAGGGGGGAATAGCTGCAGAAGGTCTAAAATACAGCACCGCTGAAGATTAGGCAATGCTTAAAATATCCCAAGTGAGGAAAGAGAGTGGTGCGCTCATCTCTTCAGCATGGGTGTGTGAAAGGGAAATGAGTAGGGATAATTACTAATATAGCACATGTCCAGAGGAACCAATCCAAAATAAGAGATAAATCTGGCTGGTGAAGACAGACAGGAAAAAGGCTGGAAGAAAACTTAGGAATACAGCGACCTGAGAGGGGAGGAAGAGAATTAGAGGAGGAGGAAGGCTTCCAAGAGTACAGGAAAACTCAGAGGACCAGCTGGAAAGGGAGGAAACAGCTACGGCAGACATGGGAAGAGAGAATGAGAGAGAGAGAATGGGAGAGATTAAGGAGAGCAAATAAACCTGGGAGAGAGACTGGTTGGAGCGGATGGGAAGAAGGAAAGCGGGAGCGGAGAACTGGGAGAGAGGGAAGGAGGGACAGAGGGAGGGATGTGGGGAGAGAAGGAAGGAGACAGAGGGAGGAGACAAGGACTGAAGTCTCCCAGCCCTGGGAAGGTGCAGCACTGAGTGAGAGAGAGCTCACTCTGAGGGTTAGGTTAGATTTCCAGAGCTCTTAGAGCTCATCGACCAGCCCGCTGGAGTCACTATTCAACCCGAGTCCCAAACACACGCCTCACTAACTACTTTACAGCCACTTTCATTGATTTTCTTTATCAAATAAACATAATACCCGTTACAGCAACACTTCCTCTTCGCGCAGCCAGAATGCCACAAGCTCTGATTGCTGCATTTCTCCGGCTTGCAGTTCCCCACTTTCCACCTCTAAATAAATTGTGTTCTTTCACCTAAATGGTCAAATACATTATTGCTCGCAGAATTTTTCTGTAATCTGGAAGGTACACTGCGAGCTAGGCAAATCGTTTAAATTATAAGGTAAAGGGTCCCCGTCCCCATCGCCCTAGCGTGAAGACACAGTTTTCCCCTCACAATTTCAGGGGTAGCTTATATATTTACATACTTTTTTTTTCTGCTAATGAGTGGTAACTTAATTTAAAGGGCGATGTCAAAGTGAACGCTCCCGCCTGAAAAATGCAGGAAAAAATTAACGCAACTTTCGCACTTGCACCTAAACTGCCAATTGATCTAAGCATTTCAGCCTCAAAATTCAATTTTATTAAAAAAAATCCCCTAAAAGTAGCCCCCTTCAAAAGCTGTTTTTGAACCAGGCTCTTCCATATATGTCAAAGGGCTGTTGAATTATTCATTATTATAATTACTATCATCATTGTCATTATCCCTTTCCATGTGGAAATAATTTTATTATCGTAATTTGATATCTGAAGAATTTCCTGTTAGTCGTTTGATAATCATTTTTTTCTACTGAAAAGAAAAGTTTTGTTTATAAATGAGAGAAAAATATTTTAAATGCTTTTATGTTTACTATAGATTTCCGTTTATCTAATCGATCGGAATGCCAATAAATCGATTAAAGGTTTAGTGTTTTACAAACAACCATTTTGTGCTTTTTGATTTTACGTTCAGAATGATTTTAATAAAGCTAATGCCTTCTCTGAGCGTTTGTTCACCCCAGACCTAATATTCCATCATTTCTATTATTTACAATTGCAATTTAAAGTGTTTTTAATGAGAAAAATAAACACAAATAAAAGAAGGAAATAATCTGATTAAATTACTTTGTGCCTGTGGTCAACATATTTAGGCAAAGCCCTTAAAGATCTTGGTGAATTATATGCGATCATACAGTGATTGCGGAATATTAAATTAAACTTAGATAAATCCGCATTGAAGGAGGCAGCACCCAATCCTGAATTTATTTCCCATTTTCTATAACAGCATCACTGCGCTCCTCTCTTTGCAATGACAATGTGCCAAATCTAGGCATTTTGAAAACATTTTCCATATGCTTTAACTGGAGAC
Organism: Buteo buteo; assembly: GCF_964188355.1. Taxonomy (NCBI): domain Eukaryota; kingdom Metazoa; phylum Chordata; class Aves; order Accipitriformes; family Accipitridae; genus Buteo; species Buteo buteo. The sequence continues at coordinate 45,174,773 of NC_134173.1, forward strand.
TGATAGACAAAGAAGAAAAGGAGATGGTCTTTTTTCTCTTGAGGTATATTTCCTTTAACTTTTCCTCCAACCTTTTCTGATCTTCATCATTTTTAAACAAAAGTTTGAAAATCATTAGGACCTTTTTTTTTCTTTTACGTTTTTTTTTTTTTCCTTATCGCATAATCAATTCCTGAACTGTGGAGTTTCAGTTACGCTTTAATGCAGGACTATAGAACTATCATTTCTATACCTTGGCGGACAACATTTTGGGGAGAAAGCATTGATTCATTTAGTTTTCGCTTGCTGCTTTTTGTAATTAAAGATGGTTTTAATTATACTTTTTTGTAAGTCAGATCAGATGTGCTGCTTGCTTGCTGGAAGGTTTTTTTCTTTTAACGGTGCTTTTAATTTATGTGTAGTTTTTACGGATAACACAGAGGTGGTGGCTTTTATTTAGCTGTAAAATCCACACGTTTTCTTTGAAAACTTGGCTCCTTGGGCGAAAATAACTTTTCCTGGTTGTTTTATAATCGCTGTTTGTCGCAGAGGTAGTTTAGCATATTGTCTACACAACAAAGATTCCTGTTTTATTGGCAGTGTGGATTGTTGGATTTAGGTATAAATATTTCATAACTTTCCTCTTTCTGCAGTAAGATCGGTAGTTTTATTGGCTTTTTCTCCCTTTTTGTCTGTCTTTCTACCAGAATCGCTTTATTTCTGAAGTCCCTTTTTGTCCTTTTCCCGGATAGAATGTAAAATTTTTCCCTTGGATATATCACTGCTGGAAATATGCTCTTGGGCTTTCTGGAGGGGATGGGGGGGGGGGGGGAGCGGTGGTAAGCGGTCGTTTTCCTCGATTTGCATAAGAGCTAGTGAAGTGCCTGTGAAGTTGGTGAATTGCTATTGTTTGGGGCTAGTCCTGACTGTTTTTGTTTATAAACACTGGGGTGGTTGCCGGGAGGGGAGGGAGGTCAGAGCACTGTCAAAGCGCTGACCTCTGAAAGCCCAGAGGGCGCCTGGCTCCTTCACCCTCTCCTTTCTCTCTCTCCCTCTCCCTTTTTCTTTCCCTTCCCATCCAAGGCCAGGAGCTCAGGTTCAGGGCATTTAATCCCCGCGATCTGCCCAAGAAAGGAGCTGAAAAGGGGCTGTTAAGGCTCCGGAGGAAACGCCGGCAGCAGACTTAGACCTGGAAGGCTTTTATTTATAGTAACGTCCGGGTGCGCGTTTTTGTGCGGCTCCAGCCAAAATAACAACAACAACGACAAAAGCCAATCGGGAACGGCACTATTTAGCTCAAAATCTCAGCAAGATGTCTATACTATTCGGTTGTGATTTTTGTCTTAGGTCACTGCTCGTTAGACGCACTTTCAGAAGGTGAATGCCAAATCCGGGGCAGTGAGGGCATAATTGAAATGCAATATGTTATCGTTGTTTTATTTCTTTTTCGAACAAAACTTTCTAGGAATCAGATCGGGGATTTTTGTTTTCTCCCTCCCCCCCTTCACTCCCCCCAGCCCCTTTTTAGTGTGTACTGGAATGTGTTTGATTATGGGGGGGGGGGGAATGTAAATTAAGACTAGATTTGTATATGTGATACCTGCAAAGAAAGAAATAATTAATAATAGCCAAACGCTTTGGGTTCAAAGTCAATTTCATCTCGAGAAAGGAAAAAAAAAAAAAAAGAAAAAGAAAAAAAAAGTACAAGAGATTGCTATCAGGTTTAAGTATGTTTTGAAAAGAAGTTGCTGAGTTAAACAAAAATGTTAGTTAACACACTGCCTTTGTCAAATAGCCCCCGGGAGGAGAAGAGACAACAAAAAGGAGAGGAGGTGGGGGCTGGGGATCTGAAAGTGTCTGTAGCTCAGATAAAGGGTCTGTAACACTGAAATCTTGTAATACCTCGTTTCAAACTGAGCTCATCTATGGACTCAGGGAACGCAGTAAAAAGACACGGATCCCCTTTCCCTTGGGTTGGGGTCTGGGGACAGGAGAAGGTGGGGGAAGGGGACGTTTATTAGGGAATTATGTCGCTTTATTAAAAAGGGGAGCGGCTGTGGCTGTAATTATGCAGATCCTTGTGCCCCTGTGTGTCAGCAGCGCAGATTTAGGGAGTGAAATGAGCTTGGCGGAGGAAAGACGTGGTGTAAGAGAGCCCGGTTTGGGCTAGGATTTCTTTGTCTGTCAGAGAATGGTCAGTCTCGGGCTCCAGCCCCCACCAGATTCGTCTCGCCCAGGCCAACAAGTTTTCCTTGGGGCTGAGGCTGGAGGTGGTGGAGGACAGAAAAGGCTGAGGGCTTTTTTTCTTTCCCATTTTTTCTCCCTTCCCTCTCTTTGAAATGTAACGTCACTATCAAGAGCTTTTTGTGGTTTCAACAGGAGGCTCGAAAAAAACCCCAAACGTGTAACGGTGCCTGCAGGAGAAGTTCGGAGGCTGTGGGCGGGGGGTCCACCGAGACCAGAGGAGAGGAGCTGAGAGGTTAGGCGAGAGTCTTCGGGGGCGATCAGCTGAGCGAGAGAGGGAGGAGAGAGGGGAGCGGGAGCGGGAGCCGGGCCGGGCCGGGCCGCGCCGCCGGGGAGCCCGCCCGCCGCCCGCCGCCCGCCGGCTCCCACCGCAGCCGCGGCGGCCGGCCCCGGGTCCCCCTCGCCTGCCTCCCCCAGCCCGCGCCGCGCTCCGCTCTTATCACAGCCCACAAACCTGCTGCTGCTGCTGCCGCTGCTGCTGCTGCTGCTGCCTCCCGGAATTAACCTTCTTCGATTTTTCCTAGCTACGTGGCGATCCCCGGGTTTCTTCTAAACTGTTAACATCCCGTAGTGCCTTTTTTTTTTTTTTTTTTTCCCCTACACACACACGCATACACCCCCGACAGCTACTATTTTTAGGGAGAGAGAAAAAAGGGGGGGGGGGATTTAAAACGTTAGGAAGGACAGTAAACAGTGGCAGAAGAAACACTGAAAAATGTGGTGGACTCCCCTCTCGCAATTCCTGCCTGTATCCCCCCCCCCTTTGTTCCTTTAGCTGTAACTCAAGAACACCATAAACCTATATCCCCCTCCAAGAAGACAGAAAGGGAAAAAATCTACAGCCAAAAAAGAATGACTTGACTGTTCTGACGTTTGGTGTTTTGACATTAATGACATTAATGATATTGATGTTTCACCAGGAAAAAAGCACTAGGAATAAAGGAGGTGGTGGGGGAGGTGCGGGGGGACGACTTTAAAACTAAATTATCTTCGTTTCCTTATTCTTCTGTGACATTAAGTATACGTGTTTCTTCACTTGAATTTGAAATAGATGTATTGTTCTCAGGTGTTTCTTCATCACTTTGTATTTAATTGTCTTCAGTCTTAGGAAATGGGTTACCATCCTTCAGGCATACACTTGAATGGACAATGCATCCTTCTATCTAAGAGTCCCGTTTCGTCTACAATTTAAGCCTAAAAGCCCCCTTTCCATCATACTCCCTCAATCTGATAACTATAAACGGGTTTCAGAGATTTCAATTTCACTCTGTTTGCATTTTTTTTCCACCGTGTAAACAACGATGCAGAATATCACTACTTTCCTTATTACCTTCATTCACAGGGTGCAGTGCCTGTGGAAATCTGCATACATACGCTCACATTTTTTTCATTGATGAGCTGGTGCAATGCTTAGGTGAGGTTTGAAAAAGGAATAAAGTTGCTCTTACTAACCCTCAAGTGCCCCTGACTTTTCCTTAAGTTCGAGTCTTGGAGATTTTCCTGAAGTTTGAAGTAAGGTTTCTCTGGATTGGGGTAGGGCTCCTTCTATGTTCCCCTCTTTATTGGCAGGCTCCGATTTTTGGAATAGCCGTACTTTCAGGCTGGCGATTTTTATATTTGTCTTTTTTTTTCCCTCCCCTTTCCGAAGACCTTTTTTTTTTTTTTTTCCCCCTCCAAAACTATCAGGACCTTCACTCTGACCTTAAACATCTGCTTTTAGCAACTCGGTTCCCTGACACTGGCCTGTGCTTCCTTAAGGGCAGCCTTAATTCATCATCAGGTGGGGATTTTCCTATTAGCGTTAGTTCCAGTACTTGCAAAACATTCTCCTGGAGTAGAAGGTTTAGGGCCCAGAGAGGTGCCTATTTCTGCCATCCAGGTTTTTGCTGGTTTGTTGTTGTGTGTGCGTGCTTTTAATGGAAGGTTGTGATAAAACCTTCCTGCTGGTTTTGGTGGTTAAGGCCTAAGACAAGGTTTTGATGTGCATCGCAGGAATCACGAACTTCAAAGGCATGTCAGCTCTAAGGTTGTGGTTCACCTGCACGGGGTCCTTGGTACTGTAAATATCTCTTGCATGTACCTTGACTTAGTGACCATTTCTGGTCTACCCGTTTCTGGAATAGCATTATCAAAAATCTGCACGTGTTCCTGCGGTGTATTCGGATGCTCTTTGAATAGTCATGTTTTTATCTTCAGTAGGGGGTATTTTAAAGTATGTCTATTCCTAGTTTTAGTTAATTATCTTTTAATGAAAGTGTCAGTCATATTCACATCTGCAGTATTAGGTTAAGATAATTAGATTTTCAAATGAGAAGCAATCTTCTTAAATCCCACACAGGAAAATATTTGTAGAAGATTCCGATTTATAATGACATCTGTACATTTTACCCTAGTTTTCATCATAATAATCCCCCCTCCCCGAATGAAATGTGTCTGGTAAAATATAGTAGATAAAATATTAATAAAATATCAATACTTGGAGGGAAAGTGGAAGATGATGCATGTATATGCATGAAACCTGTATTGTATGCAAAGAGACTCTTTCCCTGGGCTGATATTTACTTCATTTTGATAAGGCTGTTTACAGTTGATATTGTATATTCTGGAAGGCTTTGCTTTTTACTTTGTTGGTATCTCCAAGCAATTACATGGCAGCCACCAAATAAAGTGTGTTATGTTTTGTGTGACAGTGTGTATGAGGAGTGTATGTGCATATGTGTAAATACGATGTAGGATGCGAGTGCGCGCATGTGTGTATGTGTAAATAAATCCATCTTTATCTCCGTATGGGCAGTTATTCCCTGTCTTAGGCGTATTATCTTTCCTTTTACAGAGGTGTCGGACGTTCATTATCCCATTGCAAACATATATTTTTCATTAAATCCCCATGAAAAGAGAGAAAAGGGAAGAGAGAGACAGACAGGCAGACAGACAGACAGAAAGAAAAATCTCCCTGATAGAATAATTAATTTGGACCCGTTTCTTTTAAGTTCCCGAACAGTTAAAAGAGCAAGTCTGCCGCCCCCCCGCCCCCCCCCGCTTCTTTCTTTTTTTTTTCTTTTTTTTTTTTTTAATTTTCCCTAGCCATCTACTCTGTGTGCCTGTGCGTGTGTGTCTGTGTTACTAATGAAGTTTGCAGACTTGTGTTTGTATCCACGAGCTCCTTTCTGCTGCCCCTTCTTCTCCGGGCTGAGCTCTGCGTGGCTCCCGCAGCCCCGGCGAGCCCCCGGCCGGCAGCCGCGGCAGCTCCGGCTTCCCCGGCTCCGGGGCTGCGCGTCATTTGCAGCCCGGAGAATGTTGATCACCTCACTAATTACACCTCTCCCTCTCCTCTTCCCTCTCCTCTCCCTCTCCCTCTCTCTCCCTCTCTCTCGCTCTCTCTCCTCTCTCTCTCTCCTCTCTCTCTCTCTCTCTCTCATTCCCAGAGTGCATATCGGGAATAGACACACAAAGACATGCGCACTCAACTTAATCAGCCATTTTTTTAAACAGGGCTAAAACGATAATAATTAGCAGAATAAAGACATATCGGATTTTCATTTCCTTTCCTCCTTTTCCCAACCCCTTCACAACCAAACAGCGAGACCGCGGTCGGCACATGCTTTAACAACTCCCGGACCCCAAAGGACCGCTCCATGCCCCCCACTTCTTGCTCAATCATTTTTATTTTCACCCAATAAAGTTGGAGGATTATTTTTTTTTATTATTTTTTTAATGAACCTTCTCTCGTTTACTTGGATGTGATCAGCTGTTAAGTAAATAAAGCAAAACAAAAAAAAGAGGCGAAGATCCAGTAGGAACTGCAAGGGGAAATGGAAAGTAAGTTTTTTCTTTAACTTTTATTGAGTAGTTTGTGTTAAATTTAGGTCGAGTATCGATTATCTTTCCAGGCTGATCTTGCACAATCTTTGATATTTCGCTCTCGCTCTCTCTCTCTCTCCCCCTCTCTCTGTGCCTCTTTCTCTCTCTCTCACATACACACACACACTCACATCCCCAGATCCCATGTATCTCTCCCCTCTCTCTCTCTCCCCCCTTTTTCTGCCTGTTTCCCCATTTTTAGGTACAGTATTTGCTCTCGTTTGGGAAAGAGGGGCTGCTTTTTTTCCTCTCCCTTCTTTCTTTCTCTCTCTCCCTTTCTCTTTTATTCCAGGGGTTACGTTTTGTTTGTGTATTTTTTTTGTTTTGGTTTGGGGCTGTGGGTTTGGTTTTTTTCTCTTTCGGGCTGTAACTTTCGGATTAAGTGGAGGACCCCGCTCAGTTTGCAGAAGAGGTTCGGGGGGTGCCCCCCACTTTTGATTTCGCTCTTTTTGGGTAGGGAGCTCGGGGAGGGGGGGGAATACTGTCAGATTAGGAGAGACGTTACGGCTGTCAGAAGTCATCGCCTGCCAGCCCCTTCAGAGCTCGCACTCCTGTTTCGCAGCTCGGTCCCCCCAAAACTTTGAGGTGCTTTTTGAAGGCGCATTCCGCTCTCCCTCCCTCCTTCCCTCTCCTCCCCATCTCCACCCCCCTCGGCCTCCCAAACTTTCGTTTTCGGGCGGGGGGGGGGGGAGGATGCCAGCAGGGCAATGGGGACCCTGGCTGCGTGCGTTTGTACAGGAGGTGTGGGGTGCTTTTTCCCCTCTCCCCCCCCCCCTTTTTTTATTTTGCAGGTAGGTTTCTGAGGAGCAGAGGCAGGGGTGGCTGTGTGAGTGTGTGTGTGTGTGTGCGCGCAGGGGGATCGCGCTGCTGGCTGCCGTCTCTGGCAGCAGGAGGAAGAGGAGCCCGTTAGGAGCGCGCCCTGCCTCTCTGTCAGTTTCGCCGCACGGCGCGGGGAGGCGACCCGACCCGACCCGACCCGGCCTGGCCCGGCACGGCCCGGCCCGGCCCGGCCCGGCCCGGCGCGGAGCGGCGCGGCGCGGCCCCGCCGGCGGGGATGCGCGGCTGCCCGCGGGCAGCGGCTGCCGGCCGTGCGCCGGCGGAGCCCCCGGCATCCCCGCCGCGCCGTGCTGAGCCGCGCCGCCCCGCGCCGCTCCGCGCCGCAGGAAAGACTCCTGGCGGGCAGGGTCGGGGCTACTTCTTTCAGCGCAGCCTTTCTGAGATTTTTGAAAAGGCGGGGGGGGGGGGGGGGGGGCGGGTGTTTTGCGGGACAAGGGTCTGTTTTTTTTTTTTAAACCGAGGACTAAGGTGTTTAAAAAAAAAAACAAACCACCACAAAAGAACCCCAGCCAACCGGAAAAAAAAAAAAAAACCTCATAAAGAGCGAGAAGGCAGTTCGGTTCCTGCTCTGTCTAACTGCTCGTGCCAGAATCAAGTGCATCCCTTCCCATCACGGCGGCTAATGGCAGACGCGTCCCTGCTTCCCCCTCTCGCCTTACATGAAATTTCCTGCAAAAATGCTAATAAACTTTCCCCCCATCCGATGCCAACTTACGGCGGTTCCCCTCCACTCCTCCCCTCCTGCATCTTCTTCTTCCCCCACCCCCCCACCCCCCCCAGCCTCCCCAGCAGCGGCAGCAGAAAACGCACGGGTTGGTATTTCTTTTGTTACCTGCGAGCCGGGCGGCCGGGGGTCTCTCCTCGGCTGCTTAGGGCACTGGGTCCAACCGAGAGAGGAGCCACATCAGTCGGGTTCAGCCTGTTTCACCTCAGCGCCGTCCCGAGGAGGCTTTAGCCACCATTCAATAACACACCCTCCTCCTCCTCTTCCTCCTTAGGTACCAAGGCAGAGATCGCAAACATAACACCCCCCTCCCCACCACAAAAAAAAAAAAAAAAAAAAAAAAAAAAAAAGCCCAACCAAAAGACAACTTGCCAGGCTGAAGATGGTGGATTTACATTAAGCCAGACACAGGCAGGTTCACTCAGGAAGTCTGACCATCCCGTTTTCTGACAGTTGCATTTCCTCGGCTCCATTCCGTCCTCCTCTTTTTTTTTTTTTTAAATTTTCTCTTTATTAGCCTTGTTCCGTTTTTAATCAAGGATTATGTAGTTGGCAGGAGGAGAGCGAGAAAGAGAGTGGAAAGAGAGGGCTCGCGTGCTTTTGGGGTGGTTGCTGTGAGGGCGGTTTTTTTGATGGTGTATTTTTTTTTTTTTTTTTTCAATTGTGTTTCCCCTGGATTTGCAGTGGCTCGATCCTTAGGAGCGGTGGTGGAGTGTTTAAAAAGATCATATGTAGCATTATATTTTTAGTTTGGTGGTGGATGGATGGAAGAGGTAGTGAGAAGCCTTTGCAGCCCTGCCTGTTGTTGGTTAGATTGAGGCAGAGACTTGGCTGCGATTGGGACGCGACTGTGACATGGGCATCGATCGCTTCCATTGAGAGCAATGCAAAAACACAGCCTGGGTATGTAACACTCTCAGTGCCATCAACACTTGTTTTACTTTATATTTACTGGCAAAACTGACAGAACGATCTGGAGTGCTTTTCTTTGAAATAAGGAATACAAACATTTGGATGGGAAGGTGCACAAAGAAGATTGTGGAAATAAACGGGGGGTTGAAGGTTGGGGAGTGTGTGTGTGGGGGGAAGAGCCTTAATCATCGTTGCTCCACTTCCTATTCAACCGACTGTATTTAAGGAGTTTCTCTCTTTTCTCGACTGGGGGATCCTACTAAACTGGTTGAAATGAAAAAAATCAGACAATCAACCTTGAGGGAATATCTGCTAGCTTTCAGGGCTTGCGGTTTCAGCCGGTAGGAAGGCACACAAAATAAAAGATGGCTAGCCAGCTGTTTTAACCTCTTGCACCTGGCTCCAGAGCTGGGGCTCACCAGGATTATTCAGTTATTCGTGCTATCTGTGCTTGAATATTTATAGTGTACGATCTAGAGATCCACACAGTGCATTGTAGCATCTCTTTATCCTTTAGTCGTAGGCTTTTTGGACTTCGTCAACATAAACATGTATCCAATAGTTTTCATTTTTATGATAATGAACATAGAGGGTCAATGAAATATAGAGGGAAAAGTCGTAAATCTGCAAAAGTGAAACCTACCCAAGGAACAAAGAAAGGTCAGGTAAACCATCTGTGTAAGTCACAGCAATAGTACCTGCTGTTTGGTTTATGCAGTGATACTGCTTTATTATTCTCTAAAATGAAACTTATCCGCTAGATCAAGTTAAAACTAAAGGAAAGCTGTGGAGATGAGAAATGGCATTGCGTGCATCTTTCAGAATAGGGAGACGGTTGTGTTCCTCGGTTTTTGAATAGTTTAGGTTTATTTGTGAAGATGATGCACCAGCAAAGAACATATAAAGGGGGCCGAGAGAAATCACTGTTTAATATTGCAGAATTTACTGCTTCCATTCTGACCATGAGCCTAAATTTACACAATGAAATTTGATTATCTCTAATAACAATATTAGATCCTGCACTGGATGGATGAGAATTGAGGTGGTTTTGTTGATTGCAAAGGTTTAATGTTGCATTTCAGAATCTGATGTGGTTTAGCCTCCCTTCCATTAACTGGAAAACCCCTGAGGTTTTACAATTATTTCTTAAAGATAATACATTTAAGATTGCATTGGTAGGCTGAAGAAAAGTCATAAAGGCAAGAAGGGAAGCCCTTAATAACTCTTGAGATTCAGACATGTTCAGCAGTTAGATTGGCTCTGACTTCACCAAGGGTCGACAATGTGTCATTTCCATGAAGCCAAATTGCCCTCTGCCTATATGATATTAATGTGCAAATCAATATTTCAGGGATTAAATTTCCCTTCTTCATTTTTTATGGTTTCTACCTCAATAAGTCTCAAGTCTATTAGAAGAGGCTGGATGATTTAAAATCTTTCACTGCAGAATGGCTTGTCGTAGCCTTGTTTCACAGACCGTTTTTGGATTTTCGTTATAAAAGACTAAAGGCATTCCAAAGAAGTTGATAGTCAATATAGGGACATGCTCACTGTTGTAAAGCCCTTGTTCGATTAAGAGCTAAAAAGGTATTGAAAATATAATATATATGTTTGTATAATATATATACATTCTACTGCTTTAAAAATATTGTGTTAATCACCTATTGATTTATTTCAAAATCAATTGAAGCTCCTTTCTTATTAGTGATTTGTTCAGCATTCTTCAGTCTTGTTGTTAATTTTCTTAAACAGCATGCATGAATTAATCTGCTGGTGGACTGTGTTTTGGGTTTTCTTTGAAGCATATTTAAAACCAGGCATTTTTACCTATTTAAGCTAAGTGGTGTGAACAGTTTAGTATTGTGGGGAGAGCCAGGGCACTGTTTTCTGCACTTTGGACTCAGCATTGTTTTAATGAAGCTAAGGGGCGTTTTGTAAATATTTCATGATTTCTGCTCAGATGCTTATCAGCAATGTTTATTAAGAGTTTCTATTGAATATTCAGGATTGGTTAAAAATTAAAATGGAGCTATCTGATCTGGAAGGAAACAATACATGACAGAAAATTTAGGTCAAAATATGAGGTTGTGACTTTATCACATAATCTTGGGAAGGCCCTACTGTCTATCATTTAGTGTTGTTTTATAGTCTTAGACCATCTGGACCAAGTTCCGCACAGCTGCATGAATTTCATATGTGATAGAACATTTTTTCCATTCAGTGTGAAATGTTCCTTCCTAAAAACGTACACCAGACTCGCTTAATTTAGTCTGCTAAAAGAAATGCACATGAAAAAGGACAAAAGGCTCTTTAATCTCTGCAAGCTGTTTGTTTTTCTTCAAGATTCCTGTCTGTTTGGGTTTGAAAAGTCATGTTTATTGAGCAGATGATTCTGAGGTGTGACATTAAAATAATATATGATTTTTGTGCTAGTTTCTGCTCTCCTAGTTAATTTGCAGAACTACTTTTTATGCCTGTCAAAACACAGAGTTAATCTATTCTTATTTACAATTAATCTCAATAAAATTAATCTTAACTATGCCTTAGTCAGTAGCTTAAAATATCTAATTATATTCAATTAACTGCTGTCATAGTAATTAACACTGCTTAATTGCCTCTGCATATATTTATGTAAAGCTCATTAGTTACTGCTTGCTCTTTTTTCCTTTCTCATTCCCATTTTCGGGGCTCTGAGAGCACTGACGTAAAACCCAGTCTAGTTTTTGACAATTTGGGTCTTGAGGAACCTGTGACAATGGCAATACATGTGTTCGTAACCTGTTATGTGGGTAAATATTTGTGTTTTCATATGCAAAAAGGGCACCAGAGCTGGGTCTTTAAAGAACTTCCATTCCAGCTCCCCCCCCCCCCAGCCCCTTTCTCCTACCCCAAGACATACAAAAATGTTTTCTAGCCTTGTTGATAGAAATATGAGAAGCCAGGTTAAGCTTTGTGTTTATAAATGAAGAGCTTTTCTGCATCTGCCTTGGGGCTGTACCCAGAAGGCAGAGCTTTGCTGCTCCAAATTCATTCAAAGGGTTAAAGACTTGGCCAAGGTTCAAACTGAGAAGCGCCCAGGGAAAGTGCATGTGAATATGTACAAGTTTCATGTAATTAGTGCTTAATTATATTAACATATGCAAATTGTCAACTTAGGAGCTTGTTGAGCTGGCAAAGATCAGCCAGGCACAATTGCTGTATTGTTCTGAAACAATAATGGATTTCAAGTTGGATTGTGAAAACACATAACTAGCTATCTAATTTAACTCATACCATGGTGAAATTTCATTAGTCTCCATGGAGACTGGTTTAATTGTGCTGACTAATGTTCTGGGCTGCAGAATGTCCTAAAAAGAAAGCGTTGTTTGCCTAATCCACCTTACAATGACACTTGTTTGTACATGTTTCCCTTGTGTGAGAATTTGCATATGCAAATAAATAGTTTCTCTGCCCCATTTGTCATGGCTGTTCATTACCCATGAAGAGGACATTGTTACTAGGCTGTTACTGAGTCTCCCAAGACAGGATAGTGTCAACCAGTCCAGCCACATTCTTTCATAATTTGTTTCTGATTAATAGACCAGAGTGAGGCTCATTCTATTCAGGCCTCTGCAAAGGGAAGGTCAGTTCTGTCACTGAAAAGAGTTTCCGCAGCAACTGAAGTTTTTTCTCTCCCTCCCCCTCCCCCCTCTTGCTTTGGCTAAAATAATCATATTTAAAATAATGTATTCTTGCTCTAAGGAATACCTCCACTAATAATCTCTAGTTTCCTAAAGCAAAAGATAGGAAAATAAAGGAGATTCTGGTATTGGAATATTAATCCTGTTTTTGACAGAAAGGTAAACTGATATAATTGCTTTTCAGTCGAAGGAATGGGGGTTTATACAAGTGTGAAAGCATCGGAAAAGGATTAGCATTTTTTTGCATAATGAAAAGCTCTGTTGAATAGGGCACTGAATGGTTGACTGAATGACTGAGATGAAAGGAAGATGAAAATGCAGGCTCCTCTTTCTTTATGCCTATGTTCAGCTCTCCCTAAAGTTATGTTTGTCCAAGACTTGAGAAAACAAGCAGAAGCTCAGATTTTAGCAACTTGCTAAGATGCCCCGAGTTTCCATCCTCATGTGAAGTAATATGTAGGAGAGTAGTGCAGTGAGAGGATGAGAAACACAGGTTTGTGCGGAGGGGAGCTCCAGGAACATGACAGGCAAATCAAATATTGACTATTGGGCATCGAGGATTCCCAGCACTTTGCCTGGGGGAAAGAAAGAGGGAGGAGGGGGGGCGGCAGGGAGGGAAGGAGCTATTTTAAAAGTTGCCAATGGAAATTATGCATCAACGCATAATAATCTAATAAAGTTTGGTATTCAAGGAAGCAGGGTTTAGTCAATATCTGTTTTAATTATTAAACTACTTCTCTTTTGGAAAAAGTTATGAATTCTGACTCAGTGCTAAGTGTTTAAGTGGTACAGGAGCCTTGCTGGGGAAAAAATGACTCTCTTCGTTCGGCTTCGAAAACAGAGAAAGCTTACCGAAATGGAAATTGATGCACGCACATAAGGAGCGGGGTTTTCGGCGTGACCGCATCAGCCTTCTCAGGTGGTTTAAAACAGTGGGATTCCAGTAGATTCAGGTGGCGAGAAGGGCCCTGGCCTCCTCCTGCCATCAGTGTAGCCCCCACTGACTGCAGCCGGAGCAGGATCAGGCCCCCAGACAGGGCTGCAACTGGTTAGCTGTTGACAATGTGATCAGTGCTTCTAATTATGTTCTCTCAACAGTAATTAGGGCAGTTAAAATACCATAAGTGTTGAGCCACTTTTGAAAGTGGGAAGTGGTTCTTTTGTACGTATGTAAATCAAATGCAGTGTGAATAATTATTTGTATGTATGCATATTAAATAAGCGCTCTTTTTTTCAGGTCAACATAATTACTGATTTAGAGCTACTGTGGAAAACTGTTGGTAGTTAGACTACATATTAACTTGTTTGGGGGAATTTTTTTTAGTTTGCAGAACATTTATTTGTAAATGCTTCTTAGTTCAGTATTGGGCTTGATCTGAGAATATTTAAACAGTTAGAGATGCCTCTAAGAAATCAGGATTATTTAGGGATAACTGAAGTAAAACTGTAAATGCAGAAAGTGCTTGGTAAAAATAAAGTCACAAAAATTCTCTTTTAAGATGAAGTTAAAGACTGTCTATGGGGTTTGAGAATGCTTTACTGCTAACTTTATGAAATTCCTTAAAACTTCTCTTAAAGGAACATGCTTAGGGGATATTCTTTCATTCTGGGAACAACTTATTAGTGTATTTCCATAAGAAAAATGTGTTAATTTAAAAAATAAATTCATTTATATTTTAAAATATTGTTAACCAAGCACCATGTGTTGTCTCTGGCAAAGTTCCAGCCACTGTAGAACTGGATAACACATGGTTAATAATAACTTATGTGATGTCTGCATTCTTACTGAATGGGCAGAAACCCAGCACACTGAAATACTGGGATTCAAGAATTTAAAGAATAAGATGTAACGCAGAATATGTTTCTGTGAACAGATAGAAGAAACTAAAAGACACGTATAGGTTGCTCTTGCCTAGTAGGTAAAACAAACCTAGTAGTTTCTGTTTGGTTGTTGTTGAGATTTGTTGTTGTTTTTGAAAGGGGTAATAAACACATTTATTGATAGCAGGGTTCAGCAGACCTGTAGAGATAAACTTGTTTTGCATAAATAAGGGCAGCAGGCTTAGTGTTTAATACATATTACTCTATTCCTTTTTTAATAGTCATTTTTTAGTACTTTTATACCAGTATTTTCATTATTATTGCAGCTTTTGCTGAGTTCCAAACTAAGCCAGAAAAGTTTGTACCAGCCTGAAATATGGCAGTCTTGTTGAGGAATGACTTTTTCTGCTTAAACAAAATATTCTGAGGGATGGTTTAACTAAGTTATATGATCAAAATAAAAGTTTGCCATATCAAGATGCTCTTTTATATGTTCACAGTACTTGGAACCAGCTTTCTATTAAAAAAAAAAAAAAAGAGAGAGAGAGATTTAGAAGGTAATTTGTCTAAATTACATTTTATTTGCTTTTGGTACTTTTGAGAACAATTTTAAAGATGCCCAGAAACTGGGATCTCTTTACTAAAGACAAATTTAGCGGACTTTTAGCACTCAGAGTGATCTGGTAGGCTGTATCAGCTCCTAAGAAGGTGTTATAGTCCTTCAGGTCAATAGTTGACAAACTAAAGGCTGTATATACATGATAGACCATGGTGACTCTGAAAACAAACATTTATCATATAGGCTGCAGCGCTGTCTGCAGAACAAGTGATGCACACACTAGATGTACATCTAAAACTGTATTTAAATGGACAAGCAGTCTGCTTCTGAAACAAAGAAATTCTTACAAAATGCCTGTGTTGACGTGCGCCTAGGACATGTAAACCCAAAAGAATCGGATTCTTCCCATTCACCCCAGACTAAATTAACAATAATTCCCCTGAAATCAGAGGAGTAATACGGGTGTAAAACTGGCAAGACATACAGTCTTGATATTAGCAGAAAAAGAATTGGGCCTTTAGTTAACCAGTTGACAATAATCCCATAAAATCAAATTTAAGAGGTTTCATGTTCTCTTTTTGCGCTACCATTTCCATTTTTAAGGATGATGTGCTTAGTGCAGAAGGCACCAGAGGGTCTGTAAGAAAGAAAGAGGTTTTCTAGAGAGGCTGATGGGGGGCAATTCTGTTCCTTTTACCAGGTAATAGCAGAGCTGAGGCTCTGGGAGCGGCAGCTGCTAAAGGCTTGCTCCTCCCTGTTTTGACACTGAGGCTGCCTTATAAATTCACCTAATCTGAGATGACAAGGCACCTGTCACTGGTAGTGCTCCAGTGTTTGGGGCACTGATGGAAACCTGGAGTAATCCCAGTTATTTCCACACGTGTTCCGGAAGATGGTAGTGTAACGGATCAGAATAATCTCTTTTTGAAGAATAACAAAACCATAACTTTCTTCTTTCCCTTCACTTGTTGGGGAGGATCCTTTGATTTTTGGTATTCGGAGAGTGAGAGCTTTTGTAAGAAGAGAGGGGAAAAAAAAATCCTTGGATTTGCCAAGTGTTACGTGACGGTTTCAAATGCAGGTGGTTTTCCTGTGTGAGAAGCCATGGCTGTCCACCTTTAAATAAGAGTTTCTCCTTGTTTAATACCTAACACTTCGTGTGCCTTCCCCACTCCAGAAAACAAGGTTCTGAGTGAAAAGTAGCTCCTTAAACAGGGAACCTATTCCTGTGGGTTTCACTCTGGTCCTTTTATGGTTTGTTTTTTTTTTTTTATATTGAAATATGGTTATTGATTTTGTTTACAGCACTGAGGGTTTAAATTAAAGAAAATGTAACATTTCTAAAA
This sequence comes from Buteo buteo, assembly GCF_964188355.1. Taxonomy (NCBI): domain Eukaryota; kingdom Metazoa; phylum Chordata; class Aves; order Accipitriformes; family Accipitridae; genus Buteo; species Buteo buteo. Next base: position 45,190,736 of record NC_134173.1, read on the forward strand.
TAAATTATTTAGCTATATGGCAACTGTGACCCCTCAATCCCTCAGTTCCTTTGAGTTTTATGAGCCGCTCACCAAAAAAATCACTTTCTTTGCCATTGCAGTGCAGCCATCTCTGGGGTGGGAAGTGTCACCCTGTGCACAAACAACCATGAGCCACTCCGCTGCAGCACAGCAATGTGCTTCGGGACTTTTTCCGGCAGGAGCAACCGATTGCTGTAGGGAGGCAAAATATTTCTCACTGGGTCGTCAGCCAGCGCACTGGGACAGGCATTTCAGCTTCAGTGAAAAGCATCACTGGAGTTTTAAGTCCCAACTGCTCCGGCCCGTGAATTTCTCTTGCGCTTGATGGGTGGTTTCCCCAGCGCTGCTGCAGTTTCCAGTTTTGACCGAGGGCCTCTTCCGAAGTCCAGTGCCGCCTGATTGATTTCCCCGGGTTTGGATCAGGCCCTTGCAAAGAAGAGTGTCATCTACTGAAGGCACCGGCCGCAATTCAAGCAGCGGCGGGTCAGGGCTGCCGGGCAGCCGCTGCCTGGCCCCAGCCCCGGCCCTGCGGCGGGCAGCACTCGCTGAAATCACAGGGCAGAGCGGTGCGGTCACAACTTTTTTTTTCCCCGAGTGGGTGGAAAGGCAACAAGAGACAATGGAGTCAAAAAATGTTAGTATTTAAATATAGCAGAAACTGGGAGCCTGACAATAACCCAGCTACTACAGAGTCGATTCAGCCATCTGGAGATTGTGACACGTCCAAAAAGGGGTGGGGGTGGGGGGGAAGACCTTAAAAATGAAGGATTTCATTCCATGTTGAACTGTATTCTCCACGCAGGCTGCTGCTTTAATGTGGAACAGCATAGGTCTCTGAGTGGTTTTGTGCATCAAAGATGTACGTACTGAAACACCTAGTGTCTCGCCACAATTGGATGTTATTCTTTCTGCACCAGAGTTGTTTCGCCCGGCACTGAGTTTACTGGTTGTTATCAGTTTGTTTTTCAATGTTATCATTATTTAAAAATAGATTTTGAGGCTGTTTGAATTTTTTAAATACATACAATGGCAGTGATTTATAAACATTCCTGGTTTCAGCTGTAGCTGTACAGAAGGTTTGAATCTGCTCTCAGCATATTTTTTACATGATTTTAATAATTGGAGGCAAATATATTAGAAATCTTTTAGGTTCATTTAAAAATCTATGCAATTTAAACAAACGCTGAATTGTGTAATGGTTTGTCTGGGAATTACTCAGGCTGCACAGTGTAATAATATTTTATTAGCTGTCATTTGTTTTCTAGGAAGAAAATGGTGATTTTTATGTTGTGTGTTACGTGAAAACTTGGCACTGAAATGGGACAGTCCCTGAATGTGAATTTCTAAAAAGGTGGGACAGTAGTTGCCCAAAAGGTGAAGACTTGAGAAAAATTGGGGTGGGTCATTTCTTTCCTGAAATGAAGCAGGGTACAGATTAGGAGCCATTAAGGTTTGCCAGGAGTTGCTGGTCATAGAAGCCTGTTTAAGTGCTCACTGTCAACAAGGAAATCATGGGCAGCACTTAAAGTGGCTCACCTCTGATTTATTCATAAACCTCACACGAGCACTTGGCTTTGTTCTTGCTCTGGTAAGGGGGAACTGATGCCAATAAGAACAGGAATAAAGAGCTTCTTGCATGGTCCAAAAGTGAATAGCACTTTATCTCAAAGCATGACCTCCATTCCCAAGATCTGTTGTGTTACAGTTGACTCTGCTAGATGTGTATTCTCAGATGAATTGCTAGAAGAGGTTACAACAAATATATACTTTGTAAGCCCTCTAGATGTAACAAGAACTGTGTAACTGGAACTTAGGTTCTAACTTGACAGAAAGGTTGTGGTATTCGTAGTGAACTGAGAGATTTCCGTTTCAGACAGCGCTTTATGTTGGTGTTTTTAATGTGAGACAGAAAACAGTATGATTATGTGGCTGTGATTCAAGCAAAAAATTTATATTCTTTAAGGGATTCATTTAACGTATTTTGATAAAAGCAGACACACAGAAATGTGAAGTAGTTCAGAGACCAAAAAGAAAAAAAAAGACAAGAAAAAAGTTGACTTCATTTTTAAGGCATATTTGATTGCTGCTGCTTTATTTTTGTTTCTCTAAAAAAGGCAAAGTAGTGCTCGCAGTCCATGATGGGGGAAGGGACCTTTCGAAGACGGTCAACTGCCATGTTTGCACTGGGGCAGAGGTTGAGTACAGTTACTTAAATCCCCGGAGAAACATTTAGTTAACGTTAGTCTCTTTCTGATCCCGTCTGAGTCTGGTTTGCTTTTCTGCTTTTTAATGAAGTTTGTTTGTTGCTATGTTTAGGTTATGTTTTTAAACTGACTTGCATTTTCACAACAGATTTGACCAAAAGAGTCATAATGGAAGACAGTGATGAGAGTTAATGATACGTCTTTGATAAAGCAGTCCTCGTGTGCAATCTGATCACAGCCATCAGCTCATTTGTCATGGCTGAAGTGAAAATGTCAGGACCAATGAGTGTATCAGTGCTGAAGGGGGCGAAAGGGCTTTTGGAGACACTTTTGTGCTGGGAGTGGGCCATAGCTTAGATGCAGCTCTAGGGAAATACTGGGATTAGCCAACTCTGTGCACAAATCCCTAGCATAACAGAATTAGTTGGGAAAATGAGGTTTGTTAGGGAAAAAAAATCTGTAGAACTGCTCCAGGCTGCAGCCCAGGAACTATGCAAAACAGTAAGGCATTTTATTAAAATAATTTTAGCAACGTGAACGTACACACATTCCAACAAAAATCACAATTGGTAGCCAACATTATAACAAAAGCCTCTTAATGCATTTTGCATATGTACGTGGGTTTGCTTCTAGAAAAAAAAGTGCATTTAAAATAAACACGGTCTTCACAATCTTAAAAGAAGGTTTTCTGAATTTGACACAGTGCAAATTAATATAACATTTAAATACGAACTGATGATGATGATCTTTTTGCATGGGTTAGTTCAAATAAAAGATAAGGGCAGTCTCCCTGCTGTAGACACTTCTTTACTCAAGAGGCGTAATTCATACTATAGGGACATATTGATTGCCAAACTGGGACTCTGGTATGGCTAGCCTCTTCTCTCTTTGACTGGTCTGTACAATATGTTTCTGAAGAATATCACAGTAGGCAGATCTAGGATAACCTATTGTATATGCCTGCCTTGACATGATCGCAAATGCAAATTTTTTAGACCTCTGAAGAGCAAGGTTTAATATCCCTTACAAATTTTTTTTTTTTGTTCACATTCATTAGAATAACTCTGAATACTTTTGGCAGCCAGTTTCCATTCTGTTTTTTAACCTTGGTAAATTCATGATCTCAATGGTATCCTGCAGCAATGAGTCCTACTGTCTAATTCCTTTGCCCCTCTCATCATCAGGTTTTAATTTGTTGAGCTTAGCTTTCTTGGAAACCTGCTACTTGCCTTTTGGTAAGCCTCATCTTGCTTCCTGTTACACGACTAGGAAGAGCAGGGTGCTTTTACCGCTACGTTGTCCATAAAAATGCTAAAGAAATCTTGATTTCTTCGAGGTGGGGATCCTACTTGCCAGACATATTCAGCTGCTGTGGAACTGCCTAGGTGTTTAACCAGGTAATCCCATTACCTGCACTATGCCAGCCCAAGAGGAATGAGCGGGAGTGAGTTATTCCATCTCCAGTGCATGGAGCAGTTACTGAGGAATTATCCGAATACTAGACGTGTGTGGATAATTGTCTGTCTGGCTACACCAGTTAATAATGGCTATTTGCCTGTGGAAGGGATATTTACTTGTTTTGCTCCCGTGTGTTTGATATTGCAGAATTGGGGGTGTTTTAACTTCACAGATCCGTGCCGAGGGGGTTCAGCAGACTGTCAACACTGGGCTGAGAGCAGTTTTTCCTTTGTTTGATGTTGCTATTAGAGGTGCTGCCTCAAGTTTATCATCTTTCCTTTGGATTTAATGGAAGGCTGAGGAGAAAATTAAGTTTGGTATCGGCTCCATTGTATCACTGATCTGGTAGCTGCCACCATTACGCAAGGCCTTCGAAACGGAGCAGCGTGGCAGAGGACAGCACCGGCCCTGGCTGCGCTCTGGGTTATTAGCGTGTCTGTGCTGCTGCCGTGCGTTGCACAGTGTTCGGCCATGGTGGAAAGCTCTCGCTTCCTTTTTCTTTCCCAAAACTTGGGCAGAAGTTTGGGAGCAGGCAGAACTAGCACGTATGCTGATTGGAGTGGGTGGAGAGCAGGGGATGTGTGGCAGAGCCTTAGGCTGTGGCTCAGATACCAGGTAATCGCCTCTGGTAAGCCTAGGCTTCCTCGCAGCGGGCTTGGAGCTAGCACGTGAAACTACCTTTTGTGGTCACGGGCTTCAGGCCCGTGGTCCTTCTGGGCCTTCTCGTGCTATGAACATGGCCACAGGGACTAAAGATACCAGGTAACCTCGAGTCTGGCATAGAAACATGTAATAAAGCTGCAGCCACTCGCCTTTAAACCCCAAACACTTCTCTGTTTATGCGTGTCAGTGTGAGTGGCAGCAGCAAAGTAATTTATTTAATCTAACTAGTACTTATCTTTGTTAGGAGTCATCTGCAGATTTCTTCCATTTCATGTACGGTGAATTGTCCTCTTTCAGATAATGTGCTTGTACAACCTGTTGGTTTTTTTTTTTTTTTAATTCTATTGATTTACAGTATTGAAGTGAAATATCTGATACCTGTTTCCTGCACTTTGACTGTACGTAGTCAAAGAAGCTGATGAAATTCTTCCCTCTCTTCCACAAGCCCTTTAGCTGTTTTAAATGTATAATTATCATTGCATGTCATTTGATAGCTGCACTAATTGCTGCCAACCATTGTCTGTTTGCACTTAATGCTGAAACCTGATCAACATCCTGCTTTGGTTGATGTTTGGTGGTAAACTTTAATTAACTCTTATTGCATTGAAGAAGAGCTCAGTCTCTGTGCTAACTAATCATTTACCTTCATTATGTCCTGACAGCTCCACTTGTTCCTGGTACTAATAGATACACCAGTCAGTAAATAAACCTGCAAACCTTCATGCCTTGAAGTTGTTCCACATTGATATTTTGTTGCTTAAAGTATAATGGCGTAAAGATAATTATTTCAGTTAGTTTTGTATCTCTGCTTTTCCAGACACCAATCTCAAATTGCCTTTTTCATGCCAGACAATATCATTTTAATAGTAACTGTAGATTTAAGATAACATTATTCCTTCAGCATGGTTCCTATATACATGCATCTTTTGAATCAATACAATTAAGCTTGTCTCCTGTTGGAATTCTTGTAATTATTTTTCCTGAAATACTTTTCCTGTAATGATATTGAAGTTAAAGTAATCAGGTTACTGGCAAATCATGTAAAATTCAACTCAAAATTGCTGGCTGCTTGATTTTAATTTGTCTGACATCAAGTTTGTTTGAAAAGGGATAATATGTGGTTAAACCAAGGAGCTTATAATTATGGTTGACATTTGTTTGTTTATAATGAAATCTAATTAAAGTTCATACATTTTAAAACACAAAAGTTAATTACTGAATTGCTCACTTCACTTATGCACAGCAGTCAAATTAACTTGCAGAGCAAAAAAATGACAAAAGACTATGCATAATAAAAACAAAATGCCCAGCTGATCTTGGCAATACAAAACAAATTTGCCATGATAATATTCTAGAAAAAACAAATGCTTTATTAATAACTAAACTGTTTAAAAAACGTCCTGTATTTTCACTGACCAGGCTGATTTTAATACAGAGTAATATTTAAATGTTTAATATGATTTACAATACCCACAGCTTTTTTTTTTTTCAGATGCATAATTGGAAGAGCCTTGCACTCTTGTAAATGTGCTCAAAAGCATGATTCTTTATTTTTTGTTTTCATCAGGACTCTTTCTGAAGTCATCTGGAGTTGTAGTATCTCCCCGAGAACTGGAATGTTTGCTTGACTACCTGCTTTGTGATAACTTTTAGAAAGATAATTGCAGCATTTTTAGCATGCAAGAAAATCAGTATTAGGCAAACAAAAAAGTACTGTAACATTTATTTCACAGTTGGTCTTGAGACCACAAAGAGGTTAGGTGAATATCGTAGAGCCACTTTGACTCCCTAGTCATTGTTTGTTAGTTTTGCAATTCAGTCTTACCTTCTGAATGTGCTGACAGAGGACACATCCAGACTTCAGTAAAATCA